>NC_064646.1:538967249-539271514 GCF_023864345.2 Schistocerca serialis cubense
AGAGGGATACAGTAAACCTGAAGTGAGGCATCGGAATCTAAAACTGGTCTCACAGGAATGGCTCAAAACATAGACAGTAAGAAGAGCCAGTCCTCTTGTACTTAGGTCGGCATTGTGCCTTTTCTATTTAATTCCGATGCAATTTCTGTGTTTCATCGTCAATAAGAATGTCAGAGGGATACAGTAAACCTGAAGTGAAGCATCGGAATCTATAACTAGTGTCACAGGAATGGTTCAAAACATATACAGTAAGAAGAGTCAGTCTTCTTATACTTATGTCGGCATTGTGCCTATTGTATGTAATTCCGATGCAATTTCTGTGATACATCGTCAATAAGAAGGTCAGAGGGATACAGTAAACCTGAAGTGAAGCATCGGAATCTATAACTAGTGTCACAGGAATGTTTCAAAACATAGACAGTAAGAAGAGTCAGTCTTCTTGTACTTATGTCGGCATTGTGCCTCTTGTATTTAATTCCGATGCAATTTCTGTGTTTCATCGTCAATAAGAAGGGCAGAGGGATAAAGTAAACCTAAAGTGAACCATCGGATTGTAAAACCGGTCTCACAGGAAAGGTTCAATCACAGACAGTAAGAAGAGCAAGTCTTCTTGTACTTGAGTCGGCATTGTGCCTTTTGTATTCAATTCCGATGCAAGTTCTGTGTTTCGTCGTCAATAAGAAGGGCCAAGGGATACAGTAAACCTGAAGTGACGCATCGGAATCTAAAACCGGTAACACAGGAAAGGTTCAATACATAGACAATAAGAAGAGTCAGTCTTCTTGTACTTAAGTCGGCATTGTGCCATTTCTATTTAATTCCGATGCAATTTCTGTGTTTCATCGTCAACAAGAAGGTCAGAGGGATACAGTAAACCTGAAGTGAAACATCGGAATCCATAACTAGTGCCACAGGAATGGTTGAAATCATAGACAGTAAGAAGAGCCAGTCTTCCTGTACTTAAGTCGGCATTGTGCCTTTTGTATTTAATTCCGATGTATTTTCTGTGTTTCGTCATCAATAAGACGGTCCAAGGGTTACAGTAAACTTGAAGTGAAGCATCAGAATCTATAACTAGTATCACAGCAATGGTTCAAAACATCGACAGTAAGAAGAGTCAGTCTTCTTGTACTTAACTCGGCTTTGTGCCTTTTGTATTTAATTCCGATGCAATTTCTGTGTTTCATCGTCAATAAGAAGGTCAGAGGGATGCAGTAAACCTGAAGTGAAGCATCGGAATCTATAACTAGTGTCACAGGAATGGTTCAAATCATAGACTGTAAGACGAGTCAGTTTTCTTGTACTTAAGTCGGCATTGTGCCTTTTCTATTTAATTCCGATGTAATATCTGTGTTTCGTCGTCAATAAGAAGGTCCAAGGAATACAGTAAACCTGAAGTGAAGCATCGGAATCTAAAACCGGGCTCACAGGAAAGGTTCAAAACATAGACAGTAAGAAGAGTCAGTCCTCTTGTACTTAAATCGGCTGTGTGCCTTTTGTATTTAATTCCGATGCAATTTCTGTGTTTCATCGTCAATAAGAAGCACAGAGGGATACAGTAAACCTGAAATGAAGCATTGGAATCTAAAACTGGTCTCACAGGAATGGTTTAAAACATAGACAATAAGTAGAGCCAGTATTCTTGTACTTAAGTCGGCATTGTGCCTTTTCTATTTAATTCCGATGCAATATCTGTGTTTCATCGTCAATAAGAAGGTCAGAGGAATACAGTAAACCTGAAGTGAAGCGTCCGAATCTATAACTAGTGTCACAGGAATGGTTCAAAACATAGACAGTGAGAAGAGTAAGTTTTTTTGTACTTAAGTCGGCATTGTGTCTTTGCTGTTTAATTCCGATGCAATTTCTATGTTTCGTCGTCAATAAGAAGGTCCAAGGGATACAGTAATACTGAAGTGAAACATTGGAATCTGAAACCGGTCCCACAGGAAAAGTTCATAATATAGACAGTAAGAAGAGTCAGTCTTCTTGTACATAAGTCGGTATTGTGCCTTTTGTATTTAATTGCGATGCAATTTCTGTGTTTCATCGTCTGTAAGAAGGTCAGAGGGATACAGTAAACATGAAGTGAGGCATCGGAATCTAAAACTGGTCTCACAGGAATGGCTCAAAACATAGACAGTAAGAAGAGCCAGTCTTCTTGTACTTGAGTCGGCATTGTGCCTTTTGTATTTAATTCCGATGCAATTTCTGTGTTTCGTCGTCAATATGAAGGTCAGAGAGATACAGTAAACCTGAAGTGAAGCATCGGAATCCTTAACTAGTGTCACAGGAACGGTTCGAAACATAGAAAGTAAGGAGAGTCATGCTTTTTGTACTTTTATCGGCATTGTGCTTTTTGTATTTAAATCCGATGCAATTTCTGTGTTTCATCGTCAATAAGATGGTCCAAGGGATACAGTAAACCTGAAGTGAAGCATCGGAATCTAAAACCGGTCTCAAAGGAAAGGTTCAAATCATAGACAGTAAGAAGAATCAGTCTTCTTGTACTTGAGTCGGCATTATGCCTTTTGTATTTCATTCCATTGGAATTTCTGGGTTTCATCGTCAATAAGAAGGTCAGAGGGATACAGTAAACCAGAAGTGAAGCATCGGAATCCTTAACTAGTGTCACAGGAATGGTTCAAATCATAGATAGTAAGAAGAGTCAGTCTTCTTGTACTTAAGTCGGCATTGAGCCTTTTGTATTTAATTCCGATAGAATTTCTGTGATTCATCGTCAATAAGATGGTCAGAGGGATACAGTAAACCTGAAGTGAAGCATCGGAATCTATAACTAGTGTCACAGGAATGGTTCAAAACATATACAGTAAGAGGAGTCAGTCTTCTTGTACTTATGTCGGCATTGTGCCTTTTGTATTTAATTCCGATGCAATTTCTGTGATTCATCGTGAATAAGAAGGTCAGACGGATACAGTAAACCTGAAGTGAAGCATCGGAATCTATAACTAGTGTCACTGGAATGGTTCAAAGCATAGACAGTAAGAAGAGTCAGTCTTCTTGTACTTATGTCGGCATTGTGCCTTTTGTATTTAATTCCGATGCAATTTCTGTGTTTTATCGTCAATAAGAACGGCAGACGGATACAGTAAACCTGAAGTGAATCATCGGAATGTAAACCGGTCTCACAGGAAAGGTTCAATCATAGAAAGTAAGAAGAGCCAGGCTTCTTGTACTTATGTCGGCATTGTGCCTTTTGTATTTAATTCCGATGCAATTTCTGTCTTTCGTCGTCAATAAGAAGGTCAAAAGGGATACAGTAAACCTGAAGTGAAGCATCGGAATTATAAAATAAATAAAATAAATAAAATATAAAAATATATTGTTATTTAGATATTGATTATATTATCTGTATGATGGTGATTGTGATTGCAATTGTTTTTGCTTATCTGGAACGTGGACGTTTAATTATTCGGTATCAGACGCTTGACAATGGCTTTTTCGTAAAGGCAATGTTGCTCGTAGTTGACCGTGAAATAAAACTGAATAATCGGACTTCGTAATTAAATCGTTTCCAAAGACTGCTGCGGTAGGTGCGTACTCATAATCTAAATCTCAATATTGCAATAATTTGCTAGCCATGCCAATACGTCGTACAGAGGTGATTGTCTACTAAACATAAAAAAGTTACACAGTTAGTTAAATCAGATATATTCAATGAATAAGCCTACAGTTCATAATCCTACTTACTTTTATAAATATAATTCTTTACTGAATCGAGTGCCTAGTGTGGTTGCAACTCGCAGTATTCTTCTATAACATGAAATATGGCGGTGTGCCAGACAATAAAATAAAATACGTGCTTCTCGCACCTCTTCTACCAGAGCTCTCCCTTTCTTAATCAAACATTAGAGTATCGTAATTGTGCTTTTGTTTTATCAGCGACACAGCGGTGCAGTTGTGTGCCATAGGCTTTATTTATTTGTCACTGATTATTTATTTAATTAGTATTTCGCGTTTCCGCGGAAACTCACGCTCGGCATGCAAATGTGCCTTTATATTGCCCCCTGAAATGCGAGGCGAAAGGACACACCTGCAGGCGAGCAATTCGCCTAAAGGCACAAGAAAATCTAAGTTATCTACAACTATTTACATGACATACATTACACATTATACACATTATATACAAAATTTGAATGACGCGGGTGCGCCGTAAAAGTTCTAATGTTGGCAGATAGAGTGCGCGCATGCGCAGAAGCGTCTGTGTAACTGCGGCACTGCCGTTATACCGTACAGTTAGATCACGCGGCACAGTATTGCAGATCATATTGTTCGTGTGCGCGCGTTTTTCAGTCGTTGCACAAAGAAAATATTCAAGCAAGATTACATATGAAGACTAAATTCTATGACAGGTAACTTAGTTTTAAATTTACAATATTTGATATAACACAATACAACTTAGATTGTTGAATGTTCTTAGTTACGTAGTATTGTTTTGGAATACTTCAAAGAAAAATGTCCGTATTCTTCAGGTGCGTTGACCTATACACATCGTGTCGTTATTACAGTTCATATTCATCCGCTGCACAATAATTTTTTACAGGTTAGTATCGTCGTGGTAAAGTTTTTTGATCACAGTAACATCGTTGTATAACAACGTGATTAATACATAAGCGTGTACATTTCTCATTTCCATTATAGTCGTAGTGATGCAGTTCGTTGTGACTAAAAGCATTGCTTATTACAGATCAGACGTGACCCGTCGAATAATTGGCCCACGTGCAGTTCGTTTTTTACATTCCGTGGAAGCTTGGTTGCAGAACCTCGGACGGCACATAGCTGACGTCGATCCTTGGACCGTCCAGGTAAGAGTGTCCGTCACATTTCGAGAACATTTCATTCCCTGAAGTTCCAACCAAAATTCTTCCACCCGTCGTGTTGTTTTCTGGACAGGCACTTTGTGTCCATTTAATCCAGTTAACATCTTGAAGTTGGGTACTGTAGTAATGTCACCAGACGATGCACGAATTATGCACTTCACATTTTCAGTTTTTTGCTGAATATAGCTCACCTAAATGTTCGTAGTTATTAATCAAGGAAATCGTTCATCGCGTTTACATTGATACGCTGCATAATGAATGGCATTAACAGTTTCTTTCACATAGGTTTCCGCGTAGTTGCTGAGTTAGTAATGTTCGTTAATGTCCGTGAACAGTGGTTCACTATGCAATGTCTTTTTGGCACTCGTTTTGTTCAAATTTTTACATAGTAACAGTTACACTATACATCAGTTAAAAAAAATAAGTAATTATACATACACACGTCACATATTTTCTTAGCATAAACATAATATAGTTGCACATAAACATGTTTACATCATCATTACATCGCTATAGGTTATTACATTGTGTCACATTTGATTTCATGAATTGCAGATATTTACATCCTCTTTAGCGGTTTTGCTGGGATATTATCGACGTTTTTTGTGATGTCATCTGAAATTAAGATAAGTTAGACACAACATTCATTACATCAGTAGGCAAGACCAGGCGTTTTCACTACTCAATAAATATTCAAAATAGTAAGAGAGAGAAAATGTTCGATTCCTCGCGTTTTGTGCGTGTGTGTAGAGTGTCTGTGTGGCCTTGACTACTGATAGATGCTTTTCGTGTTGAGAGATGTGCGTCTAATCTATTTCTCAAAGTAAAAGATCGCTTCACAGATGACGTCTGTCAGTTCGTCAGGTGTCACACCAAGTCAGTGGTACCTTCAGTAACAAATGTTCCGTGAAAAATTAATATGTCATCCACTGCTACGTAATCATAAATTTTACTTTAATATTCCGTCTTTCAGGTGGAGGCGCGCGCTGAAAGAAGAGTTCTTCTGTCTTCAACTGCGTCACTGGAACCGCTGAAATGAAAATTTCTATACTACTTATTATCTGTGTTGTAACAACAGAGTTCTTCGAGTTGCTTAGCAATATTTTGATGGGTATGACCTTGGCATTATTCAGCATGAAATGCTCTAAGATCTCGGTGTGCGTATAGCCCAATAATTTTGTTAGTTCTAGGATGTTGTAACAGATACGCACCAGGATGCGGTATGTTAACAATTATATAAGGTCCTTCATATAGCAGACGCCACTTAGCGTTGCGTCGTTTGAGTGCTACAGATTTATGATGAGTACGAAGTAGTACAAGCATTCCTACCTCGAATTTTTGTTTTCTTTTTAATATGTTTCTGTGATATTTGTTTCGTATTTGTGCGTGATGTGTCAATGTAGTCAATACTTCTTTTATTTTCTGTTCAGGTGTGATTTCATTGTCCGACAACTTAGGTAATAGTTCTATCCACTGATCGTTCTGTTTGCAATTGAACATGATCTCGTTAGGTGTGTAATTCGTATCGTAAATATTTGAGTTATTGTGTACGTCTTCGAAAAGACTTAGGTAGGACACCCAATTAGTATGTTTTGATGAAATATAGGTCCTCATGAATCGATTTAATTCTCGGAAAAGTCTCTCAGTCGCGTTACATTGTGGACTAAACCTCGAAATAAATATACTTTTGATGTTATTGTCCTTCAAGAAATTTCTCCATTTGTACCCAGAGTAGTATGCTGCATTATCTGATAGAATTGCTTTAGGTTTTCCCACGTGCGTCAGGTAATCACTTGAGAATCTTCGTATTATAGCATTTGCAGTGGCGGATTTTAAAGCATAAAGTTTTACATGTTTAGAAAATATATCGTAAAAAGCTAAGATATATTTGACGCCTCCAGAGCTTGCTGGATGCGGTCCACTGATGTCAGTACACAGAATTTCCAGGGGTTTACTGGGTAAAATAGAATGTAAATCTGTTTTTGTGGATAAATTCTGAGGTTTTGATTTTTGACATATGACACATGTTTTCAGTTCCCTGTAAATTTTTTTTCTCATATTGCTACAATAACAGTATGTACTGAGCTTTGCCAAACACTTTTTCGTCCCATAATGACCCCAAACTAAGTGTGTGTGCCAAATTAGATTACGTTCAGACTCTTTGGGAATGCATACACACCAGTTAGTAGCATTTGGATGTCGGCGGTAAAATAACACATCATTGTGTAACTTGTAATACTTAGTCAAAGGATGATTGTGTTCTTCTACCAGTAATGTTATTATCTTATACCAGTGAGGATCAGATTTTTGTAATTCAGCCATGTTTCTGCACATATCAATATAATATTGGTGATACTGCTTGTCTTGCATTAAGAGAATCCTGTAGTCATTTATATTTTCTAAGTCACTGTTGGTATCATTCATACCTTGTGGAAGTGTAGACAAAGTGTCTGCAATGGTGTTGTCCTTACCTCTTACGTACTTAATTTCAAAAGAGTAGTTCTGAAGTGTAACTGCCCATCGTGATAGTCTAGGATGTACAAGTTTACAAGTTAACAAAAATGTCAGGGCCTGGTGATCGGTGTAAATTACCGTATGTTTTCCAAATAAATAATAATTGAATTTCTTGAATGCCCATACTATGGAAAGTGTTTCTAACTCAGTAGTGGAGTATGTACGCTCACATTCAGTTACAGTGCGACTCGCAAACCCAATAATTCTTATCTGTACCTCCTCTTTATTCTTTACAACTTGAAATAAGCAACAGCCCAAGCCAGTACGTGAAGCATCACAAGTCATACAAAAATCTAAATTGAAATCTGGATGGCTCAATATGTTAGCATTCACTAAAGCATGTTTAATTGTATTAAAGTCATTCTGGCACTGTTCCGACCAGATCCAAACTTGATTCTTTCTGAGTAGATTTAGCAGATGTTTACTGTTCAAAAGTGGTTGTGGCAAAAAACGTCTGAAAAATGAACATAGCCCAAGGAATGATTTTAACTGCTTTTTAGTTCGAGGGCTAGGAAAGTTTCTGATAGCATCTAATTTACTGGGATCCGGACGTATGCCCTGTGAATTAATGATATGTCCTAAATACTTTATCTCACTGCAACAAAATTTTGATTTTCTTAGGTTGGCAGTGACTCCAGCTTGTGCAAATTTTTCTAAAATTCTTTGAAGAGTGTCAACGTGTTCATTCCAAGATTGTGTAGCTATCAGTATATCATCTACATAGTGTGTGACTGTCTCAACTAAATCGTCGCCAAGCACGGTATCCAGGGATGTAATGAATACCCCAGAGCTGACATTCAGTCCGAAGGGTAGAACACAAAACTGATAGGTTCGCCCCCCGAACATAAATGCAGTATATTTCCGAGAATCAGGAGTGATACCCACCTGCCAAAACGAATTAGCGAGATCTATTGTGGAAAAATATTTTGCATCTAGAAATTTCTGTAATTGCTCTTCTAAATTTTCAGGTTTTGTGTGAACCGGTAAAATTATTTCATTAATAGCTCGTGCGTCTAACACTAACCTAATGCTTCCATTTGATTTTTGACAACAAGTAGAGGACTACAATAAGGTGAGGTGGATGGTTCAATGACCTTCCAGTCTAACATTTGTTTTAAGTCTTGCCACACAGCAGGTCGTTGAGATAACGGTACGTTATATGTCTTATGGTAGAAGATCTTGTGAGGCTTAACTTCAATCTTGTACACATACGTGTTGATAACACCTAATCGTTTGGTAAAAACTTGTAAATATTTGGATAACACTTCCTGTAGTTTTATACGTTCATGTACACTGAGAGCTGTAGCTTCACTTATCTTATGATCAAGCAATGTTTTCAAGTCCATTATCTCTGTGTCAGATGAGTGTGTTTGCATGTCTTGAATGTCTTTGTCAAGTACTAACTGAACCTTGTACCCTGTACAGTGTTTGTCATGCTTTAGAGTTCTCCTGTCCAAATCAATAATAATTACACTGCCTTTATCATTTAAAATACATTTACCTTTGGAGAAGTCTATAATGCAGTCCTTCTCGCTCATAATATCTATTCCTAATATGTAATTTGTCACAAGGTTTTGTACAACCAGGAATGGCCATTGTACGGTTCCGTTACCTATTTTAACGTTTACAAAAACTTGCTTCGTAACCCTACATGACTTATTACCTAGTGCAGTAGTTATTTTACAGTTTTGGGCAGGAAACTCAGGCACAGGTTCCAATTCACACATCTTTTTATAGAAATTAAAAGACAAAACGCTCACAGCTGCACCTGTATCTAGGATAATAGTAGTTGGAATCCCACCTACTACACCAGTAGTAGATGCTAAAACAATTTCATTTGTGTTTAAATGACATTGTACACTGTCTTGTAAAAGTTCATCTGATATATTGTAATTGTGGTTGTTTCTCATAAATATAACAGGTAGTTTTTGTTTAGAATTACTCGGCATATCATTATTCTGCTGTTCAAGTGTGGTGTCAAATAACTGATTAACATTGAAGTCGCCCCCCAAGAATTCTTCAGCCACGACCTGGGGCAAAGTAGTGACTGTTTCTAGTTTGTTGGACTATCATTTGTACTAGGTACTGACACAGATTGAGGTTGTGCATCAGGTGTCATTTCTATTATATTCACATTCGGATATTGCCTATTATGATCTCCAAACTTTTGCGGTTGTTGTTGCTGTTGCGCATTATAACTTACCTGTCGGTCATAAGGTATGCTCCAATTTTGTCCTGGTGGCTGCTGTGGTAAAGCAGAGTTTGAATAAAACTACTGATCGTTACGAGTCCAACCATGATGCTGTCTTGGCTCATAGTTATTATTATTTCTATTTCTGTTTGTGTTTTTGTTATTACCTTTGTATCCTTGTTACCGTTGTAGTTATTTCCGCGGTGCCTTTTGTATGGATTGCCGCATGAAATGTTATTACTGTTGTAACTATTGTTTGTATTGGAATACGCGTGTTGATTTTGATTTCCGTACTGAGACGGCATGTGAGTTTGCTGTTCTTGCTGTACCGCGTATCCAACTGTGGGCGCGCCAGAATTGTGTTGGCAAGCCTGCATGTTTTGCATACCACTAGTGTAAACATTGTGGCTGCTGTTTTGCCGCGCGAAGCGCTGATCTTCAAGTAACATGTCAACCGAATCTAAGGCTGTTAAAAAATAATCTGAATCGTCATCCGGGATATGTAGGAGTTTTTCTTTAATGTTGAAAGGCAATTTGGCCTTCAACGCTCGGAGTATATCACGCGTTGCGACTGGTTCGTCTAAAAAGTGTCCCATGTTCAAGTATTTTTCAAAATATCTGCGTAAGTTACCATTTTTACTGTTAAAAGTTTCAGGTTCTAAAATTTGTCTTCTGAGTCGCTCCTGGACGGATTGCGACCAGAATTTGTTCAGAAAAGCACACTCAAACTCACTGTACGTGGTACATACGTCAGCTTGGCTGTATGCCCAGACAGCTGCATCGCCTTGGATGTAACCGACAATATATGAAATCTTTTTCCGGTCACTTCAAGTGCGTGGAAATCGTTACTAAAAGATTTAAGAAAAATCACCGGATGAATGGTTCGTTTTTCTGGGATAAAAATCTGAAATTGCCTGTGTTTCATTAAGCTTTCATTTTCCTTCGCATTGTGATATGGATTTATTCCACTGTAATTACTGGTATGTTCAGCTGGCGAGTAATTACGATAATGTTGCTGTGGTTTACTATGATAGTAGCTTGTGTTTGTGTTTCCACATCGTGGTATGTGTTGTAGTCGTGGTGTGTTTTGTTCTTGTGTATTTGTCGTGTGCGGAATGTGTGTATCATACTCGAATGTATATTGGTTTCTGAACTGTACATTTTGACTGATATTTTCGTTACATTCAGACTGTAGTTGATCGGTGAATTGTCTCATGGGTGCAGTGACGGATTGTACTGCGTCACTGATCAGCTGTTTGTTATTAGTAATGTATTGCGCTACGGAGTCGTGCACAATTGTTGGTAAATTTTCACGTAAGCATCTATCAAAATGTTTGTCTTTGTTCCCCACCCAATCATGAAATTCTTTATTAATATTTTGAAAATGAGCTGTGGCATCTGATTGTAAGATGTCAGTCAGGTGTTGTTCAACATTGTCAAATTTATTGTGTACGTCAGTAATTCGTTTTTCAAGGCTGTCATGTACTGAAGGATATGTTTGAATTTGTTCAGTAAGAACTTCACACGTGACATTAAGGTTTTTTACTTGTGTCTGTAAAAGTGCTACGACAGTTGTCGTCTTTTCTTGTCTCGTATTGAGCTGGGAAAATTTAGTACTGAGTTCGGTCATCTGTTTGGTCAGTGTGGCGTCTATAAGTTCCACACGTTTACACAAAGTGTCATTACCTATCTTGATTGCTATGAGATCAGATTTGATTTCGTCATTTTGTGTTTTTAACTGTTCACTTTCTGTCTCTAATTGTGCCTTTAAGGTTGCCATGTTTTCGGCGTTCTGTTTCCTTATGGTTACCATATTTTCTGCGTTTTGTTTCACTAGCATTTGTAACATGTCGGCAATGTTTACCGTTTGCAAGGTCTCTGCCCCCGCCGCGTCATTAGACGTGACGTCATGCATTAACATGGGCTCTGATTGAGATTTTGAAATTTTTGTAGTGGACGGCCTATTGTCAAAATTTTCGTCAACACTTGCGTCAATGTTTGATGAATCGTCACTACCGGTTGCTGTCGTAAAGTCATTTTCTAACACTTGTCTCACGTCCGAGTCGGATTGCGCCTGAATAGTACGTCCTTGCTGTTCCATTTTAGCGTATTGTTTTCTAGTTATTACCATGCCACACGTGATATATGTTTCAAGAAAATTTTTGACACTGATTTTAAAATAAAATGTAGTTGAGCATGAATCGCTCGTAGCAACAACGGCTGTCTGTTAATTTAAAAATATAAACTGAATTTGAGATTATTGGTAATGGCTGCTGGCCATGTTACATGATATCGTACAGAAGTCGGCCATATTGTACACTCGTGTATTGGTATTGTTGCATACGTTATTGTTTAGGGAAAAGTACTGAGAATGAAATGTATCACTGAAACTGTTATGCAGGAAAGAAACACTACAGAATTTACTGAAAAGCTAATACACTGAATTATACGTCTGGTCAAGCCTGCTAATGCAAAGATGCTGCGTCTTACCTTATTTTGCTGGAAGATTCATTGCGTCTTCCCGCAAAATTTCAGAATTGGAAAATATCTTCAGATTTTGTTATCTCTCATACATTGACGTCCAGATCCAGAAAGTTAATTTTTTACATGAAACAAAGAGAACAATGTAACAAATGACAAAATAACAAGTCCGACACGCAGTCGCCAATATAAAATAAATAAAATAAATAAATAAATAAATATTGTTATTTTAAATATGTTAATTATTCTGTCTGTATGATGGTGATTGTGATTGCAATTGTTTTTGCTTATCTGGAACGTGGACGTTTAATTATTCGGTATCAGACGCTTGACAATGGCTTTTTCGTAAAGGCAATGTTGCTCGTAGTTGACCGTGAAATAAAACTGAATAATCGGACTTCGTAATTAAATCGTTTCCAAAGACTGCTGCAGTAGGTGCGGACTCATAATCTAAATCTCAATATTACAATAATTTGCCAGCCATGCCAATACGTCGTACAGAGGTGATTGTCTACTAAACAGAAAAAAGTTACACAGTTAGTTAATCAGATATATTCAATGAATAAACCTACAGTTCATAATCCTACTTACTTTTATAAATATAATTCTTTACAGAATCGAGTGCCTAGTGTGGTTGAAACTCGCAGTATTCTTCTATAACATGAAATATGGCGGTGTGCCACACAATAAAATAAAATACGTGCTTCTCGCACCACTTCTACCAGAGCTCTCCCTTTCTTAATCAAACATAAGAGTTACGTAATTGTGCTTTTGTTTTATCAGCGACACAGCGCTGCAGTTGTGTGCCATAGGCTTTATTTATTTGTCACTGATTATTTATTTAATTAGTATTTCGCGTTTCCGCGGAAACTCACGCTCGGCATGCAAATGTGCCTTTATAGAATCTAAAACCGGTCTCACTGGAAATGTTCAAAAAGTAGACAGTAAGAAGAGCCTGTCTTCTTGTACTTGAGACGGCATTGTGCCTTTTGTATTTAATTCCGATGCAATTTCTGTGTTTCGTCGTCAATAAGAAGGTCAGAGGGATACAGTAAACCAGAAGTGAAGCATCGGAATCCATAACTAGTGTCATAGGAATGGTTCACAACATAGACAGTAAGAAGAGTCAGTCTTTTGTACTTAAGTCGGCATTGTGCCTTTTCTATTTAATTCCGATGCTATTTCTGTGTTTCATCGTCAATAAGAAGGTCAGAGCGATACAGTAAACCTGAAGTGAAGCATCGGAATCTATAACTAGTGTCACAGGAATGGTTCAAAACATAGACAGTAAGAAGAGCCAGTCTTCCTGTACATATGTCGGCATTCTGCCTCTTGTATTTAATTCCGATGCAATTTCTGTGTTTCGTCGTCAATAAGAAGGTCCAAGGGATACAGTAAACCTGTAGTGAAGCATCGGAATCTATAACTAGTGTCACAGGAATGGTTCAAAACATAGACAGTAAGAAGAGTAAGTTTTTTTGTACTTAAGTCGTCATTGTGCCTTTTGTATTTAATTCCGATGAGAGTTCTGTGTTTCATCGTCAATAAGAAGGTCAGAGGGATACAGTACACCTGAAGTGAGGCATCGGAATCTAAAACTGGTCTCACAGGAATGGCCCAAAGCATAGACAGTAAGAAGATCCAGTCCTCTTGTACTTAAGTCGGCATTGTGCTTTTCTATTTAATTCCGATGCAATTTCTGTGTTTCATCGTCAATACGAAGGTCAGAGGGATACAGTACACCTGAAGTGAAGCATCGGAATCTATAACTAGAGTCACAGGAATGGTTCAAATCATAGACAGTAAGAAGAGTCAGTTATCTTGTACATAAGTCGGCATTGTGCCTTTTCTTTTTAATTCCGATGCAATTTCTGAGTTTCGTCGTCAATAAGAAGGTCCAAGGGTTACAGTAACCTGAACTGAACATCGGAATCTAAAACCGGTCTCACAGTAATGGTTCAAAACATAGACAGTAAGAAGAGTCAGTCTCCTTGTACTTAAGTCGGCATTGTGCCTTTTGTATTTAATTCCGATGCAATTTCTGTGTTTCATCGTCAATAAGAAGGTCAGAGGGATACAGTAAACCTGAAGTGAAGCATCGGAATCTCAAACTGGTCTCACAGGAATGGTCAAAACATAGACAGTAAGAAGAGAAAGGTCTTCTTGTACTTAAGTGGGCATTGTGCCTTTTCTATTTAATTCCGATGCAATTTCTGTGTTTCATCGTCAATAAGAATGTCAGAGGTATCCAGTAAACCTGAAGTGAAGCATCGGAATCTAAAACTGGTCTCACAGGAATTGTTCAAACATAGACAGTAAGAAGAGCCAGTCTTCTTGTACTTAAGTCGGCATTGTGCCTTTTCTATTTAATTCCGATGCATATTTCTGTGTTTCATTGTCAATAAGAGGGTCAGAGGGATGCAGTAAACCTGAAGTGAAGCATCGGAATCTATAACTAGTGTCACAGGAATGGTTCAAAACATAGACAGTAAGAAAAGTCAGTTTTCTTGTACTTAAGTCGGCATTGTGCTTTTTGTATTTAATTCCGATGCAATATCTGTGTTTCATCGTCTATAACAAGGTCCAAGGGATACAGTAAACCTGAATTGAAGCATCGGTATCTAAAACTGGTCTCACAGGAAAGGTTCGAAACAAAGACAGTAAGAAGAGTCAGCTTTCTTGTACTTAAGTCAACATTGTGCCTTTTGTATTTAATTCCGATGCAATTTCTGTGTTTCATCGTTTATAAGCAGGTCAGTGGGATACAGTAAACGTGAAGTGAAGCATCGGAATCCTTAACTAGTGTCACAGGAATGGTTCAAAACATAGACAGTAAGAAGACTCAGTCTTCATGTACTTAAATCGGCATTGTGCCCTTTGTATTTAATTTCGGTGCAATTTCTGTGTTTCGTCGTCAATAAGAAGGTCCAAGGTATACAGCAAACCAGAAGTGAAGCATCGGAATCTAAGACCGGTCTCACAGGAAAGGTTCAAATCATAGACAGTAAGAAGAGCCAGTCTTCTTGTACTTGAGTCGGCATTGTGCCTTTTGTATTTTATTCCGATTGAACTTCTGGATTTCATTGTCAATAAGAAGGTCCAAGGGATACAGTAAACCTGAAGTGAAGCATCGGAATCCATAACTAGTGTCACAGGAATGGTTCACAACATAGACAGTAAGAAGAGTCAGCCTTCTTGTACTTGAGTCGGCATTGTGCCTTTTGTATTTAATTCCAATGCAATATCTATCTTTCGTCATCAATAAGAAGGTCAGAGCGAAACAGTAAACCTGTAGTGAAGCATAGGAATCTAAAACCGGTCTCACAGGAAAGGTTCCAAACATAGACAGTCAGAAGAGCCTGTCTTCTTGTACTGGAGTCGGCATTGTGCCTTTTGTATTTAATTCCGATGCTATTTCTGTGTTTCGTCGTCAATAAGAAGGTCTGAGGGATACAGTAAACCTGAAGTGAAGCATCGGAATCCATACCTAGTGTCACAGGAATGGTTCATCACATAGACAGTGAGAAGAGTCAGTCTTCTTGTACTTAAGTCGGCATTATGACCTTTGTATTTAATGCCGATGCAATTTCTGTGTTTCATTGTCAATAAGTAGGTCCAAGTTATACTGCAAACCTGAAGTGAAGCATCGGAATCTAAAACTGGCCTCACTGGAATGGTTCAAATCATAGAATGTAAGAAGAGTCAGTCCTCTTGTACTAAAGTCGGCATTGTGCCTTTTGTATTCAATTTCGACGCAATTTCTGTGTTTCATCGTCAATAAGAAGGTCTAAGTTATACAGTAAACCTGAAGTGAAGAATCGGAATCTAAAACTGGTCTCACAGGAAAGGTTCAAAGCATAGACAGTAAGAAGAGCCAGTCTTCTTGTACTTGAGTCGGCATTATGCCTTTTGTACTTAATTCCGATGGAATTTCTGGGTTTCATCGTCAATAAGAAGGTCAGAGGGATACAGTAAACCAGACGTGAAGCATCGGAGTCCTTAGCTCGTGTCACAGGAATGGTTCAAATCATAGATAGTAAGAAGAGTCAGTCATGATGTACTTAAGTCGGCATTGAGCCTTTTGTATTTAATTCCGATGCAATTTCTGTGATTCATCGTGAATAAAAGGTAAGAGGGATACAGTAAACCTGAAGTGAAGCTTCGGAATCCATAACTAGTGTTACTGGAATGGTTCAAAACATAGACAGTAAGAAGAGTCAGTCTTATTGTACTTATGTCGGCATTGTGCCTTTTCTATTTAATTCCGATGCAATTTCTGTGTTTCATCGTCAATAAGAAGGGCAGAGGTATACACTAAACCTGAAGTGAAGCATCGGAATCTAAAACTGGCCTCACTGGAATGGTTCAAATCATAGACAGAAAGAAGCGCCAGTCTTCTTGTACTTGTGTCGCCATTGTGCCTTTTGTTTTTAATTCCGATGCAATATCTACCTTTCGTCGTCAATAAGAAGGTCAGAGCGAAACAGTAAATCCTGAAGTGAAGCATCGGAATCTAAAACCGGTCTCACAGGAAAGGTTCAATCATAGACAGTAAGAAGAGCCAGTCTTCTTGTACTTGTGTCGCCATTGTGCCTTTTGTTTTTAATTCCGATGCAATATCTACCTTTCGTCGTCAATAAGAAGGTCAGAGCGAAACAGTAAATCCTGAAGTGAAGCATCGGAATCTAAAACCGGTCTCACAGAAAGGTTCCAAACATAGACAGTAAGAAGAGCCTGTCTTCTTGTACTTGAGTCGGCATTGTGCCTTTTGTATTTAACTCCGATGCTATTTCTGTGTTTCGTCGTCAATAAGAAGGTCAGAGGGATACAGTAAACCTGAAGTGAAGCATCGGAATCCATAACTAGTGTCACAGGAATGGTTCACAACGTAGACAGTAAGAAGAGTCAGCCTTCTTGTACTTGAGTCGGCATTGTGCCTTTTGTTTTTAATTCCGATGCAATATCTATCTTTCGTCGTCAATAAGAAGGTCAGAGCGAAATAGTAAACCTGAAGTGAAGCATAGGAATCTAAAACCGGTCTCACAGGAAAGGTTCCAATCATAGACAGAAAGAAGAGCCTGTCTTCTTGTACTGGAGTCGGCATTGTGCCTTTTGTATTTAATTCCGATGCTATTTCTGTGTTTCGTCGTCAATAAGAAGGTCAGAGGGATACAGTAAACCTGAAGTGAAGAATCGGAATCCATACCTAGTGTCACAGGAATGGTTCATTACATAGATAGTGAGAAGATTCAGTCTTCTTGTACTTAAGTCGGCATTATGCCCTTTGTATGTAATGCCGATGCAATTTCTGTGTTTCATCGTCAATAAGAATGTCCAAGTTATACTGCAAACCGGAAGTGAATCATCGGAATCTAAAACTGGCCTCACTGGAATGGTTCAAATCATAGAATGTAAGAAGAGTCAGTCCTCTTGTACTTAAGTCGGCATTGTGCCTTTTGTATTTCATTCCGATGAAATTTCTTTGTTTCAACGTCGATAAGAAGGTCCAAGTAATACAGTAAACAAGAAATGAAGCATCGGAAACTAAAACTGGTCTCACAGGAAACGTTCAAAGCATAGACAGTAAGAAGAGTCAGTCTTCTTGTACTTAAGTCGGCATTGTGCGTTTTGTATTCAATTCCGACGCAATTTCTGTGTTTCATCCTCAATAAGAAGGTCCAAGTTATACAGTAAACCTGAAGAGAAGCATCGGAATCTAAAACTGGTCTCACAGGAAAGGTTCAAAGCATGGACAGTAGGAAGAGCCTGTCTTCTTGTACTTGAGTCGGCATTATGCGTTTTGTACTTAATTCCGATGGAATTTCTGTGTTTCATCGTCAATAAGAAGGTCAGAGGGATACAGTAAACCTGAAGTGAAGCATCGGAATCTATAACTAGTGTCACTGGAATGGTTCTAAACATAGACAGTAAGAAGAGTCAGTCTTCTTGTACTTATGTCGGCATTGTGCCTTTTCTATTTAATTCCGATGCAATTTCTGTGTTTCATCGTCAATAAGAAGGGCAGAGGGATACACTAAACCTGAAGTGAAGCATCGGAATGTAAAACCGGTCTCACAGGAAAGGTTCAATCATAGACAGTAAGATGAGCAAGACCTCTTGTACTTGGGTCGGCATTATGCCTTTTGTATTTAATTCCGATGCAATTTCTGTCTTTCGTCGTCAATAAGAAGGTCAGAGGGATACAGTATACCTGAAGTGAAGCAACGGAATCAAAAACTGGTCACACGGGAAAAGTTCATAACATAGACAGTAAGAAGAGTCAGTTTTCTTGTACTTAAGTCGGCTTTGTGCATTTTGTATTCAATTCCGACGCAATTTCTGTGTTTCATCGTCAACAAGAAGGTCCAAGTAATACAGTAAACCTGAAGTGAAGCATCGGAAACTAAAACTGGTCTCACAGGAAAGGTTCAAAGCATAGACAATAAGAAGAGTCAGTCTTCTTGTACTTAAGTTGGCATCGTGCCTTTTGTATTCAATTCCGACGTAATTTCTGTGATTCATCGTCAATAAGAAGGTCCAAGTTATACAGTAAACCTGAAGTGAAGCATCGCAATCTGAAACTGGTCTCACAGGAAACGTTCAAAGCATAGACAGTAAGAAGAGCCAGTCTTCTTGTACTTGAGTCGGCATTATGCCTTTTGTACTTTATTCCGATGGAATTTCTGGGTTTCATCGTCAATAAGAAGGTCAGAGGGATACAGTAAACCAGAAGTGAAGCATCGGAATCCTTAACTCGTGTCACAGGAATGGTTCAAATAATAGATAGTAAGAAGAGTCAGTCTTGATGTACTTAAGTCGGCATTGTGCCTTTTGTATTTCATTCCGATGAAATTTCTGTGTTTCAACGTCGATAAGAAGGTCCAAGGGATACAGTAAACTTAAAGTGAAGCCACGGAATCAAAAACTGGTCACACGGGAAAAGTTCATAACATAGACAGTAAGAAGAGTCAGTTTTCTTGTACTTAAGTCGGCTTTGTGCATTTTGTATTCAATTCCGACGCAATTTCTGTGTTTCATCGTCATTAAGAAGGTCCAAGTAATACAGTAAACCTGTAGAGAGGCATCGGAATCCATAACTAGCGTCACAGGATTGGTTCAAATCATAGACAGTAAGAAGAGCCAGTCTTCCTGTACTTAAGTCGGCATTGTGCCGATTGTATGTAATTCCCATGTAATTTCTGTGTTTCGTCGTCAATAAGACGGTCCAAGGGTTACAGTAAACCTGAAGTGAAGCATCGGAATCTATAACTAGTATTACAGGAATGGTTCAAAGCATCGACAGTAAGAAGAGTCAGTCTTCTTGTACCTAAGTCGGCATTGTGCCTTTTGTATTTAATTCCGAAGTAATTACTATGTTTCATCGTCAATATGAAGATCAGAGGGATACAGTAAACCTGAAGTGATGGATCGGAATCTATAACTAGTGTCACAGGAATGGTTCAAAACATAGACAGTAAGAAGAGCCAGTCTTCCTGTACTTATGTCGGCATTGTGCCTTTTGTATTTAATTCCGGTGCAATTTCTGTCTTTCGTCGTCAATAAGAAGGTCAGAGGGATACAGTAAACCTGAAGTGAAGCGTCGGAATCCATACCTAGTGTCACAGGAATGGTTCATCACATAGACAGTGAGAAGAGTCAGTCTTCTTGTACTTAAGTCGGCATTATGCCCTTTGTATTTCATTCCGATTCAATTTCTGTGTTTCATCGTCAATAAGAAGGTCCAAGTTACACAGCAAACCTGAAGTGAAGCATCGGAATCTAAAACTGGCCTCACTGGAATGGTTCAAATCATAGAAGGTAAGAAGAGTCAGTCCTCTTGTACTTAAGTCGGCATTGTGCCTTTTGTATTTCATTCGGATGAAATTTCTGTGTTTCAACGTCGATAAGAAGGTCCAAGGGATACAGTAAACCTAAAGTGAAGCAACGGAATCAAAAACTGGTCACACGGGAAAAGTTCATAACATAGACAGTAAGAAGAGTCAGTTTTCTTGTACTTAAGTCGGCTTTGTGTATTTTGTATTCAATTCCGACGCAATTTCTGTGTTTCATCGTCAATAAGAACATCCAAGTATTACAGTAAACCTGAAGTGAAGCATCGGAAACTAAAACTGGTCTCACAGGAAAGGTTCAAAGCATAGACAATAAGAAGAGTCAGTCTTCTTGTAATTAATTCGGCATCGTGACTTTTGTATTCAATTCCGACGCAATTTCTGTGTTTCATCGTCAATAAGAAGGTCCAAGTTATACAGTAAACCTGAAGTGAAGCATCGCAATCTGAAACTGGTCTCACAGGAAAGGTTCAAAGCATAGACAGTAAGAAGAGCAAGTCCTGTTGTACTTGAGTCGGCATTATGCCTTTTGTACTTAATTCCGATGGAATTTCTGAGTTTCGTCGTCAATAATAAGGTCCAAGGGATACAGCAAACCAGAAGTGAAGCATCGGAATCTAAAACTGGCCTCACTGGAATGGTTCAAATCATAGACAGTAAGAAGCGCCAGTCTTCTTGTACTTGAGTCGGCATTGTGCCTTTTGTATTTTATTCCGATTGAACTTCCGGATTTCATCGTCTATAAGAAGGTCAGAGGGCTACAGTAAACCGCAAGTGAAGCATCGGAATCCTTAACTAGTGTCACAGGAATGGTTCAAAACATAGACAGTAAGTTGAGCCAGTCTTCTTGTACTTATGTCGATATTGTGCCTTTTGTATTTAATTCCGATGCAATTTCTGTGTTTCATCATCAATTAGAAGGGCGGATGGATAGAGTAAACCTGAAGTGAAGCATCGGAATCTAGAACCGGTCTCACAGGAAAGGTTCAATCATAGACAGTAAGAAGAGCCAGTCTTCTTGTACTTGTGTCGCCATTGTGCCTTTTGTTTTTAATTCCGATGCAATATCTACCTTTCGTCGTCAATAAGAAGGTCAGAGCGAAACAGTAAATCCTGAAGTGAAGCATCGGAATCTAAAACCGGTCTCACAGAAAGGTTCCAAACATAGACAGTAAGAAGAGCCTTTCTTCTTGTACTTGAGTCGGCATTGTGCCTTTTGTATTTAACTCCGATGCTATTTCTGTGTTTCGTCGTCAATAAGAAGGTCAGAGGGATACAGTAAACCTGAAGTGAAGCATCGGAATCCATAACTAGTGTCACAGGAATGGTTCACAACAGAGACAGTAAGAAGAGTCAGCCTTCTTGTACTTGAGTCGGCATTGTGCCTTTTGTTTTTAATTCCGATGCAATATCTATCTTTCGTCGTCAATAAGAAGGTCAGAGCGATATAGTAAACCTGAAGTGAAGCATAGGAATCTAAAACCGGTCTCACAGGAAAGGTTCCAATCATAGACAGAAAGGAGAGCCTGTCTTCTTGTACTGGAGTCGGCATTGTGCCTTTTGTATTTAATTCCGATGCTATTTCTGTGTATCGTCGTCAATAAGAAGGTCAGAGGGATACAGTAAACCTGAGGTGAAGAATCGGAATCCATACCTAGTGTCACAGGAATGGTTCATCACATAGACAGTGAGAAGAGTCAGTCTTCTTGTACTTAATTCGGCATTTTGCCCTTTGTATTTAATGCCGATGCAATTTCTGTGTTTCATCGTCAATAAGAAGGTCCAAGTTATACTGCAAACCTGAAGTGAATCATCGGAATCTAAAACTGGCCTCACTGGAATGGTTCAAATCATAGAATGTAAGAAGAGACAGTCCTCTTGTACTTAAGTCGGCATTGTGCCTTTTGTATTTCATTCCGATGAAATTTCTTTGTTTCAACGTCGATAAGAAGGTCCAAGGGATAGAGTAAACCTAAAGTGAAGCAACGGAATCAAAAACTGGTCACACGGGAAAAGTTAAAAACATAGACAGTAAGAAGAGTCAGTTTTCTTGTACTTAAGTCGGCTTTGTGCATTTTGTATTCATTTCCGACGCAATTTCTGTATTTCATCGTCAATAAGATGGTCCAAGTAATACAGTAAACAAGAAATGAAGCATCGGAAACTAAAACTGGTCTCACAGGAAACGTTCAAAGCATAGACAGTAAGAGGAGTCAGTCTTCTTGTACTTAAGTCGGCATTGTGCGTTTTGTATTCAATTCCGACGCAATTTCTGTGTTTCATCCTCAATAAGAAGGTCCAAGCTATACAGTAAACCTGAAGTGAAGCATCGGAATCTAAAACTGGTCTCACAGGAAAGGTCCAAAGCATAGACAGTAAGAAGAGCCTGACTTCTTGTACTTGAGTCGGCATTATGCGTTTTGTTACATAATTCCGATGGAATTTCTGGGTTTCATCGTCAATAAGAAGGTCAGAGGGATACAGTAAACCTGAAGTGAAGCATCGGAATCTATAACTAGTGTCACTGGAATGGTTCAAAACATAGACAGTAAGAAGAGTCAGTCTTCTTGTACTTATGTCGGCATTGTGCCTTTTCCATTTAATTCCGATGCAATCTCTGTGTTTCATCGTCAATAAGAATGGCAGAGGGATACACTAAACCTGAAGTGAAGCATCGGAATGTAAAACCGGTCTCACAGGAAAGGTTCAATCATAGACAGTAAGATGAGCAAGACCTCTTGTACTTGGGTCGGCATTGTGCCTTTTGTATTTAATTCCGATGCAATTTCTGTCTTTCGTCGTCAATAAGAAGGTCAGAGGGATACAGTAAACCTGAAGTGAAGCAACAGAATCAAAAACTGGTCACACGGGAAAAGTTCATAACATAGACAGTAAGAAGAGTCAGTTTTCTTGTACTTAAGTCGGCTTTGTGCATTTTGTATTCAATTCCGACGCAATTTCTGTGTTTCATCGTCAACAAGAAGGTCCAAGTAATACAGTAAACCTGAAGTGAAGCATCGGAAACTAAAACTGGTCTCACAGGAAAGGTTCAAAGCATAGACAATAAGAAGAGTCAGTCTTCTTGTACTTAAGTCGGCATCGTGCCTTTTGTATTCAATACCGACGCAATTTCTGTGATTCATCGTCAATAAGAAGGTCAGAGGGATACAGTAAACCAGAAGTGAAGCATCGGAATCCTTAACTCGTGTCACAGGAATGGTTCAAATAATGGATAGTAAGAAGAGTCAGTCTTCATGTACTTAAGTCGGCATTGTGCCTTTTGTATTTCATTCCGATGAAATTTCTGTGTTTCAACGTCGATAAGAAGGTCCAAGGGATACAGTAAACCTAAAGTGAAGCCACGGAATCAAAAACCGGTCACACGGGAAAAGTTCATAACATAGACAGTAAGAAGAGTCAGTTTTCTTGTACTTAAGTCGGCTATGTGCATTTTGTATTCAATTCCGACGCAATTTCTGTGTTTCATCGTCATTAAGAAGGTCCAAGTAATACAGTAAACCTGTAGAGAAGCATCGGAATCCATAACTAGCGTCACAGGATCGGTTCAAATCATAGACAGTAAGAAGAGCCAGTCTTCCTGTACTTAAGTCGGCATTGTGCCTTTTGTATGTAATTCCCATGTAATTTCTGTGTTTCGTCGTCAATAAGACGGTCCAAGGGTTACAGTAAACCTGAAGTGAAGCATCGGAATCTATAACTAGTATTACAGGATTGGTTCAAAGCATCGACAGTAAGAAGAGTCAGTCTTCTTGTACCTAAGTCGGCATTGTGCCTTTTGTATTTAATTCCGAAGCAATTACTATGTTTCATCGTCAATAAGAAGGTCCAAGGGATACAGTAAAGCTGAAGTGGCGCATCGGAATCTAAAACTGGTCTCACAGGAAAGGTTCAAAACATAGCCAATAAGAAGAGTCAGTCTTCATGTACTTAAGTCGGCATTGTGCCTTTTCTATTTAATTCCGATGCAATTTCTGTGTCTCGTCGTCAATAAGAAGGTCTAAGGGATACAGTAGACCTGAAGTGAAGCATCGGAATGTAAAGCCGGTCTCACAGGAAAGGTTCAATCATAGACAGTAAGAAGAGTCAGTCTTTTGTACTTTAGTCGACATTGTGCCTTTTCTATTTAATTCCGATGCAATTTCTGTGTTTCATCGTCAATAAGAAGGGCAGAGGGATACAGTAAACCTGAAGTGAGGCATCGGAATCTAAAACTGGTCTCACAGGAATGGCCCAAAACATAGACACTATGAAGAGCCAGTCCTCTTGTACTTAAGTCGGCATTGTGCCTTTTCTATTTAATTCCGATGCAATTTCTGTGTTTCATCGTCAATAAGAAGGTAAGAGGTATACAGTACACCTGAAGTGAAGCATCGGAATCTATAACTAGTGTCACAGGAATGGTTCAAAACATAGACAGTAAGAAGAGTCAGTTATCTTGTACTTAAGTCGGCATTGTGCCTTTTCTTCTTAATTCCGTTGCAATTTCTGAGTTTCGTCGTCAATAAGAAGGTCCAAGGGATACAGTAAAGCTGAAGTGGCTCATCGGAATCTAAAACTGGTCTCACAGGAAACGTTCAAAACATAGACAATAAGAAGAGTCAGTCTTCATGTACTTAAGTCGGCATTGTGCCTTTTCTATTTAATTCCGATGCAATATCTGTGTTTCATCGCCAACAAGAAGGTCAGAGGGATACAATAAACCTGTTGTGAAGCATTGGAATCCATAACTAGCGTCACAGGATTGGTTCAAATCATAGACAGTAAGAAGAGCCAGTCTTCCTGTACTTATGTCGGCATTGTGCCTTTTGTATGTAATTCCCATGTAATTTCTGTGTTTCGTCGTCAATAAGACGGTCCAAGGGTTACAGTAAACCTGAAGTGAAGCATCGGAATCTATAACTAGTATTACAGGAATGGTTCAATGCATCGACAGTAAGAAGAGTCAGTCTTCTTGTACCTAAGTCGGCATTGTGCCTTTTGTATTTAATTCCGAAGCAATTACTGTGTTTCATCGCCAATATGAAGGTCAGAGGGATACAGTAAACCTGAAGTGAAGCATCGGAATTTATAGCTAGTGTTACAGGAATGGTTCAAAACATAGACTGTAAGAAGAGTCAGTTTTCTTGAACTTAAGTCGGCATTGTGCCTTTTCTATTTAATTCCGATGCAATTTCTGTGTCTCGTCGTCAATAAGAAGGTCTAAGGGATACAGTAGACCTGAAGTGAAGCATCGGAATGTAAAGCCGGTCTCACAGGAAGAGTTCAATCATAGACAGTAAGAAGAGTCAGTCTTTAGTACTTTAGTCGACATTGTGCCTTTTCTATTTAATTCCGATCCAATTTCTGTGTTTCATCGTCAATAAGAAGGGCAGAGGGATACAGTAAACCTGAAGTGAGGCATCGGAATCTAAAACTGGTCTCACAGGAATGGCCCAAAACATAGACACTAAGAAGAGCCAGTCCTCTTGTACTTAAGTCGGCATTGTGCCTTTTCTATTTAATTCCGATGCAATTTCTGTGTTTCATCGTCAATAAGAAGGTAAGAGGGATACAGTACACCTGAAGTGAAGCATCGGAATCTATAACTAGTGTCACAGGAATGGTTCAAAACATAGACAGTAAGAAGAGTCAGTTATCTTGTACTTAAGTCGGCATTGTGCCTTTTCTTTTTAATTCCGTTGCAATTTCTGAGTTTCGTCGTCAATAAGAAGGTGCAAGAGTAACAGTAAACCTGAACTAAACATCGGAATCTAAAACTGGTCTCACAGGAATGGTTCAAAACATAGACAGTAAGAAGAGTCAGTCTCCATGTACTTAAGTCGGCATTGTGCCTTTTGTATTTAATTCCGATGCAATTTCTGTGTTTCATCGTCAATAAGAGGGACAGAGGAATACAGTAAACCTGAAGTGAAGCATCGGAATCTCAAACTGGTCTCACAGGAATGGTCAAAACATAGACAGTAAGAAGAGCCAGTCTTCTTGTACTTAAGTGGGCATTGTGCCTTTTCTATTAAATTTCGATGCCATTTCTGTGTTTCATCGTCAATAAAAAGGTCAGAGGTATCCTGTAAACCTGAAGTGAAGCATCGGAATCCATACCTAGTGTCACAGGAATGGTTCATCACATAGACAGTGAGAAGAGTCAGTCTTCTTGTACTTAAGTCGGCATTATGCCTTTTGCATTTATTTCCGATGCAATTTCTGTGTTTCATCGTCAATAAGAAGGTCAGAGGGATACAGTAAACCTAAAGTGAAGCATAGGAATCCACAAATAGTGTCACGCAAATGGTTCAAAACATAGACAGTGAGAAGAGCCAGTCTTCCTGTACTTAAGTCGGCATTGTGCCTTTTGTATTTGATTCCGATGCAATTTCTGTGTTTTATCGTCAATAAGAAGGTCCAAGGGATGCAGTAAACATATAGTGAACCATCGGAATCTAAAACTGGTCTCACAGGAATTGTTCACAACATAGTCAGTAAGAAGAGTCAGTCTTCATGTATGTAAGTCGGTATTGTGCCTTTTGAATTTAATTCCGATGCAATTTCTGTGTTTCATCGTCAATAAGAAGGTCAGAGGGATACATTAAAACTGAAGTGAAGCATCGGAATCTATAACTAGTGTCACAGGAATGGTTCAAAACATAGACAGTAAGAAGAGCCAGTCTTCCTGTACTTATGTCGGCATTGTGCCTTTTGTATTTAATTCCGATGCAATTTCTGTGTTTCGTCGTCAATAAGAAGGTCCAAGGGATACAGTAAAGCTGAAGTGGCGCATCGGAATCTAAAACTGGTCTCACAGGAAACGTTCAAAACATAGACAATAAGAAGAGTCAGTCTTCATGTACTTAAGTCGGCATTGTGCCTTTTCTATTTAATTCCGATGCAATATCTGTGTTTCATCGCCAACAAGAAGGTCAGAGGGATACAATAAACCTGTTGTGAAGCATTGGAATCCATAACTAGCGTCACAGGATTGGTTCAAATCATAGACAGTAAGAAGAGCCAGTCTTCCTGTACTTATGTCGGCATTGTGCCTTTTGTATGTAATTCCCATGTAATTTCTGTGTTTCGTCGTCAATAAGACGGTCCAAGGGTTACAGTAAACCTGAAGTGAAGCATCGGAATCTATAACTAGTATTACAGGAATGGTTCAATGCATCGACAGTAAGAAGAGTCAGTCTTCTTGTACCTAAGTCGGCATTGTGCCTTTTGTATTTAATTCCGAAGCAATTACTGTGTTTCATCGTCAATATGAAGGTCAGAGGGATACAGTAAACCTGAAGTGAAGCATCGGAATTTATAGCTAGTGTTACAGGAATGGTTCAAAACATAGACTGTATGAAGAGTCAGTTTTCTTGAACTTAAGTCGGCATTGTGCCTTTTCTATTTAATTCCGATGCAATTTCTGTGTCTCGTCGTCAATAAGAAGGTCTAAGGGATACAGTAGACCTGAAGTGAAGCATCGGAATGTAAAGCCGGTCTCACAGGAAGAGTTAAATCATAGACAGTAAGAAGAGTCAGTCTTTTGTACTTTAGTCGACATTGTGCCTTTTCTATTTAATTCCGATCCAATTTCTGTGTTTCATCGTCAATAAGAAGGGCAGAGGGATACAGTAAACCTGAAGTGAGGCATCGGAATCTAAAACTGGTCTCACAGGTATGGCCCAAAACATAGACACTAAGAAGAGCCAGTCCTCTTGTACTTAAGTCGGCATTGTGCCTTTTCTATTTAATTCCGATGCAATTTCTGTGTTTCATCGTCAATAAGAAGGTAAGAGGGATACAGTACACCTGAAGTGAAGCATCGGAATCTATAACTAGTGTCACAGGAATGGTTCAAAACATAGACAGTAAAAAGAGTCAGTTATCTTGTACTTAAGTCGGCATTGTGCCTTTTCTTTTTAATTCCGTTGCAATTTCTGAGTTTCGTCGTCAATAAGAAGGTGCAAGAGTAACAGTAAACCTGAACTAAACATCGGAATCTAAAACTGGTCTCACAGGAATGGTTCAAAACATAGACAGTAAGAAGAGTCAGTCTCCATGTACTTAAGTCGGCATTGTGCCTTTTGTATTTAATTCCGATGCAATTTCTGTGTTTCATCGTCAATAAGAGGGACAGAGGAATACAGTAAACCTGAAGTGAAGCATCGGAATCTCAAACTGGTCTCACAGGAATGGTCAAAACATAGACAGTAAGAAGAGTCAGTCTTCTTGTACTTAGGTCGGCATTGTGCCTTTTGTATTTAATTCCGATGCAATTTCTGTGATTCATCGTCCATATGAAGGTCAGAGGGATACAGTAAACCAGAAGGGAAGCATCGGAATCTATAACTAGTGTCACAGGAATGGTTGAAAACATAGACAGTAAGATGAGTCAGTCTTGTTGTTCTTATGTCGGCATTGTGCCATTTGTATTTAATTCCGATGCAATTTCTGTGTTTCATCGTCAATAAGAGGGTCAGAGGGATACAGTAAAGCTGAAGTGAAGCATCGGAATCTACAACTAGTGTCACAGGAATGGTTCAATATATAGACAGTAAGAAGATTCACTTTTCTTGTACTTAAGTCGGCATTGTGCATTTTGTATTTAATTCCGATGCGATTTTTGTGTTTCATCGCCTATATCAGGGTCCAAGGGATACAGTAAACCTGAATTGAAGCATCGGAATCTAAAACTGGTCTCACAGGAAAGGTTCAAAACAAAGACAGTTAGAAGAGTCAGCTTTCTTGTACTTAAGTCGACATTGTGCCTTTTGCATTTAATTCCGATGCAATTTCTGTGTTTCATCGTTTATAAGCAGGTCAGTGGGATACAGTAAACGTGAAGTGAAGCATCGGAATCCTAAACTAGAGTCACAGGAATGGTTCAAAACATAGACAGTAAGTAGAGTCATTTTTCTTGTACTTAAATCGGCATTGTGAATTTTGTATTTAATTTCGCTGCAATTTCTGTGTTTCGTCGTCAATAAGAAGATCCAAGAGATACAGCAAACCAGAAGTGAAGCATCGGAATCTAGAATCGGTCTCACAGGAAAGGTTCAAAACAGAGACAGTAACAAGAGCCTGTCTTCTTGTACTTGAGTCGGCATTGTGCATTTTGTATTTAAATCCGATGCTATTTCTGTGTTTCGTCGTCAATAAGAAGGTCAGAGGGTTACAGTAAACCTGAAGTGAAGCATCGGAATCCATAACTAGTGTCACAGGAATGGTTCACAACATAGACAGTAAGAAGAGTCACTCTTCTTGTACTTAAGTCGTAATTCTGCATTTTCTATTTAATTCTGAAGCGATTTCTGTGTTTCATCGTCAATAAGAAGGTCAGAGGGATACAGTAAACCTGAAGGGAATCATCGGAATCTATAACTAGTGTCACAGGAATGGTTCAAAACATAGACAGTAAGAAGAGCCAGTCTTCCTGTACTTATGTCGGCATTGTGCCTTTTGTATTTAATTCCGATGCAATATCTGTGTTTCGTCGTCAATAAGAAGGTCCAAGGGATACAGTAAACATGAAGTGACGCATCGGAATCTAAAACCGGTCTCACAGGAAAGGTTCAAAACATAGACAATAAGAAGAATCAGCCTTCTTGTACTTATGTTGACATTGTGCCTTTTCTATTTAATTCCGATGCAGTTTCTGTGTTTCATCGTCAACAAGAAGGTCAGAGGGATACAGTAAACCTGAAGTGAAGCATCGGAATCCATACCTAGTGTCACAGGAATGGTTCATCACATAGACAGTGAGAAGAGTCAGTCTTCTTGTACTTAAGTCGGCATTATGCCTTTTGCATTTATTTCCGATGCAATTTCTGTGTTTCATCGTCAATAAGAATGTCAGAGGGATACAGTAAACCTAAAGTGAAGCATCGGAATCCACAAATAGTGTCACGCAAATGGTTCAAATCATAGACAGTGAGAAGAGCCAGTCTTCCTGTACTTAAGTCGGCATTGTGCCTTTTGTATTTGATTCCGATGCAATTTCTGTGTTTCATCGTCAATAAGAAGGTCCAAGGGATGCAGTAAACATATAGTGAACCATCGGAATCTAAAACTGGTCTCACAGGAATTGTTCAAAACATAGTCAGTAAGAAGAGTCAGTCTTCATGTATGTAAGTCGGTATTGTGCCTTTTGAATTTAATTCCGATGCAATTTCTGTGTTTCATCGTCAATAAGAAGGGCAGAGGGATACAGTAATCCTGAAGTGAAGCATCGGAATTTAGAACCGGTCTCACAGGAAAGGTTCAATCATAGACAGTAAGAAGAGCCAGTCTTCTTGTACTTGAGTCGGCATTGTGCCTTTTGTATTTAATTCCGATGCAATTTCCATCTTTCGTCATCAATAAGAAGGTCAGAGCGATACAGTAAACTTGAAGTGAAGCATCGGAATCTAAAACCGGTCTCATAGGAAAGGTTCAAAACAGAGACAGTAACAAGAGCCTGTCTTCTTGTACTTGAGTCGGCATTGTGCATTTTCTATTTAATTCAGATGCTTTTTCTGTGTTTCGTCGTCAATAAGAAGGTCAGAGGGTTACAGTAAACCTGAAGTGAAGCATCGGAATCCATAACTAGTGCCACAGGAATGGTTCACAACATAGACTGTAAGAAGAGTCAGTTTTCTTGTACTTAAGTCGGAATTCTGCCTTTTCTATTTAATTCTGATGGGATTTCTGTGTTTCATCGTCAGTACGAAGGTCAGAGGGATACAGTAAACCTGAAGTGAATCATCGGAATCTATAACTAGTGTCACAGGATTGGTTCCAAACATAGACAGTAAGAAGAGCCAGTCTTCCTTTACTTATGTCGGCATTGTGCCTTTTGTATTTAATTCCGATGCAATTTCTGTGTTTCGTCGTTAATAAGAAGGTCCAAGGGATACAGTAAACATGATGTGACGCATCGGAATCTAAAACCGGTCTCACAGGAAAGGTTCAAAACATAGACAATAAGAAGAATCAGCCTTCTTGTACTTATGCCGACATTGTGCCTTTTCTATTTAATTCCGATGCAGTTACTGTGTTTCATCGTCAACAAGAAGGTCAGAGGGATACAGTAAACCTGAAGTGAAGCATCGGAATCCATACCTAGTGTCACAGAAATGGTTCATCACATAGACAGTGAGAAGAGTCAGTCTTCTTGTACTTAAGTCGGCATTATGCCTTTTGCATTTATTTCCGATGCAATTTCTGTGTTTCATCGTCAATAAGAAGGTCAGAGGGATACAGTAAACCTAAAGTGAAGCATCGGAATCCACAAATAGTGTCACGCAAATGGTTCAAAGCATAGACAGTGAGAAGAGCCAGTCTTCCTGTACTTAAGTCGGCATTGTGCCTTTTAAATTTGATTCCGATGCAATTTCTGTGTTTCATCGTCAATAAGAAGGTCCAAGGGATGCAGTAAACATATAGTGAACCATCGGAATCTAAGACTGGTCTCACAGGAATGGTTCAAAACATAGACAGAAAGAAGAGCCAGTCATCTTGTACTAGAGTCGGCATTGTGCCTTTTGTATTTAATTCCGATGCAATTTCTGTGTTTCGTCGTCAATAAGAAGGTCAGAGGGATGCAGTAAACTGAAGTGAACCATCGGAAACCTTAACTAGTGTCACAGGAATGTTTCAAAACATAGAAAGTAAGAGGAGTCAGTCTTCTTGTACTTTAGTCGGCATTGTGCATTTTGTATTAAATTCCGATGCAATTTCTGTGTTTCGTCGTCAATAAGAAGGTCCAAGGGATACAGTAAACATGAATTGAAGCATCGGAATCTAAAACCGGTCTCACAGGAATGGTTCAAATCGTAGACAGTAAGAAGAACCAGTCTTCTTGTACTTGAGTCGGCATTACGCCTTTTGTATTTAATACTGATGGAATTTCTGGGTTTCTCCGTCAATAAGATGGTCAGAGGGATACAGTAAACCTGAAGTCAAGCATCGGAATCCTTAACTAGTGTCACAGGAATGGTACAAATCATATACAGTAAGAAGAGTCAGTCTTCTTGTACTTAAGTCGGCATTGTGCCTTTTGTATTTAATTCCGATGCTATTTCGGTGATTCATCGTCAATACGAAGGTCAGAGGGATACAGTAAACCTGAAGTGAAGCATCGGAATCTATAACTAGTGTCACAGGAATGGTTCAAAACATAGACAGTATGAAGAGTCAGTCTTCTTGTACTTATGTCGGCATTGTGCCTTTTGTATTTAATTCCGATGCAATTTCTGTGTTTCATCGTCAATAAGAAGGGCAGGGGGATACAGTAAACCTGAAGTGAAGCATCGGAATCTAAAACCGGTCTCACAGGAAAGGTTCAATCATAGACAGTAAGAAGATCCAGTCTTCTTGTACTTGTGTCGGCATTGTGCCTTTTGTATTTAATTCCGATGCAATTTCTATCTTTCGTCGTCAATAAGAACGTCAGAGGGATACAGTAAACCTGAAGTGAAGCATCAGAATCTAAAACCTGTCTCACACTAAAGGTTCAAAACATAGACAGTAAGAAGAGTCAGTCTTCTTGTACTTGAGTTGCCATTGTGCCTTTTGTATTTAATTCCTATGCAATTTATGTGTTTCGTCGTCAATAAGAAAGTGCAGCATCGGAATCCATAACTAGTGTCATAGGAATGGTTCACAACATAGACAGTAAGAAGTGTCAGTCTTTTGTACTTAAGTCGGCATTGTGCCTTTTCTATTTCATTTCGATGCAATTTCTGTGTTTCATCGTCAATAAGAAGGTCAGAGGGATACAGAAAATCTGAAGTGAAGCATCGGAATCTATAACTAGTGTCACAGGAATGGTTCAAAACATAGACAGTAAGAAGAGGCAGTCGTCCTGTACTTATGTCGGCATTGTGCCTTTTGTATTTAATTCCGATGCAATTTCTCTGTTTCGTCGTTAACAAGAAGGTCCAAGGGATACAGTAAACCTGAAGTGACGCATCAGAATCTAAAACCGGTCTCACAGGAAAGGTGAAAAGCATAGACAATAAGAAGAGTCAATATTCTAGTACTTAAGTCGGCATTGTGCTTTTTCTATTTAATTCCGATGCAATTTCTGTGTTTCATCGTCAACAAGAAGGTCAGAGGGATACTGTAAACCTCAAGTGAAGCATCGGAATCCATAACTAGTGTCACAGGAATGGTACAAAACATAGACTGTAAGAAGAGGCAGTCTTCCTGTACTTATGTTGGCATTGTGCCCTTTTGTATTTAATTCCGATGCAATTTCTGTGTTTCATCGTTAATAAGAAGGTCAGAGGGATACAGTAAACCTGATGTGAAGCATCGGAATCTATAACTAGTGTCACAGGAATGGTTCAAAACATAGACTGTAAGAAGAGTCAGTTTTCTAGTACTTAAGTCGGCATTGTGCTTTTTCTATTTAATTCCGATGCAATTTCTGTGTTTCGCCGACAATAAGAAGGTCAGAGGGATACAGTAAACCTGAAGTGAAGCTTCGGACCCAAACCGGGCTTACAGGAAAGGGTCAAAACATAGACAGTAAGAAGTGTCAGTCCTCTTGTACTTAAGTCGGCAGTGTGCCTTTTGTATTTAATTTCGATGCAATTTCTGTGTTTCATCGTCAATAAGAAGGGCAGAGGGATACAGTAATCCTGAAGTGAAGCATCGGAATCTAGAACCGGTCTCACAGGAAATAGTTCAATCATAGACAGTAAGAAGAGCCTGTCTTCTTGTACTTGAGTCGGCATTGTGCCTTTTGTATTTAATTCCGATGCAATTTCCATCTTTCGTCGTCAATAAGGTCAGAGCGATACAGTAAACTTGAAGTGAAGCATCGGAATCTAAAACCGGTCTCATAGGAAAGGTTCAAAACAGAGACAGTAACAAGAGCCTGTCTTCTTGTACGTGAGTCGGCATTGTGCATTTTGTATTTAATTCCGATGCTTTTTCTGTGTTTCGTCGTCAATAAGAAGGTCAGAGGGTTACAGTAAACCTGAAGTGAAGCATCGGAATCCATAACTAGTGCCACAGGAATGGTTCACAACATAGACAGTAAGAAGAGTCAGTTTTCTTGTACTTAAGTCGGAATTCTGACTTTTCTATTTAATTCTGATGCGATTTCTGTGTTTCATCGTCAGTAAGAAGGTCAGAGGGATACAGTAAACCTGAAGTGAATCATCGGAATCTATAACTAGTGTTACAGGAATTGTTCAAAACATAGACAGTAAGAAGAGCCAGTCTTCCTTTACTTATGTCGGCATTGTGCCTTTTGTATTTAATTCCGATGCAATTTCTGTGTTTCGTCGTCAATATGATGGTCCAAGGGATACAGTAAACATGAAGTGACGCATCGGAATCTAAAACCGGTCTCACAGGAAAGGTTCAAAACATAGACAATAAGAAGAATCAGCCTTTTTTGTACTTATGTCGACATTGTGCCTTTTCTATTTAATTCCGATGCAGTTACTGTGTTTCATCGTCAACAAGAAGGTCAGAGGGATACAGTATACCTGAAGTGAAGCATCGGAATCCATACCTAGTGTCACAGAAATGGTTCATCACATAGACAGTGAGAAGAGTCAGTCTTCTTGTACTTAAGTCGGCATTATGCCTTTTGCATTTATTTCCGATGCAATTTCTGTGTTTCATCGTCAATAAGAAGGTCAGAGGGATACAGTAAACCTAAAGTGAAGCATCGGAATCCACAAATAGTGTCACGCAAATGGTTCAAAGCATAGACAGTGAGAAGAGCCAGTCTTCCTGTACTTAAGTCGGCATTGTGCCTTTTAAATTTGATTCCGATGCAATTTCTGTGTTTTGTCGTCAATAAGAAGGTCAGAGGGATGCAGTAAACTAAAGTGAACCATCCGAATCCTTAACTAGTGTCACAGGAATGTTTCAAAACATAGACAGTAAGAGGATTCAGTCTTCTTGTACTTTAGTCGGCATTGTGCATTTTGTATTAAATTCCGATGCAATTTCTGTGTTTCGTCGTCAATAAGAAGGTCCAAGGGATACAGTAAACATGAATTGAAGCATCGGAATCTAAAACCGGTCTCACAGGAATGGTTCAAATCGTAGACAGTAAGAAGAACCAGTCTTCTTGTACTTGAGTCGGCATTACGCCTTTTGTATTTAATACTGATGGAATTTCTGGGTTTCTCCGTCAATATGAAGGTCAGAGGGATACAGTAAACCTGAAGTCAAGCATCGGAATCCTTAACTAGTGTCACAGGAATGGTACAAATCATAGACAGTAAGAAGAGTCAGTCTTCTTGTACTTAAGTCGGCATTGTGCCTTTTGTATTTAATTCCGATGCTATTTCGGTGATTCATCGTCAATACGAAGGTCAGAGGGATACAGTAAACCTGAAGTGAAGCATCGGAATCTATAACTAGTGTCACAGGAATGGTTCAAAACATAGACAGTATGAAGAGTCAGTCTTCTTGTACTTATGTCGGCATTGTGCCTTTTGTATTTAATTCCGATGCAATTTCTGTGTTTCGTCGTCAATAAGAAGGGCAGGGGGATACAGTAAACCTGAAGTGAAGCATCGGAATCTAAAACCGGTCTCACAGGAAAGGTTCAATCATAGACAGTAAGAAGAGCCAGTCTTCTTGTACTTGTGTCGGCATTGTGCCTTTTGTATTTAATTCCGATGCAATTTCTATCTTTCGTCGTCAATAAGAACGTCAGAGGGATACAGTAAACCTGAAGTGAAGCATCAGAATCTAAAACCGGTCTCACACTAAAGGTTCAAAACATAGACAGTAAGAAGAGTCAGTCTTCTTGTACTTGAGTTGCCATTGTGCCTTTTGTATTTAATTCCTATGCAATTTATGTGTTTCGTCGTCAATAAGAAAGTGCAGCATCGGAATCCATAACTAGTGTCATAGGAATGGTTCACAACATAGACAGTAAGAAGTGTCAGTCTTTTGTACTTAAGTCGGCATTGTGCCTTTTCTATTTCATTTCGATGCAATTTCTGTGTTTCATCGTCAATAAGAAGGTCAGAGGGATACAGAAAATCTGAAGTGAAGCATCGGAATCTATAACTAGAGTCACAGGAATGGTTCAAAACATAGACAGTAAGAAGAGGCAGTCGTCCTGTACTTATGTCGGCATTGTGCCTTTTGTATTTAATTCCGATGCAATTTCTCTGTTTCGTCGTTAACAAGAAGGCCCAAGGGATACAGTAAACCTGAAGTGACGCATCAGAATCTTGAACCGGTCTCACAGGAAAGGTGAAAAGCATAGACAATAAGAAGAGTCAATATTCTAGTACTTAAGTCGGCATTGTGCTTTTTCTATTTAATTCCGATGCAATTTCTGTGTTTCATCGTCAACAAGAAGGTCAGAGGGATACTGTAAACCTCAAGTGAAGCATCGGAATCCATAACTAGTGTCACAGGAATGGTTCAAAACATAGACTGTAAGAAGAGGCAGTCTTCCTGTACTTATGTCGGCATTGTGCCCTTTTGTATTTAATTCTGATGCAATTTCTGTGTTTCATCGTTAATAAGAAGGTCAGAGGGATACAGTAAACCTGATGTGAAGCATCGGAATCTATAACTAGTGTCACAGGAATGGTTCAAAACATAGACTGTAAGAAGAGTCAGTTTTCTAGTACTTAAGTCGGCATTGTGCTTTTTCTATTTTAATTCCGATGCAATTTCTGTGTTTCGCCGTCAATAAGAAGGTCAGAGGGATACAGTAAACCTGAAGTGAAGCTTCGGACCCAAACCGGGCTTACAGGAAAGGGTCAAAACATAGACAGTAAGAAGAGTCAGTCCTCTTGTACTTAAGTCGGCAGTGTGCCTTTTGTATTTAATTCCGATACAATTTCTGTGTTTCATCGTCAATAAGAAGTTCATAGGGATACAATAAACCTGAAGTGAAGCATCGGAATCTAAAACTGGTCTCACAGGAATGGTTTAAAACATTGACAGTAAGAAGAGCCAGTCTTCTTGTACTTAAGTCGGCATTGTGCCTTTTGTATTTAATTCCGATGCAATTTCTGTGATTCATCGTCCATATGCAGGTCAGAGGGATACAGTAAACCAGAAGGGAAGCATCGGAATCTATAACTAGTGTCAGAGGAATGGTTGAAAACATAGACAGTAAGATGAGTCAGTCTTGTTGTTCTTATGTCGGCATTGTGTCATTTGTATTTAATTTCGATGCAATTTCTGTGTTTCATCGTCAATAAGAAGGGCAGAGGGTTACAGTAAACCTGAAGTGAAGCATCGGAATCCATAACTAGTGTCACAGGACTGGTTCACAACATAGACAGTAAGAAGAGTCAGTCAGCTTGTACTTAAGTCGGAATTCTGCATTTTCTATTTCATTCTGATGCGATTTCTGTGTTTCACCGTCAATAAGAAGGTCAGAGGGATACAGTAAACCTGAAGTGAATCATCGGAATCTATAACTAGTGTCACAGGAATGGTTCAAAACATAGACAGTAAGAAGAGCCAGTCTTCCTGTACTTACGTCTGCATTGTGCCTTTTGTATTTAATTCCGATGCAATTTCTGTGTTTCGCCGTCAATAAGAAGGTCCAAGGGATACAGTAAACATGAAGTGACGCATCGGAATCTAAAACCGGTCTCACAGGAAAGGTTCAAAACATAGACAATAAGAAGAATCAGCCTTCTTGTACTTATGTCGACATTGTGCCTTTTCCATTTAATTCCGATGCAGTTTCTGTGTTTCATCGTCAACAAGAAAGTCAGAAAGATACAGTAAACCTGAAGTGAAGCATCGGAATCCATACCTAGTGTCACAGGAATGGTTCATCACATAGACAGTGAGAAGAGTCAGTCTTCTTGTACTTAAGTCGGCATTATGCCTTTTGTATTTATTTCCGATGCAATTTCTGTGCTTCATCGTCAATAATAAGCTCAGAGGGATACCGTAAACCTAAAGTGAAGCATCGGAATCCACAATTAGTGTCACACAAATGGTTCAAAACATAGACAGTGAGAAGAGCCAGTCTTCCTGTACTTAAGTCGGCATTGTGACTTTTGTATTTGATTCCGAAGCAATTTATGTGTTTCATCGTCAATAAGAAGGTCCAAGGGATGCAGTAAACATATAGTGAAGCATCGGAATCTAAAACTGGTCTCACAGGAATTGTTCAAAACATAGTCAGTAAGAAGAGTCAGTCTTCATGTATGTAAGTCGGTATTGTGCCTTTTGAATTTAATTCCGATGCAATTTCTGTGTTTCATCGTCAATAGGAAGGTCCAAGGGATACAGTAAACCTGAAGTGAATCATCGGAATCTAAAATCGGTCTCACAGGAATGGTTCAATACATAGACAGTAAGAAGAGGCAGACTTCTTGTTCTTGAATCGGCATTGTGCCTTTTGTATTTAATTTCGATGGAATTTCTGTGTTTCGTCGTCAATAAGAAGGTCAGAAGCATACCGTAAACCTGACGTGAAGCATCGGTATCCTTAACTAGTGTCACAGGAATGGTTCAAAACATAGACAGTAAGAGGAGTCAGTCTTCTTTTACTTTAGTCGGCATTGTGCATTCTGTATTAAATTCCGATGCAATTTCTGTGTTTCGTCGTCAATAAGAAGGTCCAAGGGATACAGTAAACCTGAATTGAAGCATCGGAATCTAAAACCGGTCTCACAGGAATGGTTCAAATCGTAGACAGTAAGAAGAACCAGTCTTCTTGTACTTGAGTCGGCATTACGCCCTTTGTATTTAATACTGATGGAATTTCTGGGTTTCATCGTCAATAAGAAGGTCAGAGGTATACAGTAAACCTGAAGTGAAGCATCAGAATCTAAAACCGGTCTCACACTAAAGGTTCAAAACATAGACAGTAAGAAGAGTCAGTCTTCTTGTACTTGAGTTGCCATTGTGCCTTTTGTATTTAATTCCTATGCAATTTATGTGTTTCGTCGTCAATAAGAAAGTGCAGCATCGGAATCCATAACTAGTGTCATAGGAATGGTTCACAACATAGACAGTAAGAAGTGTCAGTCTTTTGTACTTAAGTCGGCATTGTGCCTTTTCTATTTCATTTCGATGCAAATTCTGTGTTTCATCGTCAATAAGAAGGTCAGAGGGATACAGAAAATCTGAAGTGAAGCATCGGAATCTATAACTAGTGTCACAGGAATGGTTCAAAACATAGACAGTAAGAAGAGGCAGTCGTCCTGTACTTATGTCGGCATTGTGCCTTTTGTATTTAATTCCGATGCAATTTCTCTGTTTCGCCGTTAACAAGAAGGTCCAAGGGATACAGTAAACCTGAAGTGACGCATCAGAATCTAAAACCGGTCTCACAGGAAAGGTGAAAAGCATAGACAATAAGAAGAGTCAATATTCTAGTACTTAAGTCGGCATTGTGCTTTTTCTATTTAATTCCGATGCAATTTCTGTGTTTCATCGTCAACAAGAAGGTCAGAGGTATACTGTAAACCTCAAGTGAAGCATCGGAATCCATAACTAGTGTCACAGGAATGGTTCAAAACATAGACTGTAAGAAGAGGCAGTCATCCTGTACTTATGTCGGCATTGTGCCCTTTTGTATTTAATTCCGATGCAATTTCTGTGTTTCATCGTTAATAACAAGGTCAGAGGGATACAGTAAACCTGATGTGAAGCATCGGAATCTATAACTAGTGTCACAGGAATGGTTCAAAACATAGACTGTAAGAAGAGTCAATTTTCTAGTACTTAAGTCGGCTGAGTGTTTTTCTATTTAATTCCGATGCAATTTCTGTGTTTCGCCGTCAATAAGAAGGTCAGAGGGATACAGTAAACCTGAAGTGAAGCTTCGGACCCAAACCGGGCTTACAGGAAAGGGTCAAAACATAGACAGTAAGAAGAGTCAGTCCTCTTGTACTTAAGGCGGCAGTGTGCCTTTTGTATTTAATTCCGATACAATTTCTGTGTTTCATCGTCAATAAGAAGTTCATAGGGATACAATAAACCTGAAGTGAAGCATCGGAATCCTAAACTGGTCTCACAGGAATGGTTTAAAACATAGACAGTAAGAAGAGCCAGTCTTCTTGTACTTAAGTCGGCATTGTGCCTTTTGTATTTAATTCCGATGCAATTTCTGTGATTCATCGTCCATATGCAGGTCTGAGGGATACAGTAAACCAGAAGGGAAGCATCGGAATCGATAACTAGTGTCAGAGGAATGGTTGAAAACATAGACAGTAAGATGAGTCAGTCTTGTTGTTCTTATGTCGGCATTGTGTCATTTGTATTTAATTTCGATGCAATTTCTGTGTTTCATCCTCAATAAGAAGGGCAGAGGGATACAGTAATCCTGAAGTGAAGCATCGGAATCTAGAACCGGTCTCACAGGAAATAGTTCAATCATAGACAGTAAGAAGAGCCTGTCTTCTTGTACTTGAGTCGGCATTGTGGCTTTTGTATTTAATTCCGATGCAATTTCCATCTTTCGTCGTCAATAAGGTCAGAGCGATACAGTAAACTTGAAGTGAAGCATCGGAATCTAAAACCGGTCTCATAGGAAAGGTTCAAAACAGAGACAGTAACAAGAGCCTGTCTTCTTGTACTTGAGTCGGCATTGTGCATTTTGTATTTATTTCCGATGCTATATCTGTGTTTCGTCGTCAATAAGAAGGTCAGAGGGTTACAGTAAACCTGAAGTGAAGCATCGGAATCCATAACTAGTGTCACAGGACTGGTTCACAACATAGACAGTAAGAAGAGTCAGTCTTCTTGTACTTAAGTCGGAATTCTGCATTTTCTATTTCATTCTGATGCGATTTCTGTGTTTCACCGTCAATAAGAAGGTCAGAGGGATACAGTAAACCTGAAGTGAATCATCGGAATCTATAACTAGTGTCACAGGAATGGTTCAAAACATAGACAGTAAGAAGAGCCAGTCTTCCTGTACTTACGTCTGCATTGTGCCTTTTGTATTTCATTCCGATGCAATTTCTGTGTTTCGTCGTCAATAAGAAGGTCCAAGGGATACAGTAAACATGAAGTGACGCATCGGAATCTAAAACCGGTCTCACAGGAAAGGTTCAAAACATAGACAATCAGAAGAATCAGCCTTCTTGTACTTATGTCGACATTGTGCCTTTTCTATTTAATTCCGATGCAGTTTTTGTGTTTCATCGTCAACAAGAAGGTCAGAAAGATACAGTAAACCTGAAGTGAAGCATCGGAATCCATACCTAGTGTCACAGGAATGGTTCATCACATAGACAGTGAGAAGAGTCAGTCTTCTTGTACTTAAGTCGGCATTATGCCTTTTGTATTTATTTCCGATACAATTTCTGTGCTTCATCGTCAATAATAAGCTCAGAGGGATACAGTAAACCTAAAGTGAAGCATCGGAATCCACAATTAGTGTCACACAAATGGTTCAAAACATAGACAGTGAGAAGAGCCAGTCTTCCTGTACTTAAGTCGGCATTGTGACTTTTGTATTTGATTCCGAAGCAATTTCTGTGTTTCATCGTCAATAAGAAGGTCCAAGGGATGCAGTAAACATATAGTGAAGCATCGGAATCTAAAACTGGTCTCACAGGAATTGTTCAAAACATAGTCAGTAAGAAGAGTCAGTCTTCATGTATGTAAGTCGGTATTGTGCCTTTTGAATTTAATTCCGATGCAATTTCTGTGTTTCATCGTCAATAAGCAGGTCCAAGGGATACAGTAAACCTGAAGTGAATCATCGGAATCTAAAATCGGTCTCACAGGAATGGTTCAATACATAGACAGTAAGAAGAGGCAGTCGTCTTGTTCTTGAGTCGGCATTGTGCCTTTTGTATTTAATTTCGATGCAATTTCTGTGTTTCATCGTCAATAAGAAGGTCAGAGGGATACAGAAAATCTGAAGTGAAGCATCGGAATCTATAACTAGTGTCACAGGAATGGTTCAAAACATAGACAGTAAGAAGAGGCAGTCGTCCTGTACTTATGTCGGCATTGTGCCTTTTGTATTTAATTCCGATGCAATTTCTCTGTTTCGCCGTTAACAAGAAGGTCCAAGGGATACAGTAAACCTGAAGTGACGCATCAGAATCTAAAACCGGTCTCACAGGAAAGGTGAAAAGCATAGACAATAAGAAGAGTCAATATTCTAGTACTTAAGTCGGCATTGTGCTTTTTCTATTTAATTCCGATGCAATTTCTGTGTTTCATCGTCAACAAGAAGGTCAGAGGTATACTGTAAACCTCAAGTGAAGCATCGGAATCCATAACTAGTGTCACAGGAATGGTTCAAAACATAGACTGTAAGAAGAGGCAGTCATCCTGTACTTATGTCGGCATTGTGCCCTTTTGTATTTAATTCCGATGCAATTTCTGTGTTTCATCGTTAATAACAAGGTCAGAGGGATACAGTAAACCTGATGTGAAGCATCGGAATCTATAACTAGTGTCACAGGAATGGTTCAAAACATAGACTGTAAGAAGAGTCAATTTTCTAGTACTTAAGTCGGCATTGTGTTTTTCTATTTAATTCCGATGCAATTTCTGTGTTTCGCCGTCAATAAGAAGGTCAGAGGGATACAGTAAACCTGAAGTGAAGCTTCGGACCCAAACCGGGCTTACAGGAAAGGGTCAAAACATAGACAGTAAGAAGAGTCAGTCCTCTTGTACTTAAGGCGGCAGTGTGCCTTTTGTATTTAATTCCGATACAATTTCTGTGTTTCATCGTCAATAAGAAGTTCATAGGGATACAATAAACCTGAAGTGAAGCATCGGAATCCTAAACTGGTCTCACAGGAATGGTTTAAAACATAGACAGTAAGAAGAGCCAGTCTTCTTGTACTTAAGTCGGCATTGTGCCTTTTGTATTTAATTCCGATGCAATTTCTGTGATTCATCGTCCATATGCAGGTCTGAGGGATACAGTAAACCAGAAGGGAAGCATCGGAATCGATAACTAGTGTCAGAGGAATGGTTGAAAACATAGACAGTAAGATGAGTCAGTCTTGTTGTTCTTATGTCGGCATTGTGTCATTTGTATTTAATTTCGATGCAATTTCTGTGTTCCATCGTCAATAAGAAGGGCAGAGGGATACAGTAATCCTGAAGTGAAGCATCGGAATCTAGAACCGGTCTCACAGGAAATAGTTCAATCATAGACAGTAAGAAGAGCCTGTCTTCTTGTACTTGAGACGGCATTGTGGCTTTTGTATTTAATTCCGATGCAATTTCCATCTTTCGTCGTCAATAAGGTCAGAGCGATACAGTAAACTTGAAGTGAAGCATCGGAATCTAAAACCGGTCTCATAGGAAAGGTTCAAAACAGAGACAGTAACAAGAGCCTGTCTTCTTGTACTTGAGTCGGCATTGTGCATTTTGTATTTATTTCCGATGCTATATCTGTGTTTCGTCGTCAATAAGAAGGTCAGAGGGTTACAGTAAACCTGAAGTGAAGCATCGGAATCCATAACTAGTGTCACAGGACTGGTTCACAACATAGACATTAAGAAGAGTCAGTCTTCTTGTACTTAAGTCGGAATTCTGCATTTTCTATTTCATTCTGATGCGATTTCTGTGTTTCACCGTCAATAAGAAGGTCAGAGGGATACAGTAAACCTGAAGTGAATCATCGGAATCTATAACTAGTGTCACAGGAATGGTTCAAAACATAGACAGTAAGAAGAGCCAGTCTTCCTGTACTTACGTCTGCATTGTGCCTTTTGTACTTCATTCCGATGCAATTTCTGTGTTTCGTCGTCAATAAGAAGGTCCAAGGGATACAGTAAACATGAAGTGACGCATCGGAATCTAAAACCGGTCTCACAGGAAAGGTTCAAAACATAGACAATCAGAAGAATCAGCCTTCTTGTACTTATGTCGACATTGTGCCTTTTCTATTTAATTCCGATGCAGTTTTTGTGTTTCATCGTCAACAAGAAGGTCAGAAAGATACAGTAAACCTGAAGTGAAGCATCGGAATGCATACCTAGTGTCACAGGAATGGTTCATCACATAGACAGTGAGAAGAGTCAGTCTTCTTGTACTTAAGTCGGCATTATGCCTTTTGTATTTATTTCCGATACAATTTCTGTGCTTCATCGTCAATAATAAGCTCAGAGGGATACAGTAAACCTAAAGTGAAGCATCGGAATCCACAATTAGTGTCACACAAATCGTTCAAAACATAGACAGTGAGAAGAGCCAGTCTTCCTGTACTTAAGTCGGCATTGTGACTTTTGTATTTGATTCCGAAGCAATTTCTGTGTTTCATCGTCAATAAGAAGGTCCAAGGGATGCAGTAAACATATAGTGAAGCATCGGAATCTAAAACTGGTCTCACAGGAATTGTTCAAAACATAGTCAGTAAGAAGAGTCAGTCTTCATGTATGTAAGTCGGTATTGTGCCTTTTGAATTTAATTCCGATGCAATTTCTGTGTTTCATCGTCAATAAGCAGGTCCAAGGGATACAGTAAACCTGAAGTGAATCATCGGAATCTAAAATCGGTCTCACAGGAATGGTTCAATACATAGACAGTAAGAAGAGGCAGTCGTCTTGTTCTTGAGTCGGCATTGTGCCTTTTGTATTTAATTTCGATGCAATTTCTGTGTTTCGTCGTCAATAAGAAGGTCAGAAGCGTACAGTAAACCTGACGTGAAGCATCGGTATCCTTAACTAGTGTCACAGGAATGGTTCAAAACATAGACAGTAAGAGGAGTCAGTCTTCTTTTACTTTAGTCGGCATTGTGTATTCTGTATTAAATTCCGAAGCAATTTCTGTGTTTCGTCGTCAATAAGAAGGTCCAAGGGATACAGTAAACCTGAATTGAAGCATCGGAATCTAAAACCGGTCTCACAGGAATGGTTCAAATCGTAGACAGTAAGAAGAACCAGTCTTCTTGTACTTGAGTCGGCATTACGCCTTTTGTTTTTAATACTGATGGAATTTCTGGGTTTCATCGTCAATAAGAAGGTCAGAGGGATACAGTAAACCTGAAGTGAAGCATCGGAATCCTTAACTAGTGTCACAGGAATGGTACAAATCATAGACAGTAAGAAGAGTCAGTCTTCTTGTACTTAAGTCGGCATTGTGCCTTTTGTATTTAATTCCGATGCTATTTCGGTGATTCATCGTCAATAAGAAGGTCAGAGGGATACAGTAAACCTGACGTGAAGCATTGGAATCTATAACTAGTGTCACAGGAATGGTTCAAAACATAGACAGTAAGAAGAGTCAGTCTTCTTGTACTTATGTCGGCATTGTGCCTTTTGTATTTAATTCCGATGCAATTTCTGTGTTTCATCGTCAATAAGAAGGGCAGGGGGATACAGTAAACCTGGGGTGAACCATCGGAATCTAAAACTGGTCTCACAGGTAAGGTTCAATCATAGACAGTAAGAAGAGCCAGTCTTCTTGTAGTTGTGTCGGCATTGTGCCTTTTGTATTTAATTCCGATGCAATTTCTATCTTTCGTCGTCAATAAGAAATTCTGAGGGATACAGTAAACCTGAAGTGAAGCATCAGAATCTAAAACCGGTCTCACAGGAAAGTTTCAAAACATAGACAGTAAGAAGAGTCAGTCTTCTTGTACTTGAGTCGGCATTGTGCCTTTTGTATTTAATTCCTATGCAATTTATGTGTTTCGTCGTCAATAAGAAAGTCAGAGGGATACAGTAAACCTGAAGTGCAGCATCGGAATCCATAACTAGTGTCATAGGAATGGTTCACAACATAGACAGTAAGAAGTGTCAGTCTTTTGTACTTAAGTCGGCATTGTGCCTTTTCTATAACATTTCGATGCAATTTCTGTGTTTCATCGTCAATAAGAAGGTCAGAGGGATACAGAAAAACTGAAGTGAAGCATCGGAATCTATAACTAGTGTCACAGGAATGGTTCAAAACATAGACAGTAAGAAGAGGCAGTCGTCCTGTACTTATGTCGGCATTGTGCCTTTTGTATTTAATTCCGATGCAATTTCTCTGTTTCGTCGTCAATCAGAAGGTCCAAGGGATACAGTAAACCTGAAGTGACGCATCGGAATCTAAAACCGGTCCCACAGGAAAGGTTCAAAGCATAGACAATAAGAAGAGTCAGTATTCTAGTACTTAAGTCGGCATTGTGCTTTTTCTATTTAATTCCGATGCAATTTCTGTGTTTCATCGTCAACAAGAAGGTTAGAGGGATACTGTAAACCTCAAGTGAAGCATCGGAATCCATAACTAGTGTCACACGAATGGTTCAAAACATAGACAGTAAGAAGAGTCAGTCTTCCTGTACTTATGTCGGCATTGTGCCTTTTGTATTTAATTCCGATGCAATTTCTGTGTTTCATCGTTAATAAGAAGGTCAGAGGGATACAGTAAACCTGATGTGAAGCATCGGAATCTATAACTAGTGTCACAGGAATGGGTCAAAACATAGACTGTAAGAAGAGTCAGTTTTCTAGTACATAAGTCGACATTGTGCTTTTTCTATTTAATTCCGATGCAATTTCTGTGTTTCGTCGTCAATAAGAAGGTCAGAGGGATACAGTAAACCTGAAGTGAAGCATCGGAACAAAACCGGGCTTACAGGAAAGGGTCAAAACATAGACAGTAAGAAGAGTCAGTCCTCTTGAACTTAAGTCGGTAGTGTGACTTTGTATTTAATTCCGATAAAATTTCTGTGTTTCATCGTCAATAAGAAATTCATAGGGATACAATAAACCTGAAGTGAAGCATCGGAATCTAAAACTGGTCTCACAGGAATGGTTTAAAACATAGCCAGTAAGAAGACCCAGTCTTCTTGTACTTAAGTCGGCATTGTGCCTTTTCTATTTAATTCCGAAGCAATTTCTCTGTTTCATCGTCAATAAGAAGGTCAGAGGAATACAGTAAACCTGAAGTGAAACATCGGAATCCTTAAGTAGTGTCACAGGAATGGTACAAATCATAGACAGTAAGAAGAGCCAGTCTTCTTGTACTAGAGTCGGCATTGTGGCTTTTGTATTTAGTTCCGGTGCAATTTCTGTGTTTCGTCGTCAATACGAAGGTCAGAGGGATGCAGTAAACTGAAGTGAAGCATCGGAATCTTCAACTAGTGTCACAGGAATGGTTCAAAACATAGACAGTAAGAGGAGTCAGTCTTCTTGTACTTTAGTCGGCATTGTGAATTTTGTATTTAATTCCGATGCAATTTCTGTGTTTCGTCGTCAATAAGAAGGTCCAAGGGATACAGTAAACCTGAAGTGAGGCATCGGAATCTAAAACCCGTCTTACAGCAAAGGTTCAAATCATAGTCAGTAAGAAGAGCCAGTCTTCTTGTACTTGAGTCGGCTTTACGCCTTTTGTATTTAATGCCGATGGAATTTCTGGGTTTCATCGTCAATAAGAAGTTCAGAGGGATACTGTAAACCTGAAGTGAAGCATCGGAATCCTTAACTAGTGTCACAGGAATGGTTCAAATCATAGACAGTAAGAAGAGTCAGTCTTCTTGTACATAAGTCGGCATTGTGCCTTTTGTATTTAATTCCGATGCAATTTCTGTGTTTCATCGTCAACAAGAAGGTCAGAGGGATACAGTAAACCTCAAGTGAACCATCGGAATCCATAACTAGTGTCACAGGAATGGTTCAAAGCATAGACAGTGAGAAGACCCAGTCTTCCGGTACTTACGTCGGCATTGTGCCTTTTGTATTAAATTCCGATGCAATTTCTGTGTTTCGTCTTCAATAAGAAGGTCCAAGGGATACAGTAAACCTGAAGTGAAGCATCGGAATCTGTAACAAGTGTCACAGGAATGGTACAAAACATAGACAGCAAGAAGAGCCAGTCTTCCTGTACTTATGTCGGCAATGTGCTTTTTGTATTTAATTCCGATGTAATTTCTGTGTTTCGTCGTCAATAAAACGGTCCAAGGGTTACAGTAAACCTGACGTGAAGCATCGGAATCTATAACTAGTATGACAGGAATGGTTCAAAACATAGACAGTAAGAAGAGTCAGTCTTTTTGTACTTAAGTCGGCATTGTGCCTTTTGAATTTAATTCCGATGCAATTTCTGTGTTTCATCGTTAATAAGAAAGTCAGAGGGATACAGTAAACCCGAAGTGAAGCATCTGAATCTATAACTAGTGTCACAGGAATGGTTCAAATCATAGACAGAAAGAAGAGTCAGTTATCTTGTACTTAGGTCGGCATTGTGCCTTTTGTATTTAATTCCGATGCAATCTCTGAGTTTCGTCGTCAATAAGAAGGTCCTAGGGTTACAGTAAACCTAAACTGAACATCGGAATCTAAAACCGGTCTCACAGGAATGGTTCAAAACATAGACAGTAAGAAGAGTCAGTCCTCTTGTACTTAAGTCGGCAGTGTGCCTTTTGTATTTAATTCCGATACAATTTCTGTGTTTCATCGTCAATAAGAAGTTCAGAGGGATACAGTAAACCTGAAGCGAAGCATCGGAATCTATAACTGGTCTCACAGGAATGGTATAAAGCATAGACAGTAAGAAGAGCCAGTCATCTTGTACTTAAGTCGGCATTGTGCCCATTGTATTTGAATCCGAAGCAATTTCTGTGTTTCATCGTCAATAAGACCGTCAGAGGAATACAGTAAACGTGAAGTGAAGCATCGGAATCTATAACTAGTGTCACAGGAATGGTTCAAAGCATAGACAGTAGGAGGAGTATGTTTTTTTGTACTTAAGTCGGCATTGTGACATTTATAATTAATTCCGATGCAATTTCTGTGTTACGTCGTCAATAAGAAGGTCAAAGGATACAGCAATCCTGAATTGAAGCGTCGGAATCTGAAACCGGTCTCACAGGAGAGGTTCCAAATATAGATAGTAAGAAGAGTCAGTCTTCTTGTACTTAAGTCGGCATTGTGCCTTTTCTATTTAATTCCGATGCAATTTATTTGTTTCATCGTTAATAAGAATGTCAGAGGGATACAGTAAACCAGAAGAAAAAGCATCGGAATCTATAACTAGTGTCACAGGGAAGGTTCAAAATATAGACAGTAAGTAGAGTCAGTATTTTTGTACTTAAGACACCATTGTGCCTTTTGTATTTAATTCCGACGCAATTTCTGTTTTTCGTCGTCAATAAGAAGGTCGGAGGGATACAGTTACCTGTAGTGAAGCATCGGAATCAAAAACTGGTCTCACAGGAATGGTTAAAACATAGACAGTAAGAATAGCCAGTCCTTTTGAATATAAGTCGGCATTGTACCTTTTCTATTTAATTCCGATGCAATTTCTGTGTTTCATCGTCAATAAGAAGGTCAGAGGAATACAGTAAACCTGAAGTGAAGCAGCGGAATCTATAACTAGTGTCACAGGAATGGTTCAAAACATAGACAGTAAGAAGAGTAAGTTTTTTTGTACTTATGTCGGCAATGTGTCTTTTATATTTAATTCCGATGCAATTTCTGAGTTTCGTCGTCAATAAGAAGGTCCAAGGGATATTGTAATCCTGAAGTGAAGCATCGGAATCTGAAACCGGTTTCACAGGAGAGGTTCAAAGAATGGATAGTAAGAAGAGTCAGTCTTCTTGTACTTAAGTCGGCATTGTGGGTTTTCTATTTAATTCCGATGCAATTTATGTGTTTCATCGTCAATAAGAAGGTCAGAGGGATACAGTAAACCTAAAGTGAGGCATCGGAATCTAAAACTGGTCTCACAGGTATGGTTCAAAACATAGACAGTAAGAAGAGCCAGTCCTCTTGTACCTAAGTGGCATTGTGCCTTTTCTATTTAATTGCGGTGCAATTGCTGTGTTTCATCGTCAATAAGAAGGTCATAGGGATACAGTAAACACGAAGTGAAGCATCTGAATCTATAACTAGTGTCACAGGAATGGTTCAAATCATAGACAGAAAGAAGAGTCAGTTATCTTGTACTTAGGTCGGCATTGTGCCTTTTGTATTTAATTCCGATGCAATTTCTGAGTTTCGTCGTCAATAAGAAGGTCCTAGGGTTACAGTAAACCTGAACTGAACATCGGAATCCAAAACCGGTCTCACAGGGTAGGTTCAAAATATAGACAGTAAGAAGAGTCAGTCTTCTTGTACTTAAGACCGCATTGTGTCTTTTGTATTTAATTCCGATGCAATTTCTGTGTTTCATCGTCAATAAGAAGGTCAGAGGGATACAGTAAACCTGAAGTGAAGCATCGGAATGTAAAACTGGTTTTACAGGAATTGTTCAAAAGATAGACAGTAAGAAGAGCCTGTCCTCTTGTACTTAAGTCGGCTTTGTGCCTTTTCTATTTAATTCCGATGCATTTTTCTGTGTTTCATCGTCAATAAGAAGGTCAGAGGGATACAGTAAACCAGAACTGAAGCATCGGAATCTAAAACCGGTCTCACAGGAAAGGTTCAATCATAGACAGTAAGAAGAGCCAGTCTTCTTGTACTTGTGTCGGCATTGTGCCTTTTGTATTTAATTCCGATGCAATTTCTATCTTTCGTCGTCAATAAGAAGGTCAGAGGTATACAGTAAACCTGAAGTGAAGCATCGGAATCTAAAACCGGTCTCACAGGAAAGGTTGAAAACATAGACAGTAAGAAGAGTCAGTCTTCTTGTACTTGAGTCGGCATTGTGCCTTTTGTATTTAATTCCGATGCAATTTCTGTGTTTCGTCGGCAATAAGAAGGTCAGAGGGATAAAGTAAACCTGAAGTTCAGCATCGGAATCCATAACTAGTGTCATAGGAACGGTTCACAACATAGACAGTAAGAAGAGTCAGTCTTTTGTACTTAAGTCGGCATTGTGCCTTTTCTATTTCATTTCGATTCAATTTCTGTGTTTCATCGTCAATAAGAAGGTCAGAGGGATACAGTAAATATGAAGTGAAGCATCGGAATCTATAACTAGTGTCACAGGAATGGTTCAAAACATAGACAGTAAGAAGAGGCAGTCTACCTGTACTTATGTCGGCATTGTGCTTTTTGTATTTAATTCCGATTCAATTTCTGTGTTTCGTCGTCAATAAGAAGGTCCTAGGGTTTCAGTAAACCTGAAGTGAACCAGCGGAATCTATAACTAGTGTCACAGGAATGGTTCAACACATAGACAGTAAGAAGAGTAAGTTTTTTTGTACTTATGTCGGCATTGTGTCTTTCATATTAAATTCCGATGCAATTTCTGAGTTTCGTCGTCAATAAAAAGGTCCAAGTGGTACAGTAAACCAGGAGTGTAGCATCGTAATCTATAACTAGTGTCACAGGAATGGTTCGAAACATAGACAGTAAGAAGAGTCAGTCTTCGTGTACTTAAGTCGGCATTTTGCGTTTTGTATTTAATTCCGATGCAATTTCTGTGTTTCATCGTCAATAAGAAGGTCCAAGGGATACAGTAAACCTGAATTGAAGCATCGGAATCAATAACTAGTGTCACAGGAATGGTTCAAAACATAGTCAGTAAGAAGAGTCAGTCTTCTTGTACCTAAGTCGGCATTGTGCCTTGTCTATTTAATTCCGATGCAATTTCTGTGTTTCATCGTCAATAAGAAGGTCCAAGGGATACAGTAAACCTGAAGTGAAGCATCGGAATCCATAACTAGTGTCAATGGAATGGTTCAAAACATAGACAGTAAGAAGAGTCAGTCCTCTTGTACTTAAGTCTGCATTGTACCTTTTCTATTTAATTCCGATGCAATCTCTGTGTTTCGTAGTCAATAAGAAGGTCCATGGGGTACAGTAAACCTGAAGTGAAGCATCGGAAACTAAAATCGGGCTCATAGGAAAGGTTCAAAACATAGACAGTAACAAGAGTCGGTCCTCTTGTACTTAAGTCGGCATTGTGCCTTTTGTATTTAATTCTGATGCAATTTCTGTGCTTCATCGTCAATAAGAAGGTGAGAGAGATACAGTAAACCTGAAGTGAAGCATCGGAATCTACAACTAGTGTCACAGGAATGGTTCAAAACATAGACAGTAAGAAGAGTCAGTTATCTTTTACTTTAGTCGGCATTGTGCCTTTTCAATTTAATTCCGAGAAAATTTCTGAGTTTCGTCGTCAACAAGATGGTCCAAGGGTTACAGTAAACCTGAACTGAAGCATCGGAATTTAAAACCGGTCTCACAGGAATAGTTCAAAACATAGACAGTAAGACGAGTCATTTTTCTTGTACTTAAGTCGGCATTGTGCCTCTTCTATTTAATTCCGATGCAATTTCTGAGTTTCATCGTCAATAAGAAGGTCAGAGGGATACAGTAATCCTGAAGTGAAGCATCGGAATCTACAACAAGTGTCACAGGAATGGTTGAAAACATTGACAGTAAGGAGAGTCAGTTATCTTGTACTTAAGTCGGCATTGTGCCTTTTGTATTTACTTCCGATGCAACTTCTGTCTTTCGTCGTCAATAAGAAGGTCCAAGGGATACAGTACACCTGAAGTGAAGCATCGTAATCTATAACTAGTGTCACAGGTATGGTTCAAAACATAGACAGTAAGAAGAGCCAGTCTTCCTGTACTTAAGTCGGCATTGTGTCTTTTGTATTTAATTCCGATGAGATTTCTGTGATTCGTCGTCAATAAGAAGGTCCATGGGTTACAGTAAACCTGAGGTGAAGCATCGGAATCTCTAACTAGTAACACAGGAGTGGTTCAAAACACAGACAGTAAGAAGAGTCTGTCTCCTTGTACCTAAGTCGGCATTGTGCCTTTTGTATTTAATTCCGTTGCAATTTCTGTGTTTCATTGTCAATAAGAAGGTCAGAGGGATACAGTAAACCTGAAGTGAAGCATCGGAATCTATAACTAGTGTCACCGCAATGGTTCAAAACATAGACTGTAGGAAGAGTCAGTTTTCTTGTACTTAAGTCGGCATTGTGCCATTTTTATATAATTCCGATGCAATTTCTGTGTTTCGTCGTCAATAAGAAGGTCCGAGGGATAGAGTAAACCTAAAGTGATGCATTGGAAACTAAAACCCTGCAAACAGGAAAGGTTCAAAGCATAGACAGTAAGAAGAGTCAGTCCTCTTGTACTTAAGTCGCCATTGTGCCTTTTGTATTTAATTCCGATGCAACTTCTGTGTTTCGTCGTCAATAAGAAGGTCCAAGGGAAACAGTAAACCTGAAGTGAAGCATCGGAATCTATAACTAGTGTCACAGGAATGGTTCAAGACATGGACAGTAAGAAGAGCCAGTCTTCCTGTACTTAAGTCAGCATTGTGCCTTTTGTATTTAATTCCGATGCAATTTCTGTGTTTCGTCGTCAATAACAGGGTCCAAGGGATACAGTAAACCTGGAGTGAAGCATCGGAATCTATAACTAGTATCAAAGGAGTGGTTCAAAACATAGACAGTAAGAAGAGCCAGTCTCCCTCTACTTATGTCGGCATTGTGCCTTATGTATTAAATTCCGATGCAATTATTGTGTTTCATCGTCAATAAGAAGGTCCAATGGATACAGTAAACATATAGTGAAGCATGGGAATCTAAAAGTAGTCTCACAGGAAATGTTCAAAACATAGTCAGTAAGAAGAGTAAGTCCTCTTGTACTTAAGTCGGCATTGTGCCTTTTGTGTTTAATTCCGGTGCAATTTCTGTGATTCATCGTCAATAAGAAGGTCAGAGGGATACAGTAAACCTGAAGTGAGGCATCGGAATCTATAACTAGTGTCACAGGAATGGTTCAAAACATAGACAGTAAGAAGAGTCAGTCTTCTTGTACTTATGTCGGCATTGTGCCTTTTGTATTTAATTCCGAAGCAATTTCTGTGATTCATCGTCATTAAGAAGGTCAGAGGGATACAGTAAACCTGAAGTGAAGTATCGGAATCTATAACTAGTGTCACAGGAATGGTTCAAAACATAGACAGTAAGAAGGGTCAGTCTTCTTGTACTTATGTCGACATTGTGCCTTTTGTATTTAATTCCGATGCAATTTCTGTGTTTCATCGTCAATAAGAAGGGCAGAGGGATACAGTAAACATGAAGTGAAGCATCGGAATGTAAAACGGGTCTCACAGAAAAGGTTCAAGCATAGACGGTAAGAAGAGCCAGTCCTCTTGTACTTGAGTCGGCATTGTACCTTTAGTATTTAATTCCGATGCAATTTCTGTCTTTCGTCGTCAATAAGAAGGTCAGAGGGATACAGTAAACCTGAAATGAAGCATCGGAATCTAATACCGGTCTCACAGGAAAGGTTCAAAGCATAGACAGTAAGAAGAGACTGTCTTCTGGAACTTGAGTCGGAATTGTGCCTTTTGTATTTAATTCCGATGCAACTTCTGTGTTTCGTCGTCAATAAGAAGGTCCAAGGGATATAGTAAACCTGAAGTGAATTATCGGAATCTATAACTAGTGTCACAGGAATGGTTCAAACATAGACAGTAAGAAGAGCCAGTCTTCCTGTACTGAAGTCGGCATTGTGTCCTTTGTACTTAATTCCGATGCAGTTTCTGTGTTTCATCGTCAATAAGAAGGTCAGAGAGATACAGTAAACCTGAAGTGAAGCATCGGAATCTACAACTAGTGTCACAGGAACGGCTCAAAACATTGACAGTAAGAAGAGTCAGTTATCTTGTACTTAAGTCGGCATTGTGCCTTTTCTATTTAATTCCTATGCATTTTCTGAGTCTCGTCGTCAATAAGAAGGTCCAAGGGATACAGTAAACCCGAAATGAAGCATCTGAATCTAAAACCGGTCTCACAGGAATGCTTCAAAACATAGACAGTAAGAAGAGCCAGTCTTCTTGTAGTTAAGTCGGCATTGTGCATTTCTGTTTAATTCCGATGCATATTTCTGTGTTTCATCGTCAATAAGAAGGTCAGAGGGATACAGTAATCCTGAAGTGAAGCATCGGAATCTATAACGAGTGTCACAGGAATAGTTCAAATCATAGACAGTAAGAAGAGTCAGTTTTCCTGTACTTAAGTCGGCAATGTGCTTTTTGTATTTCATTCCGATGCAATTTCTGTGTTTCATCGTCAATAAGAAGGTCAGAGGGATACAGTAATCCTGAAGTGAAGCATCGGAATCTATAACTAGTGTCACAGGAATAGTTCAAAACATAGACAGTAAGAAGAGTCACTTTTCTTGTACTTAAGTCGGCATTGTGAGTTTTGTATTTAATACCGATGCAATTTCTGAGTGATATCGTCAATAAGAAGGTCAGAGGGATACAGTAAACCTGAAGTGAAGCATCGGAATCTATAACTAGAGTCACAGGAATGGTTCAAAACATAGACAGTAAGAAGAGTCAGTCTTCTTGCACTAAAGTCGGCATTGTGCCTTTTGTATTTAATTCCGATGCAATTTCTGTGTTTCATTGTCAATAAGAAGGTCCAAGGGATACAGTAATCCTGAAGCGAAGCATCGGAATCTATAACTTGTGTCACAAGAATGGTTCAAACATAGTCATTAAGAAGTGCCAGTCTTCTTGTAGTTAAGTCGGCATTGTGCCTCTTGTAATTAATTCCGATGCAATTTCTGTGTTTCATCGTCAATAAGAAGGTCAGAGGAATACAGGAAACCTGAAGTGAAGCTTCGGAATCCATAACTAGTGTCACAGGAATGGTCAAAACATAGACAGTTGGAAGAGTCAGTCTTCTTGTACTTAAGTCGGCATTGTGCCATTTATATTTAATTCCGATGCAATTTCTGTGTTTCATCATCAATAGGAAGGTCAGAGGGATACAGTAAACCTGAAGTGAAGCATCGGAATCTATAACTAGAGTCACAAGAATGGTTCAAATCATAGACAGTAAGACGAGTCAGTCTTCTTGAACTAAATTCGGCAATGTGCCTTTTTTATTTAATTCAGATTCAATTTCTGTGTTTCATTGTCTATAAGAAGGTCCAAGGGATACAGTAAACCTGGAGTGAAGCATCGGAATCTATAACTAGTGTCACAAGAATGGTTCGAAACGTAGTCAGTAAGAAGAGTCAGTCTTCTTGTACTCAAGTCGGCATTGTGCCTTTTGTATTTATTTCCGATGAAATTTCTGTGTTTCATCGGCAATAGGAAGGTCAGAGGGTACAGTAAACCTGAACTGGAGCATCGGAATCAATAACTAGCGTCACAGGAAAGGTTCAAAACATGGACAGTAAGAAGTGTCAGTCTTCTTGTACTTAAGTCGGCATTGGGCCTTTTCTATTTGATTCCGATGCAATATCTGTGTTTTATCGTCAATAAGAAGGTCCAATGGATACAGTTAACCTGAAGTGAAGCATCGGAATCTATAGCTAGTGTCACTGGAATGGTTCAAAATATAGTCAGTAAGAAGAGTCAGTCTTCTTGTACTTAAGTTGGCATTGTGCCTTTCGTATTTAAATGCGCTGCAATTTCGGTGGTTCACCGGCCATAAAAAGGTCAGAGGGATACAGTACACCCGAAGTGAAGCATCGGAATCTATAACTAGTGTCACAGGAATGGTTCAAACATATACAGTAGGAAGAGTCAGTCTTCTTGTACTTAAGTCGGCATTGTGCCTTTTGTATTTAATTCCGATGCAAATTCTGTGTTTCATCGTCAATAAGAAGGTCCAAGGGAAACGGTAAACCTGAAGTGAACCATCGGAATCTATAACTAGTGTCACAGGAATGGTTCAAACATAGACAGTAAGAAGAGTCAGTCTTCTTGTACTTAAGTCGGCATTGTGGCTTATGTATTTAATTCCGATGCAATTTCTGTGTTTCATCGTCAATAAGAAGGTCCGAGGGTTTAGTAAACCTGAAGTGAAGCATCGGAAGCTATAACTAGTGTCACAGGAATAGTGCAAAACATAGTCAGTAAGAAGAGTCCGTCTCCCTGTCCTAAAGTCGGCATTGTGCCATTTGTATTAAATTCCGACGCAATTTCTGTGTTCCATCGGCAATAAGGTCAGAGGTCTACAGTAAACCTGAAGTGAAGCATCGGAATCTATAACTAGTGTCACAGGAATAGTTCAAAACATAGTCAGTAAGAAGAGTCAGTCTTCTTGTCCTTAAGTCGGCATTGTGCCTTTTGTATTTAATTCCGATGCAATTTCTATCTTTCATCGTCAATATGAAGATCAGAGGGATACAGTAAACCTGAAGTCAAGCATCGGAATCCAAAACTAGTGTCACAGGAATGGTTCAAAACATAGACAGTAGGAAGAGTCAGTCTTCTTGTACTTAAGTCAGCATTTTGCCTTTTGAATTTAATTCCGATGCAATTTTTGTGTTTCATCGTCAATAAGAAGGTCCAAGGTATACAGTAAACCTGTAGTGAAGCATCGTAATCTATAACTAGTGTCACAGGAATGGTTCAAAACATAGTCAGTAAGAAGAGTCTGTCTTCTTTTACTTAAGTCGGCATTGTGCATTTTCTATTTAATTCCGATGCAATTTCTGTGTTTCATCGTCAATAAGAAGGTCCAAGGGATACAGTAAACCTGGAGTGAAGCATCGGAATCTATAACTAGTGTCACAGGAATGGTTCAGAACATAGACAATAAGAAGAGTCAGTCTTCTTGTACTTAAGTCGACATAGTGCCTTTTCTAGTTAATTCCGATGAAATTTCCGTGTTTCATCGTCAATAAGAAAGTCCGAGGGATACAATAAACCTGAAGTGAAGCATCGGAATCTATAACTAGGTCACAGGAATGGTTCAAAACATAGTCAGTAAGAAGAGTCAGTCTTCTTGTACTTAAGTCCTCATTGTGCCTTTCCTATTTAATTCCGATGCAATGTCTGTGTTTCATCGTCAATAAGAAGGTCAGAGGGATACAGTAAACCTGAAGTGTAGCATCGGAATCTATAGCTAGTGTCACTGGAATGGTTCAAAACATAGTCAGTAAGAAGAGTCAGTCTTCTTGTACTTAAGTCAGCATTGTGCCTTTTCTATTTAATTCTGATGCAATTTCTGTGTTTCATCGTGAATAAGAAGGTCCAAGGGATACAGTAAACCTGGAGTGAAGCACCGGTATCGATAACTAGTGTCACAAGAATGGTTCAAAACATAGACTGTAAGAAGAGTCAGTCTTCTTGTACTTTAGTCGGCATTGTGCCTTTTGTATTTAATTCCGATGCAATTTCTGTGTTTCATCGTCAATAAGAAGATCCAAGGGATACAGTAAACCTGAAGTGAAGCATCGGAATTTATAACTAGTGTCACATGAATGGAACAAAACATAGTCAGTAAGAAGAGTCAGCCTTCTTGTACTTAAGTCGGAATTTTGCCATTTGTATTTAATTCCGATGCAATTTCTGTGTTTCATCGTCAATAAGAAGGACCAAGGGATAGAGTAAACCTGGAGTGTAGCATCGGAATCTATAACTAGTGTCACAGGGATGGTTCAAAACATAGACAGTAAAAAGAGTCAGTCTTCTTGTACTTAAGTCGGCATTGGGCCTTTTCTATTTAATTCCGATGCAATATCTGTGTTTCATCGTTAGTAAGAAGGTCAGAGGGATACAGTAATCCTGAAGTGAAGCATCGGAATCTATAACTAGCGTCACAGGAATGGTTCAAATCATAGACAGTAAGAAGAGGCAGTCTTCTAGTACTTAAGTCACCATTGTGCACTTTCTACTTAATTCTGATGCAATTTCTGTGTTTCATCGTCAATAAGAAGGTCCAAGGGATACAGTAAACCTGGAGTGAAGCATTGGAATCTGTAACTAGTGTCACAGGAACGGTTCAAATCATAGTCAGTAAGAAGAGTCAGTCTTCTTGTACTTAAGTCCTCATTGTGCCTTTCCTATTTAATTCCGATGCAATTTCTGTGTTTCATCGTCAATAAGAAGGACCAAGGGATACAGTAAACCTGGAGTGTAGCATCGGAATCTATAACTAGTGTCACAGGGATGGTTCTAAACATAGACAGTAATAAGAGTCAGTCTTCTTGTACTTAAGTCGGCATTGTGCCTTTTGTATTTAATTCCGATGCAATTTCCATGTTTCATCGTCAATAAGAAGGTCCAAGGGAAACGGTAAACCTGAAGTGAAGCATCGGAATCTATAACTAGTGTCACAGGAATGGTTCAAACATAGACAGTAAGAAGAGTCAGTCTTCTTGTACTTAAGTCGGCATTGTGGCTTTTGTATTTAATTCCGATGCAATTTCTGTGTTTCATCGTCAATAAGAAGGTCAGAGGGATACAGTAAACCTGAAGTGAAGCATCGGAAGCTATAACTAGTATCACAGGAATAGTTCAAAGCATAGTCAGTAAGAAGAGTCAGTCTCATTGTCCTAAAGTCGGCATTGTGCCTTTTGTATTTAATTCCGACGCAATTTCTGTGTTTCATCGGCATTAAAGTCAGAGGTCTACAGTAAACCTGAAGTGAAGCATCGGAATCTATAACTAGTGTCACAGGAATATTTCAAAACATAGTCAGTAAGTAGAGTTAGTCTTCTTGTCCTTAAGTCGGCATTGTGCCTTTCCTATTTAATTCCGATGCAATTTCAGTGTTTCATCGTCAATTAGAAGGTCAGAGGGATACAGTAAACCTGAAGTGTAGCATCGGAATCTATAGCTAGTGTCACTGGAATGGTTCAAAACATAGTCAGTAAGAAGAGTCAGCCTTCTTGTACTTGAGTCAGCATTGTGCCTTTTCTATTAATTCTGATGCAATTTCTGTGTTTCATCGTCAATAAGAAGGTCCAAGGGATACAGTAAACCTGGAGTGAAGCACCGGTATCTATAACTAGTGTCACAAGAATGGTTCAAAACATAGACTGTAAGAAGAGTCAGTCTTCTTGTACTTTAGTCGGCATTGTGCCTTTTGTATTTAATTCCGATGCAATTTCTGTGTTTCATCGTCAATAAGAAGATCCAAGGGATACAGTAAACCTGAAGTGAAGCATCGGAATTTCTAACTAGTGTCACAGGATTGGATCAAAACATAGTCAGTAAGAAGAGTCAGTCTCCTTGTACTTAAGTCGGAATTTTGCCTTTTGTATTTAATTCCGATGCAATTTCTGTGTTTCATCGTCAATAAGAAGGACCAAGGGATACAGTAAACCTGGAGTGTAGCATCGGAATTTATAACTAGTGTCACAGAGATGGTTCAAAACATAGACAGTAAGACGAATCAGTCTTCTTGTACCTTAGTCGGCATTGTGCCTTTTGTATTTAATTCCGATACAATATCTGTGTTTCATCGTCAATAAGAAGGTCAGAGGGATACAGTAATCCTGAAGTGAAGCATCGGATTCTATAACTAGCGTCAAGGGATGGTTCAAATCATAGTCAGTAAGAAGAGGCAGTCTTCTAGTACTAAAGTCATCATTGTGCATTTTCTACTTAATTCTGATGCAATTTCTGTGTTTCATCGTCAATAAGAAGGTCCAAGGGATACAGTAAACCTGGAGTGAAGCATCGGAATCTATAACTAGTGTCACAGGAATGGTTCAAAACATAGTCAGTAAGAAGAGTCAGTCTTCATGTACTTAAGTCGGCATTGTGCCTTTTGTATTTAATTCCGATGCAATTTCTGTGTTTCATCGTCAATAAGAAGGTCCAAGGGAAACGGTAAACCTGAAGTGAAGCATCGGAATCTATAACTAGTGTCACAGGAATGGTTCAAGGCATAGTCAGTAAGAAGAGTCTGTCTTCTTTTTCTTAAGTCGGCATTGTGCCTCTTCTATTTAATTCCGATGCAATTTATGTGTTTCATCGTCAATAAGAAGGTCCAAGGGATACAGAAAACCTGGAGTGAAGCTTCGGAATCTATAACTAGTGTCACAGGAATGGTTCAAAGCATAGACAATAAGAAGAGTCAGTCTTCTTGTACTTAAGACGACATAGTGCCTTTTCTACTTAATTACGATGCAATTTCCGTGTTTCCTCGTCAATAAGAAGGTCAAAGGGATACAATAAACCTGAAGTGAAGCACCGGTATCTATAACTAGTGTCACAAGAATGGTTCAAAACATAGACTGTAAGAAGAGTCAGTCTTCTTGTACTTTAGTCTGCATTGTGCCTTTTGTATTTACTTCCGATGCAATTTCTGTGTATCATCGTCAATAAGAAGATCCAAGGGATACAGTAAACCTGAAGTGAAGCATCGGAATTTATAACAAGTGACACAGGAATGGTTCAAAACATAGTCAGTAAGAAGAGTCAGTCTTCTTGTACTTAAGTCCTCATTGTGCCTTTCCTATTTTATTCCGATGCAATTTCAGTGTTTCATCGTCAATAAGAAGGTCAGAGGGATACAGTAAACCTGAAGTGTAGCATCGGAATCTATAGCTAGTGTCACTGGAATGGTTCAAAACATAGTCAGTAAGAAGAGTCAGCCTTCTTGTACTTGAGTCAGCATTGTGCCTTTTCTATTAATTCTGATGCAATTTCTGTGTTTCATCGTCAATAAGAAGGTCCAAGGGATACAGTAAACCTGGAGTGAAGCACCGGTATCTATAACTAGTGCCACAAGAATGGTTCAAAACATAGACTGTAAGAAGAGTCAGTCTTCTTCTACTTTAGTCGGCATTGTGCCTTTTGTATTTAATTCCGATGCAATTTCTGTGTTTCATCGTCAATAAGAAGATCCAAGGGATACAGTAAACCTGAAGTGAAGCATCGGAATTTCTAACTAGTGTCACAGGATTGGATCAAAACATAGTCAGTAAGAAGAGTCAGTCTCCTTGTACTTAAGTCGGAATTTTTCCTTTTGTATTTAATTCCGATGCAATTTCTGTGTATCATCGTCAATAAGAAGGTCCAAGGGATACAGTAAACCTGGAGTGAAGCATCGGAATCTATAACTAGTGTCACAGGAATGGTTCAAAACATAGACAATAATAAGAGTCATTCTTCTTGTACTTAAGTCGACATAGTGCCTTTTCTACTTAATTCAGATGCAATTTCCGTGTTTCATCGTCAATAAGAATGTCAGAGGGATACAATAAACCTGAAGTGAAGCATCGGAATCTATAACTTGTGTCACAGGAATGGTTCAAAACATAGTCAGTAAGATGAGTCAGTCTTCTTGTACTTAAGTCCTCATTGTGCCTTTCCTATTTAATTCCGATGCAATTTCTGTGTTTCATCGTCAATAAGAAGGTCCAAGGGAAAGGGTAAACCTGAAGTGAAACATCGGAATCTGTAACTAGTGTCACAGGAATGGTTCAAACATAGTCAGTAAGAAGAGTCAGTCTTCTTGTCCTAAAGTCGGCATTGTGCCTTTTGTATTTAATTCCGACGCAATTTCTGTGTTTCATCGGCATTAAAGTCAGAGGTCTACAGTAAACCTGAAGTGAAGCATCGGAATCTATAACTAGTGTCACAGGAATATTTCAAAACATAGTCAGTAAGTAGAGTTAGTCTTCTTGTCCTTAAGTCGGCATTGTGCCTTTCCTATTTAATTCCGATGCAATTTCAGTGTTTCATCGTCAATTAGAAGGTCAGAGGGATACAGTAAACCTGAAGTGTAGCATCGGAATCTATAGCTAGTGTCACTGGAATGGTTCAAAACATAGTCAGTAAGAAGAGTCAGCCTTCTTGTACTTGAGTCAGCATTGTGCCTTTTCTATTAATTCTGATGCAATTTCTGTGTTTCATCGTCAATAAGAAGGTCCAAGGGATACAGTAAACCTGGAGTGAAGCACCGGTATCTATAACTAGTGTCACAAGAATGGTTCAAAACATAGACTGTAAGAAGAGTCAGTCTTCTTCTACTTTAGTCGGCATTGTGCCTTTTGTATTTAATTCCGATGCAATTTCTGTGTTTCATCGTCAATAAGAAGATCCAAGGGATACAGTAAACCTGAAGTGAAGCATCGGAATTTCTAACTAGTGTCACAGGATTGGATCAAAACATAGTCAGTAAGAAGAGTCAGTCTCCTTGTACTTAAGTCGGAATTTTGCCTTTTGTATTTAATTCCGATGCAATTTCTGTGTTTCATCGTCAATAAGAAGGACCAAGGGATACAGTAAACCTGGAGTGTAGCATCGGAATCTATAACTAGTGTCACAGAGATGGTTCAAAACATAGACAGTAAGACGAGTCAGTCTTCTTGTACCTTAGTCGGCATTGTGCCTTTGGTATTTAATTCCGATACAATATCTGTGTTTCATCGTCAATAAGAAGGTCAGAGGGATACAGTAATCCTGAAGTGAAGCATCGGAATCTATAACTAGCGTCACAGGAATGGTTCAAATCATAGTCAGTAAGAAGAGGCAGTCTTCTAGTACTAAAGTCATCATTGTGCATTTTCTACTTAATTCTGATGCAATTTCTGTGTTTCATCGTCAATAAGAAGGTCCAAGGGATACAGTAAACCTGGAGTGAAGCATCGGAATCTATAACTAGTGTCACAGGAATGGTTCAAGGCATAGTCAGTAAGAAGAGTCTGTCTTCTTTTTCTTAAGTCGGCATTGTGCCTCTTCTATTTAATTCCGATGCAATTTATGTGTTTCATCGTCAATAAGAAGGTCCAAGGGATACAGAAAACCTGGAGTGAAGCTTCGGAATCTATAACTAGTGTCACAGGAATGGTTCAAAGCATAGACAATAAGAAGAGTCAGTCTTCTTGTACTTAAGACGACATAGGGCCTTTTCTACTTAATTACGATGCAATTTCCGTGTTTCCTCGTCAATAAGAAGGTCAAAGGGATACAATAAACCTGAAGTGAAGCACCGGTATCTATAACTAGTGTCACAAGAATGGTTCAAAACATAGACTGTAAGAAGAGTCAGTCTTCTTGTACTTTAGTCTGCATTGTGCCTTTTGTATTTACTTCCGATGCAATTTCTGTGTATCATCGTCAATAAGAAGATCCAAGGGATACAGTAAACCTGAAGTGAAGCATCGGAATTTATAACAAGTGACACAGGAATGGTTCAAAACATAGTCAGTAAGAAGAGTCAGTCTTCTTGTACTTAAGTCCTCATTGTGCCTTTCCTATTTAATTCCGATGCAATTTCAGTGTTTCATCGTCAATAAGAAGGTCAGAGGGATACAGTAAACCTGAAGTGTAGCATCGGAATCTATAGCTAGTGTCACTGGAATGGTTCAAAACATAGTCAGTAAGAAGAGTCAGCCTTCTTGTACTTGAGTCAGCATTGTGCCTTTTCTATTAATTCTGATGCAATTTCTGTGTTTCATCGTCAATAAGAAGGTCCAAGGGATACAGTAAACCTGGAGTGAAGCACCGGTATCTATAACTAGTGCCACAAGAATGGTTCAAAACATAGACTGTAAGAAGAGTCAGTCTTCTTCTACTTTAGTCGGCATTGTGCCATTTGTATTTAATTCCGATGCAATTTCTGTGTTTCATCGTCAATAAGAAGATCCAAGGGATACAGTAAACCTGAAGTGAAGCATCGGAATTTCTAACTAGTGTCACAGGATTGGATCAAAACATAGTCAGTAAGAAGAGTCAGTCTCCTTGTACTTAAGTCGGAATTTTTCCTTTTGTATTTAATTCCGATGCAATTTCTGTGTTTCATCGTCTATAAGAAGGACCAAGGGATACAGTAAACCTGGAGTGTAGCATCGGAATCTATAACTAGTGTCACAGGGATGGTTCAAAACATAGACAGTAATATGAGTCAGTCTTCTTGTACTTAAGTCGGCATTGTGCCTTTTGTATTTAATTCCGATGCAATATCTGTGTTTCACCGTCAGTAAGAAGATCAGAGGGATACAGTAATCCTAAAGTGAAGCATCGGAATCTATAACTAGTGTCACAAGAATGGTTCAAACATAGACAGTAGGAGGAGTCAGTCTTCTTGTACTTAAGTCGGCATTGTGCCTTTTGTATTTAATTCCGATGCAGTTTCTGTGTTTCATCGTCAATAAGAAGGTCCAAGGGAAAGGGTAAACCTGAAGTGAAACATCGGAATCTGTAACTAGTGTCACAGGAATGGTTCAAACATAGTCAGTAAGAAGAGTCAGTCTTCTTGTCCTAAAGGCTACATTGTGCCTTTTGTATTTAATTCCGACGCAATTTCTGTGTTTCATCGGCAATAAAGTCAGAGGTCTACAGTAAACCTGAAGTGAAGCATCGGAATCTATAACTAGTGTCACAGGAATGGTTCAAAACTTAGTCAGTAAGTAGAATTAGTCTTCTTGTCCTTAAGTCGGCATTGTGCCTTTTGAATTTGATTCCGATGCAATTTCTGTGTTTCATCGTAAATAAGAAGGTCCAAGGTTTACAGTAAACCTGAAGTGAAGCATCGTAATCTATAACTAGTGTCACAGGAATGGTTTAAAACATAGTCAGTAAGAAGAGTCTGTCTTCTTTTACTTATGTCGGCATTGTGCCTTTTCTATTTAATTCCGATGCAATTTATGTGTGTCATCGTCAATAAGAAGGTCCAAGGGATACAGTAAACCTGGAGTGAAGCATCGGAATCTATAACTAGTGTCACAGGAATGGTTCAAAACATAGACAATAAGAAGAGTCAGTCTTCTTGTACTTAAGACGACATAGTGCCTTTTCTACTTAATTACGATGCAATTTCCGTGTTTAATCGTCAATAAGATGGTCAGAGGGATACAGTAAACCTGAAGTGTTGCATCGGAATCTATAGCTAGTGTCACTGGAACGGTTCAAAACATAGTCAGTAAGAAGAGTCAGTCTTCTTGTACTTAAGTCCTCATTGTGCCTTTCCTATTTAATTCCGATGCAATTTCTGTGTTTCATCGTCAATAAGAAGGTCAGAGGGATACAGTAAACCTGAAGTGTAGCAACGGAATCTATAGCTAGTGTCACTGGAATGGTTCAAAACATAGTCAGTAAGAAGAGTCTGTCTTCTTGTACTTAAGTCATCATTGTGCCTTCCCTATTTAATTTGATGCAATTTCTGTGTTTCATCGTCAACAAGAAGGTCCAAGGGATACAGTAAACCTGGAGTGAAGCACCGGTATGTATAACTAGTGTCACAAGAATGGTTCAAAACATAGACTGTAAGAAGAGTCAGTCTTCTTGTACTTTAGTCGGCATTGTGCCTTTTGTATTTAATCCCGATGCAATTTCTGTGTTTCATCGTCAATTAGAAGGTCAGAGGGATACAGTAAACCTGAAGTGAAGCATCGGAAGCTATAACTAGTGTCACAGGAATGGATCAAAATATAGTCAGTAAGAAGAGTCAGTCTCCTTGTACTTAAGTCGGAATTTTGCCTTTTGTATTTAATTCCGATGCAATATCTGTGTTTCATCGTCAGTAAGAAGGTCAGAGGGATACAGTAATCCTAAAGTGATGCATCGGAATCTATAACTAGTGTCACAGGAATGATTCAAACATAGACAGTAGGAAGAGTCAGTCTTCTTGTACTTAAGTCGGCATTGTGCCTTTTGTATTTAATTCCGATGCAAATTCTGTGTTTCATCGTCAATAAGAAGGTCCAAGGGAAACGGTAAACCTGAAGTGAAGCAGCGGAATCTATAACTAGTGTCACAGGAATGGTTCAAACATAGACAGTAAGAAGAGTCAGTCTTCTTGTACTTAAGTCGGCATTGTGGCTTTTGTATTTAATCCCGATGCAATTTCTGTGTTTCATCGTCAATTAGAAGGTCAGAGGGATACAGTAAACATGAAGTGGAGCATCGGAAGCTATAACTAGTGTCACAGGAATAGTTCAAAACATAGTCAGTAAGAAGAGTCAGTCTTCTTGTCCTAAAGTCGGCATTGTGCCTTTTGTATTTAATTCCGACGCAATTTCTGTGTTTCATCGGCAATCAGGTCAGAGGTCTACAGTAAATCTGAAATGAAGCATCGGAATCTATACCTAGTGTCACAGGAATAGTTCAAAACATAGTCAGGAAGAAGAGTCAGTCTTCTTGTCCTTAAATCGGCATTGTGCCTTTTGTATTTAATTCCGATGCAATTTCTGTCTTTCATCGTGAATAATAAGATCAGAGGGATACAGTAAACCTGAAGTGAAGCATCGGAATCCAAAGCTAGTGTCACAGGAATGGTTCAAAACATAGACAGTAGGAAGAGTCAGTCTTCTTGTAATTAAGACTGCATTTTGCCTTTTGAATTTAATTCCGATGCAATTTCTGTGTTTCATCGTCAATAAGAAGATCCAAGGGATACAGTAAACCTGATGTGAAGCATCGGAATTTATAACTAGTGTCACAGGAATGGATCAAAATATAGTCAGTAAGAAGAGTCAGTCTCCTAGTACTTAAGTCGGAATTTTGCCTTTTGTATTTAATTCCGATGCAATTTCTGTGCTTCATCGTCAATAAGAAGGACCAAGGGATACAGTAAACCTGTAGTGTAGCATCGGAAACAATAACTAGTGTCCCAGGGATGGTTCAAAACATAGACAGTAATAAGAGTCAGTCTCCTTGCACTTCAAATGGCATTGTGCCTTTTGTATTTAATTCCGATGCAATATCTGTGTTTCATCGTCAGTAAGAAGGTCAGAGGGATACAATAATCCTGAAGTGAAGCATCGGAATCTATAACTAGTGTCACAGGAATGGTTCAAAACATTGTCAGTAAGAAGAGTCAGTCTTCTTGTACTAAAGTCCTCATTGTGCCTTTCCTATTTAATTCCGATGCAATTTCTGTGTTTCATCGTCAATACGAAGGTCAGAGGGATACAGTAAACCTGAAGTGTAGCATCGGAATCTATAGCTAGTGTCAACTGGAATGGTTCAAAACATAGTCAGTAAGAAGAGTCAGCCTTCTTGTACTTAAGTCAGCATTGTGCCTTTTCTATTCAATTCTGATGCAATTTCTCTGTTTCATCGTCAATAAGAAGGTCCAAGGGATACAGTAAACCTGGAGTGAAGCACCGGTTTCTATAACTAGTGTCACAAGAATGGTTCAAAACATAGACTGTAAGAAGAGTCAGTCTTCTTGTACTTTAGTCGGCATTGTGCCTTTTGTACTTAATTCCGATGCAATTTCTGTGATTCATCGTCAATAAGAACATCCAAGGGATACAGTAATCCTGAAGTGAAGCATCGCAATTTATAACTAGTGTCACAGGAATGGATCAAAACATAGTCAGTAATAAGAGTCAGTCTTCTTGTACTTAAATCGGAATTTTGCCTTTTGTATTTAATTCCGATGCAATTTCTGTGTTTCATCGTCACTAAGAAGGTCTGAGGGATACAGTAATCCTGAAGTTAAGCATCGGAATCTACAACTAGTGTCACAGGAATGGTTCAAAGCATAGTCAGTAAGAAGCGTCAGTCTTCGTGTAGTTAAGTCGGCATTGTGCCTTTTCTATTTAATTCCGATGCAATTTCTGTGTTTCATCGTCACTAAGAAGGTCCAAGGGATACAGTAAACCTGGAGTGTAGCATCGGAATCTGTAACTAGTGTCACAGGGATGGTTCAAAACATAGACAGTAATAAGAGTCAGTCTTCTTGTACTTTAGTCGGCATTGTGCCTTTTGTACTTAATTCCGATGCAATTTCTGTGATTCATCGTCAATAAGAACATCCAAGGGATACAGTTAATCTGAAGTGAAGCATCGGAATCCATAACTAGTGTCACAGGAATGGTTCAAAGCATAGTCAGTAAGAAGAGTCAGTCTTCTTGTAGTTAAGTCGGCATTGTGCCTTTTGTACTGAATTCCAATGCAATTTCTGTGTTTCATCGTCAATAAGAAGGTCCAAGGGATACAGTAAACCTGAACTGAAGCATCGGAATCTATAACTAGTGTCACAGGAATGGTTCAAAACATAGACAGTAGGAAGAGTCAGGCTTCTAGAACTTAAGTCTGCATTGAGCCCTTTCTGTTTCATTCCGATGCAATTCCTGGTTTCATCGTCAATAAGAAGGTCAAAGGGAATCAGTAAACCTCGAGTGAAGCACCGGTATCTGTAACTAGTGTCACAAGAATGGTTCAAAACATAGACAGTAAGATGAGTCAGTCTTCTTGTACTTTAGTCGGCATTGTGCCTTTTGTATTTAATTCCGATGCAATTTCTGTGTTTCATCGTCAATAAGGAGATCCAAGGGATACAGTAAACCTGAAGTGAAGCATCGGAATTTCTAACTAGTGTCACAGGATTGGATCAAAACATAGTCAGTAAGAAGAGTCAGTCTCCTTGTACTTAAGTCGGAATTTTTCCTTTTGTATTTAATTCCGATGCAATTTCTGTGTTTCATCGTCAATAAGAAGGACCAAGGGATACAGTAAACCTGGAGTGTAGCATCGGAATCTATAACTAGTGTCACAGGGATGGTTCAAAACATAGACAGTAATATGAGTCAGTCTTCTTGTACTTAAGTCGGCATTGTGCCTTTTGTATTTAATTCCGATGCAATATCTGTGTTTCACCGTCAGTAAGAAGGTCAGAGGGATACAGTAATCCTAAAGTGAAGCATCGGAATCTATAACTAGTGTCACAAGAATGGTTCAAACATAGACAGTAGGAGGAGTCAGTCTTCTTGTACTTAAGTCGGCATTGTGCCTTTTGTATTTAATTCCGATGCAATTTCTGTGTTTCATCGTCAACAAGAAGGTCCAAGGGAAAGGGTAAACCTGAAGTGAAACATCGGAATCTATAACTAGTGTCACAGTAATAGTTCAAAACATAGTCAGTAAGTAGAGTTAGTCTTCTTGTCCTTAAGTCGGCATTGTGCCTTTTGTATTTAATTCCGATGCAATTTCTGTCATTCATTGTCAATAATAAGATCAGAGGGATACAGTAAACCTGAAGTGAAGCATCTGAATCCAAAACTAGTGTCACAGGAATGGTTCAAAACATAGACAGTAGGAAGTGTCAGTCTTCTTGTACTTAAGTCAGCATTTTGCCTTTTGAATTTGATTCCGATGCAATTTCTGTGTTTCATCGTAAATAAGAAGGTCCAAGGTATACAGTAAACCTGAAGTGAAGCATCGTAATCTATAACTAGTGTCACAGGTATGGTTCAAAACATAGTCAGTAAGAAGAGTCTATCTTCTTTGACTTATGTCGGCATTGTGCCTTTTCTATTTAATTCCGATGCAATTTATGTGTTTCATCGTCAATAAGAAGGTCCAAGGGATACAGTAAACCTGGAGTGAAGCATTGGAATCTATAACTAGTGTCACAGGAATGGTTCAAAACATAGACAATAAGAAGAGTCAGTCTTCTTGTACTTAAGACGACATAGTGCCTTTTCTACTTAATTACGATGCAATTTCCGTGTTTAATCGTCAATAAGAAGGTCAGAGGGATACAGTAAACCTGAAGTGTAGCATCGGAATCTATAGCTAGTGTCACTGGAATGGTTCAAAACATAGTCAGTAAGAAGAGTCAGTCTTCTTGTACTTAAGTCCTCATTGTGCCTTTCCTATTTAATTCCGATGCAATTTCTGTGTTTCATCGTCAATAAGAAGGTCAGAGGGATACAGTAAACCTGAAGTGTAGCAACGGAATCTATAGCTAGTGTCACAGGAATGGTTCAAAACATAGTCAGTAAGAAGAGTCTGTCTTCTTGTACTTAAGTCAGCATTGTGCCTTCCCTATTTAATTTGATGCAATTTCTGTGTTTCATCGTCAACAAGAAGGTCCAAGGGATACAGTAAACCTGGAGTGAAGCACCGGTATCTATAACTAGTGTCACAAGAATGGTTCAAAACATAGACTGTAAGAAGAGTCAGTCTTCTTGTACTTTAGTCGGCATTGTGCCTTTTGTATTTAATTCCGATGCAATTTCTGTGTTTCATCGTCCATAAGAAGGTCCAAGGGATACAGTAAACCTGGAGTGAAGCATCGGAATCTATAACTAGTTTCACAGGAATGGTTCAAAACATAAACAGTAAGAAGAGTCAGTCTTCTTGTACTTAAGTCGGCATTGTGCCTTTTCTATTTAATTCCGATGCAATATCTGTGTTTCATCGTCAGTAAGAAGGTCAGAGGGATACAGTAATCCTAAAGTGAAGCATCGGAATCTATAACTAGTGTCACAGGAATGGTTCAAACATAGACAGTAAGAAGAGTCAGTCTTCTTGTACTTAAGTCGGCAATGTGGCTTTTGTATTTAATTCCGATGGAATTTCTGTGTTTCATCGTCAATAAGAAGGTCCAAGGGAAAGGGTAAACCTGAAGTGAAGCATCGGAATCTATAACTAGTGTCACAGGAATGGTTCAAACATAGACAGTAAGAAGAGTCAGTCTTCTTGTACTTTAGTCAGCATTGTGCCTTTTGTATTTAATTCCGATGAAATTTCTGTCTTTCATCGTCAATAAGAAGGTCCAAGGGATACAGTAAACCTGGAGTGAAGCACCGGTATCTATAACTAGTGTCACAAGAATGTTTCAAAACATAGTCTGTAAGAGGAGTCACTCTTCTTGTACTTTAGTCGGCATTATGCCTTTTGTATTAAATTCCGACGCAATTTCTTTGTTTCATCGGCAACAAGGTCAGAGGTCTACAGTAAACCTGAAGTGAAGCATTGGAATCTATAACTAGTGTCACAGGAATAGTTCATAACATAGTCAGTAAGAAGAGCCAGTCTTCTTGTACTTAAGTCGGCATTGTGCCTTTTCTATTTAATTCCGATGCAATATCTGTGTTTCATCGTCAGTAAGAAGGTCAGAGGGATACAGTAATCCTAAAGTGAAGCATCGGAATCTATAACTAGTGTCACAGGAATGGTTCAAACATAGACAGTAAGAAGAGTCAGTCTTCTTGTACTTAAGTCGGCAATGTGGCTTTTGTATTTAATTCCGATGGAATTTCTGTGTTTCATCGTCAATAAGAAGGTCCAAGGGAAAGGGTAAACCTGAAGTGAAGCATCGGAATCTATAACTAGTGTCACAGGAATGGTTCAAACATAGACAGCAAGAAGAGTCAGTCTTCTTGTACTTTAGTCAGCATTGTGCCTTTTGTATTTAATTCCGATGAAATTTCTGTCTTTCATCGTCAATAAGAAGGTCCAAGGGATACAGTAAACCTGGAGTGAAGCACCGGTATCTATAACTAGTGTCACAAGAATGTTTCAAAACATAGTCTGTAAGAGGAGTCACTCTTCTTGTACTTTAGCCGGCATTATGCCTTTTGTATTAAATTCCGACGCAATTTCTTTGTTTCATCGGCAACAAGGTCAGAGGTCTACAGTAAACCTGAAGTGAAGCATTGGAATCTATAACTAGTGTCACAGGAATAGTTCATAACATAGTCAGTAAGAAGAGTCAGTCTTCTTGTACTTAAGTCCTCATTGTGCCTTTCCTATTTAATTCCGATGCAATTTCACTGTTTCATCGTCAATAAGAAGGTCCGAGGGATACAGTAAACCTGAAGTGTCGCATCGGAATCTATAGCTAGTGTCACTGGAATGGTTCAAAGCATAGTCAGTATGAAGAGTCAGTCTTCTTGTACTTAAGTCAGCATTGTGCCTTTTCTATTTCATTCTGATGCAATTTCTGTGTTTCATCGTTAATAAGAAGGTCCAAGGGATACAGTAAACCTGGAGTGAAGCAACGGTATCTATAACTAGTGTCACAAGAATGGTTCGAAACATAGACTGTAAGAGGAGTCACTCTTCTTGTACTTTAGTCGGCATTGTGCCTTTTGTATTTAATTCCGATGCAATTTCTGTGTTTCATCGTCAATAAGAAGATCCAAGGGATACAGTAAACCTGAAGTGAAGCATCGGAATTTATAACTAGTGTCACAGGAATGGATCAAAATATAGTCAGTAAGAAGAGTCAGTCTCCTTGTACTTAAGTCGGAATTTTGCCTTTTGTATTTAATTCCGATGCAATTACTGTGTTTCATCGTCAATAAGAAGGACCAAGGGATACAGTAAACCTGTAGTGTAGCATCGGAAACAATAACTAGTGTCCCAGGGATGGTTCAAAACATAGACAGTAATAAGAGTCAGTCTTCTTGCACTTAAGATGGCATTGTGCCTTTTGTATTTAATTCCGATGCAATATCTGTGTTTCATCGTCAGTAAGAAGGTCAGAGGGATACAGTAATCCTAAAGTGATGCATCGGAATCTATAACTAGTGTCACAGGAATGGTTCAAACATAGACAGTAGGAAGAGTCAGTCTTTTTGTACTTAAGTCGGCATTGTGCCTTTTGTATTTAATTCCGATGCAATTTCTGTGTTTCATCGTCAATAAGAAGGTCCAAGGGAAACGGTAAACCTGAAGTGAAGCAGCGGAATCTATAACTAGTGTCACAGGAATGGTTCAAACATAGACAGTAAGAAGAGACAGTCTTCTTGTACTTAAGTCGGCATTGTGGCTTTTGTATTTAATCCCGATGCAATTTCTGTGTTTCATCGTCAATTAGAAGGTCAGAGGGATACAGTAAACCTGAAGTGAAGAATCGGAAGCTATAACTAGTATCACAGGAATAGTTCAAAACATAGTCAGTAAGAAGAGTCAGTCTTCTTGTCCTAAAGTCGGCATTGTGCCTTCTGTATTTAATTCCGACGCAATTTCTGTGTTTCATCGGCAATCAGGTCAGAGGTCTACAGTAAATCTGAAGTGAAGCATCGGAATCTATAACTAGTGTCACAGGAATAGTTCAAAACATAGTCAGTAAGAAGAGTCAGTCTTCTTGTCCTTAAGTCGGCATTGTGCCATTGTATTTAATTCCGATGCAATTTCTGTCTTTCATCGTGAATAATAAGATCAGAGGGATACAGTAAACCTGAAGTGAAGCATCGGAATCCAAAACTAGTGTCACAGGATTGGTTCAAAACATAGACAGTAGGAAGAGTCAGTCTTCTTGTACTTAAGACTGCATTTTGCCTTTTGAATTTAATTCCGATGCAATTTCTGTGTTTCATCGTCAATAAGAAGGTCCAAGGTATACAGTAAACCTGAAGTGAAGCATCGTAATCTATAACTAGTGTCACAGCTATGGTACAAAACATAGTCAGTAAGAAGAGTCTGTCTTCTTTTACTTAAGTCGGCATTGTGCCTTTTCTATTTAATTCCAATGCAATTTATGTGTTTCATCGTCAATAAGAAGGTCCAAGGGATACAGTAAACCTGGAGTGAAGCATCGGAATCCATAACTAGTGTCACAGGAATGGTTCAAAACATAGACAATAAGAAGAGTCAGTCGTCTTGTACTTAAGTCGACATAGTGCCTTTTCTACTTAATTCCGATGCAATTTCCGTGTTTCATCGTCAATAAGAAGGTCAGAGGGATACAATAATTCTGAAGTGAAGCATCGGAATCTATAACTAGTGTCACAGGAATGGTTCAAAACATTGTCAGTAAGAAGAGTCAGTCTTCTTGTACTAAAGTCCTCATTGTGCGTTTCCTATTTAATTCCGATGCAATTTCTGTGTTTCATCGTCAATAAGAAGGTCAGAGGGATACAGTAAACCTGAAGTGTAGCATCGGAATCTATAGCTAGTGTCAACTGGAATGGTTCAAAACATAGTCAGTAAGAAGAGTCAGTCTTCTTGTACTTTAGTCGGCATTGTGCCTTTTGTATTTAATTCCGATGCAATTTCTGTGATTCATCGTCAATAAGAACATACAAGGGATACAGTAATCCTGAAGTGAAGCATCGCAATTTATAACTAGTGTCACAGGAATGGATCAAAACATAGTCAGTAAGAAGAGTCAGTCTTCTTGTACTTAAATCGGAATTTTGCCTTTTGTATTTAATTCCGATGCAATTTCTGTGTTTCATCGTCACTAAGAAGGTCTGAGGGATACAGTAATCCTGAAGTTAAGCATCGGAATCTACAACTAGTTTCACAGGAATGGTTCAAAGCATAGTCAGTAAGAAGAGTCATTCTTCGTGTAGTTAAGTCGGCATTGTGCCTTTTCTATTTAATTCCGATGCAATTTCTGTGTTTCATCGTCAATACGATGGTCCAAGGGATACAGTAAACCTGGAGTGAAGCATCGGAATCTATAACTAGTGTCACAGGAACGGTTCAAAACATAGACAGTAAGATGAGTCAGTATTCTTGTACTTAAGTCGGCATTGTGCTTTTTGTATTTAATTCCGATGCAATTTATGTGTTTCATCGTCAATAAGAAGGTCTGAGAGATATACAGTAATCCTGAAGTTAAGCATCGGAATCTATAACTAGTGTCACAGGAATGGTTCAAAGCATAGTCAGTAAGAAGAGTCAGTCTTCTTGTAGTTAAGTCAGCATTGTGCCTTTTGTACTGAATTCCAATGCAATTTCTGTGTTTCATCGTCAATAAGAAGGTCCAAGGGATACAGTGAACCTGGAGTGAAGAATCGGAATCTATAACTAGTGTCACAGGAATGGATCAAAACATAGACAGTAAGAAGAGTCAGTCTTCTTGTACTTAATTCTGCATTGTGCCTTTTGTATTTAATTCCGATGCAACCTCTGTGTTTCATCGTCAATAAGAAGATCCAAGGGATACAGTAAACCTGAAGTGAGGCATCGGAATTTATGACTAGTGTCTCAGGAATGGATCAAAACATAGTCAGTAAGAAGAGTCAGTCTTCTTGTACTTAAGTCGGCATTGTGCCTTTTGTATTTAATTCGGATACAATATCTGTGTTTCATCGTCAATTAGAAGCTCAGAGGGATACAGTAATCCTAATTTGAAGCATCGGAATCTATATCTAGTGTCACAGGAATGGTTCAAAGCATAGTCTTTAAAAATAGTCAGTCTTCTTGTACTTAAGTCATCATTGTGCATTTTCTATTTAATACGGATGCAATTTCTGTGTTTCTTCGTCAATAAGAAGGTCCAAGGGATACAGTGAAACTGGAGTGAAGCATCGGAATCCATAACTAGTGTCACAGGAATGATTCAAATCATAGACAGTAGGAAGAGTCAGTCTTCTTGTACTTAAGTCAGCATTGTGCATTTTAAATTTAATTCTAATGCAATATCTGTGTTTCATCGTCAATAAGAAGGTCCAAATGATACAGTAAACCTGGAGTGAATCATCGGAATCTATAACTAGTGTCACAGGAATGGTTCGAAACATAAATAGTAAGAAGAGTCAGTCTCCTTGTACTTAAGTCTGCATTGTGCCTTTTGTATTTAATTCCGATGCAATTTCTGTCTTTCATCGTGAATAATAAGATCAGAGGGATACAGTAAACCTGAAGTGAAGCATCGGAATCCAAAACTAGTGTCACAGGATTGGTTCAAAACATAGACAGTAGGAAGAGTCAGTCTTCTTGTACTTAAGACTGCATTTTGCCTTTTGAATTTAATTCCGATGCAATTTCTGTGTTTCATCGTCAATAAGAAGGACCAAGGTATACAGTAAACCTGAAGTGAAGCATCGTAATCTATAACTAGTGTCACAGCTATGGTACAAAACATAGTCAGTAAGAAGAGTCTGTCTTCTTTTACTTAAGTCGGCATTGTGCCTTTTCTATTTAATTCCAATGCAATTTATGTGTTTCATCGTCAATAAGAAGGTCCAAGGGATACAGTAAACCTGGAGTGAAGCATCGGAATCCATAACTAGTGTCACAGGAATGGTTCAAAACATAGACAATAAGAAGAGTCAGTCGTCTTGTACTTAAGTCGACATAGTGCCTTTTCTACTTAATTCCGATGCAATTTCCGTGTTTCATCGTCAATAAGAAGGTCAGAGGGATACCATAATCCTGAAGTGAAGCATCGGAATCTATAACTAGTGTCACAGGAATGGTTCAAAACATTGTCAGTAAGAAGAGTCAGTCTTCTTGTACTAAAGTCCTCATTGTGCGTTTCCTATTTAATTCCGATGCAATTTCTGTGTTTCATCGTCAATAAGAAGGTCAGAGGGATACAGTAAACCTGAAGTGTAGCATCGGAATCTATAGCTAGTGTCAACTGGAATGGTTCAAAACATAGTCAGTAAGAAGAGTCAGTCTTCTTGTACTTTAGTCGGCATTGTGCCTTTTGTATTTAATTCCGATGCAATTTCTGTGATTCATCGTCAATAAGAACATCCAAGGGATACAGTAATCCTGAAGTGAAGCATCGCAATTTATAACTAGTGTCACAGGAATGGATCAAAACATAGTCAGTAAGAAGAGTCAGTCTTCTTGTACTTAAATCGGAATTTTGCCTTTTGTATTTAATTCCGATGCAATTTCTGTGTTTCACCGTCACTATGAAGGTCTGAGGGATACAGTAATCCTGAAGTTAAGCATCGGAATCTACAACTAGTGTCACAGGAATGGTTCAAAGCATAGTCAGTAAGAAGAGTCATTCTTCGTGTAGTTAAGTCGGCATTGTGCCTTTTCTATTTAATTCTGATGCAATTTCTGTGTTTCATCGTCACTAAGAAGGTCCAAGGGATACAGTAAACCTGGAGTGTAGCATCGGAATCTGTAACTAGTGTCAACTGGAATGGTTCAAAACATAGTCAGTAAGAAGAGTCAGTCTTCTTGTACTTTAGTCGGCATTGTGCCTTTTGTATTTAATTCCGATGCAATTTCTGTGATTCATCGTCAATAAGAACATCCAAGGGATACAGTAATCCTGAAGTGAAGCATCGCAATTTATAACTAGTGTCACAGGAATGGATCAAAACATAGTCAGTAAGAAGAGTCAGTCTTCTTGTACTTAAATCGGAATTTTGCCTTTTGTATTTAATTCCGATGCAATTTCTGTGTTTCACCGTCACTATGAAGGTCTGAGGGATACAGTAATCCTGAAGTTAAGCATCGGAATCTACAACTAGTGTCACAGGAATGGTTCAAAGCATAGTCAGTAAGAAGAGTCATTCTTCGTGTAGTTAAGTCGGCATTGTGCCTTTTCTATTTAATTCTGATGCAATTTCTGTGTTTCATCGTCACTAAGAAGGTCCAAGGGATACAGTAAACCTGGAGTGTAGCATCGGAATCTGTAACTAGTGTCACAGGGATGGTTCAAAACATAGACAGTAATAAGAGTCAGTCTTCTTGTACTTAAGTCGGCATTGTGCCTTTTGTATTTAATTCCAATGCAATATCTGTGTTTCCTCGTCAGTAAGAAGGTCAGAGGGATACAGTAAACCTGAAGTGAAGCATCGGAATCCATAACTAGTGTCACAGGAATGATTCAAATCATAGACAGTAGGAAGAGTCAGTCTTCTTGTACTTAAGTCAGCATTGTGCATTTTAAATTTAATTCTAATGCAATTTCTGTGTTTCATCGTCAATAAGAAGGTCCAAATGATACAGTAAACCTGGAGTGAATCATCGGAATCTATAACTAGTGTCACAGGAATGGTTCGAAACATAAATAGTAAGAAGAGTCAGTCTCCTTGTACTTAAGTCTGCATTGTGCCTTTTCTATTTAATTCCGATGCAATATCTGTGTTTCATCGTCAATACGAAGGTCCAAGGGATACAGTAAACCTGAAGTCAAGCATCGGAGTTTATAACTAGTGTCACAGGAACGGTTCAAAACATAGTCAGTAAGAAGAGTCAGTCCTCTTGTACTTAAGTCGGCATTGTGCCTTTTGTATTTAATTCCGATGCAATTTCTGTGTTTCATCGGCAATAAGGTCAGAGGTCTACAGTAAACCTGAAGTGAAGCATCGGAATATATAACTAGTGTTACAGGAATAGTTCAAAACATAGTCAGTAAGAAGAGTCAGTCTTCTTGTACTTAAGTCGGCATTTTTCCTTTTGAATTTAATTCCGATTCAATTTCTGTGTTTCATCGTCAATAAGAAGGTCCAAAGTATATAGTAAACCTGAAGTGAAGCATCGTAATCTATAACTAGTGTCACAGGAATGGTTCAAAACATAGTCAGTAAGAAGAGTCAGTCTTCTTTTACTTAAGTCGGCATTGTGCCGTTTCTATTTAGTTCCGATGCAATTTCTGTGTTTCATCGTCAATAATAAGGTCCAAGGGATACAGTGAACCAGGAGTGAAGAATCGGAATCTATAACTAGTGTCACAGGAATGGATCAAAACATAGACAGTAAGAAGAGTCAGTCTTCTTGTACTTAATTCTGCATTGTGCCTTTTGTATTTAATTCCGATGCAATCTCTGTGTTTCATCGTCAATAAGAAGATCCAAGGGATACAGTAAACCTGAAGTGAGGCATCGGAATTTATAACTAGTGTCTCAGAAATGGATCAAAACATAGTCAGTAAGAAGAGTCAGTCTTCTTGTACTTAAATCGGCATTGTGCCTTTTGTATTTAATTCGGATACAATATCTTGTTTCATCGTCAATTAGAAGGTCAGAGGGATACAGTAATACTAGTTTGAAGCATTGGAATCTATAACTAGTGTCACAGGAATGGTTCAAAGCATAGTCAGTAAGAATAGTCAGTCTTCTTGTACTTAAGTCATCATTGTGCATTTTCTATTTAATTCGGATGCAATTTCTGTGTTTCATCGTCAATAAGAAGGTCCAAGGGATACAGTAAAACTGGAGTGAAGCATCGGAATCCATAAGTAGTGTCACAGGAATGGTTCAAATCATAGACAGTAGGAAGAGTCAGTCTTCTTGTACTTATGTCGGCATTGTGCCTTTTGTATTTCATTCCGATGCAATTTCTGTGTTTCATCGTCAATAAGAAGGTCCAAGGGATACAGTAAACCTGGAGGGAAGCATCGGAATCTATAACTAGTGTCACAGGGACGGTTCAAAACATAGACAGTAAGATGAGTCAGTATTCTTGTATTTAAGTCGGCATTGTGCTTTTTTAATTTATTCCGATGCAATTTCTGTGTTTCATCGTCACTAAGAAGGTCAGAGGGATACAGTAATCCTGAAGTGAAGCATCAGAATCTATAACTAGTGTCACAGGAATGGTTTAAAACATAGTCAGTAATAAGCGTCAGCCTTCTTGTACTTAAGTCAGCATTGTGCCTTTTCAATTTAATTCTAATGCAATTTCTGTGTTTCATCGTCAATAAGAAGGTCCAAGGGATACAGTAAACCTGGAGTGAAGCATCGGAATCTATAACTAGTGTCACAGGAATGGTTCAAAACATAAACAGTAAGAAGCGTCAGTCTTATTGTACTTAAGTCGGCATTGTGCTTTTTGTATTTAATTCCGATGCAATTTCTGTGTTTCATCGTCAATAATAAGGTCCAAGGTATACAGTAAACCTGAAGTGAAGCATCGTAATCTATAACTAGTGTCACAGGAATGGTTCAAAACATAGTCAGTAAGAAGAGTCAGTCTTCTTGTACATAAGTCGGCATTGTGCTTTTGTATTTAATTCCGATGCAATTTCTGTGTTTCATCGTCAATAAGAAGGTCAGAGAGATACAGTAAACCTGAAGTGAAGCATCGGAATCTATAAGTAGTGTCACAGGATTGGTTCAAATCATAGTCAGTAAGAAGCGTCAGTCTTCTTGTACTTGAGTCGGAATTGTGCCTTTTCTATTTAATTATGATGCAATTCCTGTGTTTCATCGTCAATAAGAAGGTCCAAGGGAAACAGTAAACCTAGAGTGAAGCAACGGAATCTATAACTAGTGTCACAGGAATAGTTCAAAACATAGTCAGTAAGAAGAGTCAGTCTTCTTGGACTTAAGTCGGCATTGTGCCTTTTGTATATATTTCCGATGCAATTTCTGTCTTTCATCGTCAATAAGAAGATCAGTGGGATACTTTAAACCTGAAGAGAAGCATCGGAATCCAAAACTAGTGTCACAGGAATGGTTCAAAGCATAGACAGTAGGAAGACTCAGTCTTCTTGTACTTAAGTCGGCATTTTGCCTTTTGAATTTAATTCCGATGCAATTTCTGTGTTTCATCGTCAATAAGAAGGTTCAAGGGATACAGTAAACCTGGAGTGAAGCATCGGATCCTATAAATAGTGTCACAGGAATGGTTCATATCATAGACAGTAAGAAGAGTCAGACTTCTTTCACTTAAGTCGGCATTGTGCCTTTTGTATTTAATTCCGATGCAATTTCTGTGTTTCATGGACAATAAGAAGGTCCAAGGGATACAGTAGATCTGGAGTGAAGAATCGGAATCTATAACTAGTGTCACAGGGACGGTTCCAAACATAGACAGTAAGATGAGTCAGTATTCTTGTACTTAAGTCGGCATTGTGTTTTTGTATTTAATTCCGATGCAATTTCTGTGTTTCATCTGCAATAAGGTCTGAGGTCTACAGTAAACCTGAAGTGAAGCATCGGAATCTATAACTAGTGTCACAGGAATAGTTCAAAACATAGTCTGTAAGAAGAGTCAGTCTTCTTGGCCTTAAGTCGGCATTGTGCCTTTTGTATATTATTCCGATGCAATTTCTGTCTTTCATCGTCAATAAGAAGATCAGTGGGATACAGTAAACCTGAAGTGAAGCAACGGAATCCAAAACTAGTGTCACAGGAATGGTTCAAAGCATAGACAGTAGGAAGAGTCAGTCTTCTTGTACTTAAGTCGAAATTGTGCCGTTTCCACTTAATTCCGATGCAATTTCTGTGTTTTATCGTCAATAAGAAGGTCAGAGGGATACAATAAACCTGAAGTGAAGCATCGGAATCTATAACTAGTGTCACAGGGACGGTTCAAAACATAGACAGTAAGATGAGTCAGTATTCTTGTACTTAAGTCGGCATTGTGCCTTTTGTATTTAATTCCGATGCAATTTCTGTGTTTCATCGTCAATAAGAAGGTCCAAGGTATACAGTAAACCTGAAGTGAAGCATCGTAATCTATAACTAGTGTCACAGGAATGGTTCAAAACATAGTCAGTAAGAAGAGTCAGTCTTCCTTTACTTAAGTCGGCATTGTGCCTTTTCTATTTAATTCCGATGCAATTTCTGTGTTTCATCGTCAATAAGAAGGTCAAAGGGATACAGTAAACCTGAAGTGTAGCATCGCAAACTATAGCTAGTGTCACTGGAATGGTTCAAAACATAGTCAGTAAGAAGAGTCAGTCTTCTTGTCCTTAAGTCGGCATTGTGCTTTTGTATTTAATTCCGATGCAATTTCTGTGTTTCATAGTCAAAAAGAAGGTCCAAGGGATACAGTAAACCTGGAGTGAAACATCGGAATCCATAACTATTGTCACAGAAATGGTTCAAAACATAGACAGTAAGAAGAGTCAGTCTTCTTGTACATAAGTCGGCATTGTGCTTTTGTATTTAATTCCGATGCAATTTCTGTGTTTCATCGTCAATAAGAAGGTCAGAGAGATACAGTAAACCTGAAGTGAAGCATCGGAATCTATAAGTAGTGTCACAGGATTGGTTCAAAACATAGTCAGTAAGAAGCGTCAGTCTTCTTGTACTTAAGTCGGAATTGTGCCTTTTCTATTTAATTATGATGCAATTCCTGTGTTTCATCGTCAATAAGAAGGTCCAAGGGAAACAGTAAACCTAGAGTGAAGCAACGGAATCTATAACTAGTGTCACAGGAATAGTTCAAAACATAGTCAGTAAGAAGAGTCAGTCTTCTTGGCCTTAAGTCGGCATTGTGCCTTTTGTATATATTTCCGATGCAATTTCTGTCTTTCATCGTCAATAAGAAGATCAGTGGGATACATTAAACCTGAAGAGAAGCATCGGAATCCAAAACTAGTGTCACAGGAATGGTTCAAAGCATAGACAGTAGGAAGACTCAGTCTTCTTGTACTTAAGTCGGCATTTTGCCTTTTGAATTTACTTCCGATGCAATTTCTGTGTTTCATCGTCAATAAGAAGGTTCTAGGGATACAGTAAACCTGGAGTGAAGCATCGGATCCTATAAATAGTGTCACAGGAATGGTTCATATCATAGACAGTAAGAAGAGTCAGACTTCTTTCACTTAAGTCGGCATTGTGCCTTTTGTATTTAATTCCGATGCAATTTCTGTGTTTCATGGACAATAGGAAGGTCCAAGGGATACAGTAGACCTGGAGTGAAGCATCGGACTCTATAACTAGTGTCACAGGGACGGTTCCAAACATAGACAGTAAGATGAGTCAGTATTCTTGTACTTAAGTCGGGATTGTGCGTTTTGTATTTAATTCCGATGCAATTTCTGTGTTTCATCTGCAATAAGGTCTGAGGTCTACAGTAAACCTGAAGTGAAGCATCGGAATCTATAACTAGTGTCACAGGAATAGTTCAAAACATAGTCTGTAAGAAGAGTCAGTCTTCTTGGCCTTAAGTCGGCATTGTGCCTTTTGTATATTCTTCCGATGCAATTTCTGTCTTTCATCGTCAATAAGATGATCAGTGGGATATAGTAAACCTGAAGTGAAGCATCGGAATCCAAAACTAGTGTCACAGGAAAGGTTCAAAGCATAGACAGTAGGAAGTGTCAGTCTTCTTGTACTTAAGTCGCCATTTTGCCTTTTGAATTTAATTCCGATGCAATTTCTTTGTTTCATCGTCAATAACAAGGTCCAAGGTATACAGTGAACCTGAAGCGAAGCATCGTAATATATAACTAGTGTCACAGGAATGGTTCAAAACATAGTCAGTAAGAAGAGTCAGTCTTCTTTTACTTAAGTCGGCATTGTGCCTTTTCTATTTAATTCCGATGCAATTTCTGTGTTTCATCGTCAATAAGAAGGTCCAAGGGATACAGTAAACCTGGAATGAAGCATCGGAATCTATAACTAGTGTCACAGGAATGGTTCAAAACATAGTCAGTAAGAAGAATCAGTCTTCTTGTACTTATGTCATCATTGTGCATTTTCTATTTAATTCGGATGCAATTTCTGTGTTTCATCGTCAATAAGAAGGTTCAAGGGATACAGTAAACCTGGAGTGAAGCATCGGAATCTATAACTAGTGTCACAGGAATGGTTCAAATCATAGACAGTAAGAAGAGTCAGACTTCTTTCACTTAAGTCGTCATTGTGCCTTTTGTATTTAATTCCGATGCAATTTCTGTGTTTCATCGGCAATAAGGTCTGAGGTCTACAGTAAACCTGAAGTGAAGCATCGGAATCTATAACTAGTGTCACAGGAATAGTTCAAAACATAGTCAGTAAGAAGAGTCAGTCTACTTGGCCTTAAGTCGGCATTGTGCCTTTTGTATATAATTCCGATGCAATTTCTGTCTTTCATCGTCAATAAGAAGATCAGTGGGATACAGTAAACCTGAAGTGAAGCATCGGAATCAAAAACTAGTGTCACAGGAATGGTTCAAAGCATAGACAGTAGGAAGAGTCAGTCTTGTTTTACTTAAGTCGGCATTTTGCCTTTTGAATTTAATTCCGATGCAATTTCTGTGTTTCATCGTCAATAAGAAGGTCTAAGGGATACAGTAAACCTGAAGTGAAGCATCGGAATCCAAAACTAGTGTCACAGGAATGGTTCAAAGCATAGACAGTAGGAAGAGTCAGTCTTCTTGTACTTAAGTCGGCATTTTGCCTTTTAAATTTTATTCCGATGCAATTTCTGTGTTTCATCATCAATACGAAGGTCCAAGGGATACAGTAAACCTGGAGTGAAGCATTGGAATCTATAACTAGTGTCACAGGAATGGTTCAAAACATAGACAATAAGAAGAGTCAGTCTTCTTGTACTTAAGTCGTAATTGTGCCGTTTCTACTTAATTCCGATGCAATTTCTGTGTTTCATCGTCATTAAGATGGTCAGAGGGATACAATCAACCTGAAGTGAAGCATCGGAATCTATAACTAGTGTCACAGGAATGGTTTAAACATAGTCAGTAAGAAGAGTCAGTATGTTTGTACTTAAGTCCTCATTGTGCCTTTCCAATTTAATTCCGATGCAATTTTAGTGTTTCATCGTCAATAAGAAGGTCAGAGGGATACAGTAAACCTGAAGTGTAGCATCGGAATCTATAGCTAGTGTCACTGGAATGGTTCAAATCATAGTCAGTAAGAAGAGTCAGTTTTCTTGTACATAAGTCGGCATTGTGCTTTTGTATTTAATTCCGATGCAATTTCTGTGTTTCATAGTCAACAAGAAGGTCAGAGGGATACAGTAAACCTGAAGTGAAGCATCGGAATCTATAAGTAGTGTCACAGGATTGGTTCAAAACATAGTCAGTAAGAAGCCTCAGTCTTCTTGTACTTAAGTCGGAATTGTGCCTTTTCTATTTAATTATGATGCAATTCCTGTGTTTAATCGTCAATAAGAAGGTCCAAGGGAAACAGTAAACCTAGAGTGAAGCAACGGAATCTATAACTACTGTCACAGGAATAGTTCAAAACATAGTCAGTAAGAAGAGTCAGTCTTCTTGGCCTTAAGTCGGCATTGTGCCTTTTGTATATAATTCCGATGCAATTTCTGTCTTTCATCGTCAATAAGAAGATCAGTGGGATACAGTAAACCTGAAGTGAAGCAACGGAATCCAAAACTAGTGTCACAGGAATGGTTCAAAGCATAGACAGTAGGAAGAGTCAGTCTTCTTGTACTTAAGTCGAAATTGTGCCGTTTCCACTTAATTCCGATGCAATTTCTGTGTTTCATCGTCAATAAGAAGGTCAGAGGGATACAATAAACCTGAAGTGAAGCATCGGAATCTATAACTAGTGTCACAGGAATGGTTTAAAACATAGTCAGTAAGAAGAGTCAGTCTTCTTGTACTTAAGTCCTCATTGTGCCTTTCCTATTTAATTCCGATGCAATTTCTGTGTTTCATCGTCAATAAGAAGGTCAGAGGGATACAGTAAACCTGAAGTGTAGCATCGGAATCTATAGCTAGTGTCACTGGAATGGTTCAAAACATAGTCAGTAAGAAGAGTCAGTCTTCTTGTCCTTAAGTCGGCATTGTGCTTTTGTAGTTAATTCCGATGCAATTTCTGTGTTTCATAGTCAACAAGAAGGTCCAAGGGATACAGTAAACCTGGAGTGAAGCATCGGAATCTATAACTAGTGTCACAGAGATGGTTCAAAACATAGACAGTAAGAAGAGTCAGTCTTCTTGTACTTAGGTCGGCATTGTGCCTTTTGTATTTAATTCCGATGCAATTCTGTGTTTCATCGTCAATAAGAAGGTCCAAGGGATACAGTAAACCTCAAGTGAGGCATCGGAATCTTTAACTAGTGTCACAGGAATGGTTCAAAATATAGTCAGTAAGAAGCGTCAGTCTTCTTGTACTTAAGTCGGAATTGTGCCTTTTCTATTTAATTATGATGCAATTCCTGTGTTTCATCGTCAATAAGAAGGTCCAAGGGAAACAGTAAACCTGGAGTGAAGCAACGGAATCTATAACTAGTGTCACAGGAATGGTTCAAAACATAGACTGTTAGAAGAGTCAGTCTTCTTGTACTTTAGTCGGCATTGTGCCTTTTGTATTTAATACCGATGCCATTTCTGTGTTTCATCGTCAAATAGAAGGTCCAAGGGATACAGTAAACCTGGAATGAAGCATCGAAATCTATAACTAGTGTCACAGGAGTGGATCAAAGCATAGACCGTAAGAAGAGTCAGTCTTCTTGTACTTAATTATGCATTGTGCCTTTTGTATTTAATTCCGATGCAATTTCTGTGTTTCATCGTCAATAAGAAGATCCAAGGGATACAGTAAACCTGAAGTGAAGCATCGGAATTTATAACTAGTGTCACAGGAATGGATCAAAACATAGTCAGTAAGAAGAGTCAGTCTTCTTGTACTTATGTCATCATTGTGCATTTTCTATTTAATTCGGATGCAATTTCTGTGTTTCATCGTCAATAAGAAGGTTCAAGGGATACAGTAAACCTGGAGTGAAGCATCGGACTCTATAACTAGTGTCACAGGAATGGTTCAAATCATAGACAGTAAGAAGAGTCAGACTTCTTTCACTTAAGTCGGCATTGTGCCTTTTGTATTTAATTCCGATGCAATTTCTGTGTTTCATGGACAATAAGAAGGTCCAAGGGATACAGTAAACCTGGAGTGAAGCATCGGAATCTATAACTAGTGTCAGAGGAATGGTTCAAATCATAGACAGTAAGAAGAGTCAGACTTCTTTCACTTAAGTCGGCATTGTGCCTTTTGTATTTAATTCCGATGCAATTTCTGTGTTTCATGGACAATAAGAAGGTCCAAAGGATACAGTAAACCTGGAGTGAAGCTTCGGAATCTATAACTAGTGTCACAGGAAAGGTTCAAAGCATAGACCGTAGGAAGTGTCAGTCTTCTTGTACTTAAGTCGGCATTTTGCCTTTTGAATTTAATTCCGATGCAATTTCTGTGTTTCATCGTCAATAACAAGGTTCAAGGTATACAGTGAACCTGAAGTGAAGCATCGTAATATATAACTAGTGTCACAGGAATGGTTCAAAGCATAGTCAGTAAGAAGAGTCAGTCTTCTTTTACTTAAGTCGGCATTGTGCCTTTTCTATTTAATTCCGATGAAATTTCTGTGTTTCATCGTCAATACGAAGGTCCAAGGGATACAGTAAACCTGGAGTGAAGCATCGGAATCTATAACTAGTGTCACAGGAATGGTTCAAAACATAGACAATAAGAAGAGTCAGTCTTCTTGTACTTAAGTCGAAATTGTGCCGTTTCTACTTAATTCCGATGCAATTACTGTGTTTCATCGTCAAAAAGAAGGTCAGAGGGATACAATAAACCTGAAGTGAAGCATCGGAATCTATAACTAGTGTCACAGGAATGGTTTAAAACATAGTCAGTAAGAAGAGTCAGTCTTCTTGTACTTAAGTCCTCATCGTGCCTTTCCTATTTCATTCCGATGCAATTTCTGTGTTTCATCGTCAATAAGAAGGTCAGAGGGATACAGTAAACCTGAAGTGTAGCATCGGAATCTATAGCTAGTGTCACTGGAATGGTTGAAAACATAGTCAGTAAGAAGAGTCAGTCTTCTTGTCCTTAAGTCGGCATTGTCCTTTTGTAGTTAATTCCGATGCAATTTCTGTGTTTCATAGTCAACAAGAAGGTCCAAGGGATACAGTAAACCTGGAGTGAAGCATCGGAATCTATAACTAGTGTCACAGAGATGGTTCAAAACATAGACAGTAAGAAGAGTCAGTCTTCTTGTACTTAGGTCGGCATTGTGCCTTTTGTATTTAATTCCGATGCATTTCATCGTCAATAAGAAGGTCCAAGGGATACAGTAAACCTCAAGTGAAGCATCGGAATCATTAACTAGTGTCACAGGAATGGTTCAAAACATAGTCAGTAAGAAGCGTCAGTCTTCTTGTACTTAAGTCGGAATTGTGCCTTTTCTATTTAATTATGATGCAATTCCTGTGTTTCATCGTCAATAAGAAGGTCCAAGGGAAACAGTAAACCTGGAGTGAAGCAACGGAATCCATAACTAGTGTCACAGGAATGGTTCAAAACATAGACTGTTAGAAGAGTCAGTCTTCTTGTACTTTAGTCGGCATTGTGCCTTTTGTATTTAATTCCGATGCAATTTCTGTGTTTCATCGTCAATAAGAAGGTCCAAGGGATACAGTAAACCTGGAATGAAGCATCGGAATCTATAACTAGTGTCACAGGAGTGGATCAAAACATAGACCGTAAGAAGAGTCAGTCTTCTTGTACTTAATTATGCATTGTGCCTTTTGTATTTAATTCCGATGCAATTTCTGTGTTTCATCGTCAATAAGAAGATCCAAGGGATACAGTAAACCTGAAGTGAAGCATCGGAATTTATAACTAGTGTCACATGAATGGATCAAAACATAGTCAGTAAGAAGAGTCAGTCTTCTTGTACGTATGTCATCATTGTGCATTTTCTATTTAATTCGGATGCAATTTCTGTGTTTCATCGTCAATAAGAAGGTTCAAGGGATACAGTAAACCTGGAGTGAAGCATCGGACTCTATAACTAGTGTCACAGGAATGGTTCAAATAATAGACAGTAAGAAGAGTCAGACTTCTTTCACTTAAGTCGGCATTGTGCCTTTTGTATTTAATTCCGATGCAATTTCTGTGTTTCATGGACAATAAGAAGGTCCAAGGGATACAGTAAACCTGGAGTGAAGCATCGGAATCTAAAACTAGTGTCACAGGAATGGTTCAAATCATAGACAGTAAGAAGAGTCAGACTTCTTTCACTTCAGTCGGCATTATGCCTTTTGTATTTAATTTCGATGCAATTTCTGTGTTTCATGGACAATAAGAAGGTCCAAAGGATACAGTAAACCTGGAGTGAAGCTTCGGAATCTATAACTAGTGTCACAGGGACGGTTCAAAGCATAGACAGTAAGATGAGTCAGTATTCTTGTACCTAAGTCGGCATTGTGCTTTTTGTATTTAATTCCGATGCAATTTCTGTGTTTCATCGTCAATAAGAAGGTCAGAGGGATACAGTAAACCTTAAGTGTAGCATCGGAATCTATAGCTAGTGTCACTGGAATGGTTCAAAACATAGTCAGTAAGAAGAGTCAGTCTTCTTGTCCTTAAGTCGGCATTGTGCTTTTGTATTTAATTCCGATGCAATTTGTGTGTTTCATAGTCAACACGAAGGTCCAAGGGATACAGTAAACCTGGAGTGAAGCATCGGAATCTAAAACTAGTGTCACAGGAATGGTTCAAAACATAGACAGTAAGAAGAGTCAGTGTTCTTGTACTTAGGTCGGTATTGTGCCTTTTGTATTTATTTCCCATGCAATTTCTGTGTTTCATCGTCAATAAGAAGGTCCAAGGGATAAAGTAAACCTCAAGTGAAGCATCGGAATCTTTAACTAGTGTCACAGGAATGGTTCAAAACATAGTCAGTAAGAAGCGTCAGTCTTCTTGTACTTAAGTCGGAATTGTGCCTTTTCTATTTAATTATGATGCAATTCCTGTGTTTCATCGTCAATAAGAAGGTCGAAGGGAAACAGTAAACCTGGAGTGAAGCAACGGAATCTACGACTAGTGTCACAGGAACGGTTCAAAACATAGACTGATAGAACAGTCAGTCTTCTTGTACTTTAGTCGGCATTGTGCCTTTTGTATTTAATTCCGATGCAATTTCTGTGTTTCATCGTCAATAAGAAGGTCCAAGGGATACAGTAAACCTGGAATGAAGCATCGGAATCTATAACTAGTGTCACAGGAATGGTTCAAAACATAATCAGTAAGAAGAGTCAGTCTTCTTGTACTTATGTCATCATTGTGCATTTTCTATTTAATTCGGATGCAATTTCTGTGTTTCATTGTTAATAAGAAGGTTCAAGGGATACAGTAAACCTGGAGTGAAGCATCGGAATCTATAACTAGTGTCACAGGAATGGTTCAAAACATAGTCAGTAAGAAGAATTAGTCTTCTTTTACTTAAGTCGGCATTGTGCCTTTTCTATTTAATTCCGATGCAATTTCTGTGTTTCATCGTCAATACGAAGGTCCAAGTGATACAGTAAACCTGAAGTGGAGCATCGGAATCCATAACTAGTGTCACAGGAATGGTTTAAAACATAGTCAGTAAGAAGAGTCAGTCTTCTTGTACTTAAGTCCTCATTGTGCCTTTCCTATTTAATTCCGATGCAATTTCTGTGTTTCATCGTCAATAAGAAGGTCAGAAGCATACAGTAGACCTGAAGTGTAGCATCGGAATCTATAGCTAGTGTCACTTGAATGGTTCAAAACATAGTCAGTAAGAAGAGTCAGTCTTCTTGTCCTTAAGTCGGCATTGTGCTTTTGTATTTAATTCCGATGTAATTTCTGTGTTTCATAGTCAACACGAAGGTCCAAGGGATACAGTAAACCTGGAGTGAAGCATCGGAATCTATAACTAGTGTCACAGGAATGGTTCAAAACATAGACAGTAAGAAGAGTCAGTCTTCTTGTACTTAGGTCGGCATTGTGCCTTTTGTATTTAATTCCGATGCAATTTCTGTGTTTCATCGTCAATAAGAAGGTCCAAGGGATACAGTAAACCTCAAGTGATTCATCGGAATCTTTAACTAGTGTCACAGGAATGGTTCAAAACATAGTCAGTAAGAAGCGTCAGTCTTCCTGTACTTAAGTCGGAATTGTGCCTTTTCTATTTAATTATGATGCAATTCCTGTGTTTCATCGTCAATAAGAAGGTCCAAGGGAAACAGTAAACCTGGAGTGAAGCAACGGAATCTATAACTAGTGTCACAGGAATGGTTCAAAACATAGACTGTTAGAAGAGTCAGTCTTCTTGTACTTTAGTCGGCATTGTGCCTTTTGTATTTAATTCCGATGCAATTTCTGTGTTTCATCGTCAATAAGAAGGTCTAAGGGATACAGTAAACCTGGAATGACGCATCGGAATCTATAACTAGTGTCACAGGAATGGATCAAAACATAGACCGTAAGATGAGTCAGTCTTCTTGTACTTAATTCTGCACTGCGCCTTTTGTATTTAATTGCGATGTAATATCTGTGTTTCATCGTCAATAAGAAGATCCAAGGGATACAGTAAACCTGAAGTGAAGCATCGGAATTTATAACTAGTGTCACAGGAATGGATCAAAACATAGTCAGTAAGAAGAGTCAGTCTTCTTGTACTTATGTCATCATTGTGCATTTTCTATTTAATTCGGATGCAATTTCTGTGTTTCATCGTCAATAAGAAAGCTCAAGGGATACAGTAAACCTGGAGTGAAGCATCGGAATCTATAACTAGTGTCACAGGAATGGTTCAAATCATAGACAGTAAGAAGAGTCAGACTTCTTTCACTTAAGTCGGCATTGTACTTTAGTATTTAATTCCGATGCAATTTCTGTGTTTCATGGACAATAAGAATGACCAAGGGATACAGTAAACCTGGAGTGAAGCATCGGAATCTATAACTAGTGTCACAGGGACGGTTCAAAACATAGACATTAAGATGAGTCAGTATTCGTGTACTTAAGTCGGCATTGTGCTTTTTGTATTTAAATCCGATGCAATTTCTGTGTTTCATCGTCAATAAGAAGATCAGTGGGATACAGTAAACCTGAAGTGAAGCATCGGAATCCAAAACTAGTGTCACAGGAATGGTTCAAAGCATAGACAGTAGGAAGAGTCAGTCTTCTTGTACTTAAGTCGGCATTTTGCCTTTTGAGTTTAATTCCGATGCAATTTCTGTGTTTCATCGTCAATACGAAGGTCCAAGGGATACAGTAAACCTGTAGTGAAGCATCGGAATCTGTAACTAGTGTCACAGGAATGGTTCAAAACATAGACAGTAAGAAGAGTCAGTCTTCTTGTACTTAGGTCGGCATTGTGCCTTTTGTATTTAATTCCGATGCAATTTCTGTGTTTCATCGTCAATAAGAAGTACAAGGGATACAGTAAACCTCAAGTGAAGCATCGGAATCTTTAACTAGTGTCACAGGAATGGTTCAAAACATAGTCAGTAAGAAGCGTCAGTCTTCTTGTACTTAAGTCGGAATTGTGCCTTTTCTTTTTAATAATGATGCAATTCCTGTGTTTCATCGTCAATAAGAAGGTCCAAGGAAAACAGTCAACCTGGAGTGAAGCAACGGAATCTATAACTAGTGTCACAGGAATGGTTCAAAACATAGACTGTTAGAAGAGACAGTCTTCTTGTACTTTAGTCGGCATTGTGCCTTTTGTATTTAATTCCGATGCAATTTCTGTGTTTCATCGTCAATAAGAAGGTCCAAGGGATACAGTAAACCTGGAATGAAGCATCGGAATCTATAACTAGTGTCACAGGAATGGATCAAAACATAGACAGTAAGAAGAGTCAGTCTTATTGTACTTAATTCTGCATTGTGCCTTTTGTATTTAATTCCGATGCAATTTCTGTGTTTCATCGTCAATAAGAAGATCCAAGGGGTACAGTAAACCTGAAGTGAAGCATCAGGATTTATAACTAGTGTCACAGGAATGGATCAAAACATAGAAAGTAAGAAGAGTCAGTCTTCTTGTACTTATGTCATCATTGTGCATTTTCTATTTAATTCGGATGCAATTTCTGTGTTTCATCGTCAATAAGAAGGTTCAAGGGATACAGTAAACCTGGAGTGAAGCATCGGAATCTATAACTAGTGTCACAGGAATGGTTCAAATCATAGACAGTAAGAAGAGTCAGACTTCTTTCACTTAAGTCGGCATTGTGCCTTTTGTATTTAATTCCGATGCAATTTCTGTGTTTCATCGACAATAAGAAGGTCCAAGGGATACAGTAAACCTGGAGTGAAGCGTCGGAATCTATAACTAGTGTCACAGGGACGGTTCAAAACATAGACAGTAAGATGAGTCAGTATTCTTGTACTTAAGTCGGCATTGTGTTTTTGTATTTAATTCCGATGCAATTTCTGTGTTTCATCGTCACTAAGAAGGTCAGAGGGATACAGTAATCCTGAAGTTAAGCATCGGAATCTATAACTAGTGTCACAGGAATGGTTCAAAGCATAGTCAGTAAGAAGAGTCAGTCTTCTTGTAGTTAATTCGGCATTGTGCCTTTTGTACTGAATTCCAATGCAATTTCTGTGTTTCATCGTCAATAAGAAGGTCCAAGGGATACAGTAAACCTGGAGTGAAGCATCGGAATCTATAACTAGTGTCACAGGAATGGTTCAAAACATAAACAGGAAGAAGACTCAGTCTTCTTGTACTTAAGTCGGCATTGTGCCTTTTCTATTTAATTCCGAAGCAATATCTGTGTTTCATCGTCAATAAGAAGGTCCAAGGGATACAGTAAACCTGAAGTGAAGCATCGGAATTTATAAATAGTGTCACAGGAACGGTTCAAAACATAGTCAGTAAGAAGAGTCAGTCTTCTTGTACTTAAGTCGGCATTGTGCCTTTTGTATTTAATTCCGATGCAATTTCTCTGTTTCATCGTCAATAAGAAGGTCCAAGGGATACAGTAAACCTGGAATGAAGCATCGGAATCTATAACTAGTGTCACAGGAATGGTTCGAAACATAGACAGTAAGAAGAGTCAGACTTCTTGTACTTTAGTCGGCATTGTGCCTTTTGTATTTAATTCCGATGCAATTTCTGTGTTTCATCGTCAATAAGAAGGTCCGAGGGATACAGTAATCCTGAAGTGAAGCATCGGAATCTATAACTAGTGTCACAGGAATGGTTCAAAACATAGTCAGTAATAAGAGTCAGTCTTCTAGTACTTAAGTCATCATTGTGCATTTTCTATTTAATTCTGATGCAATTTCTGTGTTTCATCGTCAATACGAAGGTCCAAGGGATACAGTAAACCTGGAGTGAAGCATCGGAATCCATAACTAGTGTCACAGGAATGCTTCAAATCATAGACAGTAAGATGAGTCAGTCTTCTGGTCCTTAAGTTGGCATTGTGCCTTTCGTATTTAAATCCGATGCAATTTCTGTGTTTCACCAGCAATAAGAATGTCAGAGGGATACAGTAAACCTGAAGTCAAGCACCGGAATCTATAACTAGTGTCACAGGAATGGTTCAAAACATAGACAGTAAGAAGAGTCAGTCTTCTGGTCCTTAAGTCGGCATTGTGCCTTTTGTATTTAATTCCGATGCGATTTCTGTTATTCATCGGCAATAAGGTCAGAGGGATACAGTAATCCTAAAGTGAAGCATCGGAATCTATAACTAGTGTCACAGGAATGGTTCAAAGCATAGTCAGTAAGAATAGTCAGTCTTCTTGTACTTAAGTCATCATTGTGCATTTTCTATATCATTCGGATGAAATTTCTGTGTTTCATCGTCAATAAGAAGGTCCAAGGGATACAGTAAACCTGGAGTGAAGCATCGGAATCCATAACTAGTGTCACAGGAATGCTTCAAATCATAGACAGTAAGATGAGTCAGTCTTCTTGTACTTAAGTCGGAATTGTGCCTTTTGTATTTCATTCCGATGCAATTTCTGTGTTTCATCGTCACTAAGAAGGTCAGAGGGATACAGTATTCCTGAAGTGAAGCATCGGAATCTATAACTAGTGTCACAGGAAAGGTTCAAAGCATAGTCAGTAAGAAGAGTCTGTCTTCTTGTAGTTAAGTCGGTATTGTGCCTTTAGTACTGAATTCCAACGCAATTTCTGTGTTTCATCGTCAATAAGAAGGTCCAAGGGATACAGTAAACCTGAAGTGAAGCATCGGAATCTATAACTAGTGTCACAGGAATGGTTCAAAACATAGACAATAGGAAGAGTCAGGCTTCTAGTACATAAGTCGGCATTGTGCCTTTTCTATTTGATTCCGATGCAATTTCTGTATTTCATCGTCAATAAGAAGGTCCAAGGGATACAGTAAACCTGGAGTGAAGCATCGGAATCTATAACTAGTGTCACAGTAATGTTACAAAACATAGACAGTAAGAAGAATCAGACGCCTTGTACTTAAGTCGGCATTGTGCCTTTTGTGTTTAATCCCGATGCAATTTCTGTGTTTCATTGGCAATAGGAAGGTGCAAGGGATACTGTAAACCTGAAGTGAAGCATCGGAATCTATAACTAGTGTCACAGGAATGGTTCAAAATATAGACAGTAAGAAGAGTCAGTATTCTTGTACTTAAGTTTGCATTGTGCCTTTTGTATTTAATTCCGATGCAATTTCTGTGATTCATCGTCAATAAGAAGGCTCAAGGGATACAGTAAACCTGAAGTGAAGCATCGGACTCTATAACTAGTTTCACAGAAATGGTTCAAAACATAGACAGTAGGAAGAGTCAGTCTTCTTGTACTTACGTCGGCATTGTGCCTTTTGTATTTCATTCCGATGCAATTTCTGTGTTTCATCGTCAATAAGAAGGTCCAAGGGAAACAGTAATACTGAAATGAAGCATCGGAATCTATAACTAGTGTCACAGGAATGGTTCAAAACATAGTCAGTAAGAAGAGACAGTCTTCTTGTCCTTAAGTCAACATTGTGCCTTTTGTATTTAATTCCGATGCAATTTCTGTGTTTCATCGGCAATAAGGTCAGAGGGATACAGTAAACCTGAAGTGAAGTATCGGAATCTATAACTAGTGTCACAGGATTGGTTCAAAACATAGACAGTAGGAAGAGTCAGTCTTCTTGTACTTAAGTCGGCATTGTGCCTTTTGTAATTAATTCCGATGCAATTTCTGTGTTTCATCGTCAATAAGAAGGTCAGAGGGATACAGTAAACCTGAAGTGAAGCATCCGAATCCAAAACTAGTGTCACAAGAATGGTTCAAAACATAGACAGTAGGAAGAGTCAGTCTTCTTGTACTTAAGTCGGCATTGTGCCTTTTGTATTTAATTCCGATGCAATTTCTGTGTTTCATTGTCAATAAGAAGGTATAAGGTATACAGTAAACCTGAAGTGAAGCATCGGAATCTATAACTAGTGTCACAGGAATGGTTTAAAACATAGTCAGTAAGAAGAGTCAGTCTTCTTGTACTTAAGTCGGCAATGTGCCTTTTCTATTTAATTCCGATGCAATTTCTGTGTTTCTTCGTCAATAAGAAGGTCAGAGGGATACAATAAACCGGAAGTGAAGCATCGGAATCTATAGCTAGTGTCACAGGAATGGTTCAAAACATAGTCATTAAGAACAGTCAGTCTTCTTGTCCTTAAGTCGACATTGTGCCTTTTGTAGTTAATTCCGATGCAATTTCTGTGTTTCATCGTCAATAAGAAGGTCCAAGGGATACAGTAAACCTGGGGTGTAGCATCGGAATCTATAACTAGTGACACAGGAATGGTTCAAAACATTGACGGTAACAAGAGTCAGTCTTCGTGTACTTAAGTCGGCATTTTGCTTTTTTATTTAATTCCGATGCAATTTCTGTGTTTCATCGTCAATAATAAGGTCCAAGGGATACAGTAAACCTTAAGTGAAGCATCGGAATCAATAACTAGTGTCACAGGAATGGTTCAAATCATAGTCAGTAAGAAGAGTCAGTCTTCTAGTCCTTAAGTCGTTATTGTGCCTTTTGTATTTAATTCCGATGCAATTTCTGTGTTTCATCGTCAATAAGAAGGTCCAAGGGATACAGTAAAATTGGAGTGTAGCTTTGGAATCTATAACTAGTGTCACAGGAATGGTTCAAAACATAGACAGTAAGAAGACTCAGTCATTTTGTACTTAAGTCGGCATTGTGCCTCTTGTATTAAATTCCGATGCAATTTCTGTTTTTCATCGTCAATAAGAAGGTCCAAGGGATACAGTAAACCTTAAGTGAAGCATCGGAATCTATAACTAGTGTCACAGGAATGGTTCAAAACATAGTCAATAGGAAGAGTCGGTCTTCATGTACCTTGGTCGGCATTGTGCCTTTTGTATTTAATTCCGATGCAATTTCTGTGTTTCATCGTCAATATGAAGGTCCAAGGTATACAGTAAACCTGACGTGAAGCATCGGAATCTATACCTAGTGTCACAGGAAAGGTTCAAAGCATAGTCAGTAAGAAGAGTCTGTCTTCTTGTAGTTAAGTCGGTATTGTGCCTTTTGTACTGAATTCCAACGCAATTTCTGTGTTTCATCGTCAATAAGAAGGTCCAAGGGATACAGTAAACCTGAAGTGAAGCATCGGAATCTATAACTAGTGTCACAGGAATGGTTCAAAACATAGACAATAGGAAGAGTCAGGCTTCTAGTACATAAGTCGGCATTGTGCCTTTTCTATTTGATTCCGATGCAATTTCTGTGTTTCATCGTCAATAAGAAGGTCCAAGGGATACAGTAAACCTGGAGTGAAGCATCGGAATCTATAACTAGTGTCACAGTAATGGTACAAAACATAGACAGTAAGAAGAATCAGACGTCTTGTACTTAAGTCAACATTGTGCCTTTTGTATTTAATTCCGATGCAATTTCTGTGTTTCATCGGCAATAAGGTCAGAGGGATACAGTAAACCTGAAGTGAAGTATCGGAATCTATAACTAGTGTCACAGGAATGGTTCAAAACATAGACAGTAGGAAGAGTCAGTCTTCTTGTACTTAAGTCGGCATTGTACCTTTTGTATTTCATTCCGATGCAATTTCTGAGTTTCATCGTCAATAAGAAGGTCCAAGGGAAACAGTAATACTGAAATGAAGCATCGGAATCTATAACTAGTGTCACAGGAATGGTTCAAAACATAGTCAGTAAGAAGAGTCAGTCTTCTTGTCCTTAAGTCAACATTGTGCCTTTTGTATTTAATTCCGATGCAATTTCTGTGTTTCATCGGCAATAAGGTCAGAGGGATACAGTAAACCTGAAGTGAAGTATCGGAATCTATAACTAGTGTCACAGGAATGGTTCAAAACATAGACAGTAGGAAGAGTCAGTCTTCTTGTACTTATGTCGGCATTGTGCCTTTTGTAATTAATTCCGATGCAATTTCTGTGTTTCATCGTCAATAAGAAGGTCAGAGGGATACAGTAAACCTGAAGTGAAGCATCCGAATCCAAAACTAGTGTCACAAGAATGGTTCAAAACATAGACAGTAGGAAGAGTCAGTCTCCTTGTACTTAAGTCGGCATTGTGCCTTTTGTATTTAATTCCGATGCAATTTCTGTGTTTCATTGTCAATAAGAAGGTATAAGGTATACAGTAAACCTGAAGTGAAGCATCGGAATCTATAACTAGTGTCACAGGAATGGTTCAAAACATAGTCAGTAAGAAGAGTCAGTCTTCTTGTACTTAAGTCGGCAATGTGCCTTTTCTATTTAATTCCGATGCAATATCTGTGTTTCATCGTCAATAAGAAGGTCCAAGGGATCCAGTAAACCTGGAGTGAAGCATCAGAACCTATAACTAGTGTCACAGGAATGGTTCATAACATAGACAGTAAGAAGAGTCAGTCTCCTTGTACTTAAGTCGTCATTGTGCCTTTTCTATTTTATTCCGATGCAATTTCTGTGTTTCTTGGTCAATAAGAAGGTCAGAGGGATACAATAAACCGGAAGTGAAGCATCGGAATCTATAGCTAGTGCCACAGGAATGGTTCAAAACATAGTCATTAAGAACAGTCAGTCTTCTTGTCCTTAAGTCGACATGGTGCCTTTTGTAGTTAATTCCGATGCAATTTCTGTGTTTCAGCGTCAATAAGAAGGTCCAAGGGATACAGTAAACCTGGGGTGTAGCATCGGAATCTATAACTAGTGACACAGGAATGGTTCAAAACATTGGCGGTAACAAGAGTCAGTCTTCGTGTACTTAAGTCGGCATTTTGCTTTTTTATTTAATTCCGATGCAATTTCTGTGTTTCATCGTCAATAATAAGGTCCAATGGATACAGTAAACCTTAAGTGAAGCATCGGAATCAATAACTAGTGTCACAGGAATGGTTCAAATCATAGTCAGTAAGAAGAGTCAGTCTTCTAGTCCTTAAGTCGTTATTGTGCCTTTTGTATTTAATTCCGATGCAATTTCTGTGTTTCATCGTCAATAAGAAGGTCCAAGGGATACAGTAAAATTGGAGTGTAGCATCGGAATCTATAACTAGTGTCACAGGAATGGTTCAAAACATAGACAGTAAGAAGACTCAGTCATTTTGTACTTAAGTCGGCATTGTGCCTTTTGTATTAAATTCCGATGCAATTTCTGTTTTTCATCGTCAATAAGAAGGTCCAAGGGATACAGTAAACCTTAAGTGAAGCATCGGAATCTATAACTAGTGTCACAGGAATGGTTCAAAACATAGTCAGTAGGAAGAGTCGGTCTTCATGTACTTAAGTCGGCATTGTGCCTTTTGTATTTAATTCCGATGCAATTTCTGTGTTTCATCGTCAATATGAAGGTCCAAGGTATACAGTAAACCTGACGTGAAGCATCGGAATCTATAACTAGTGTCACAGGAAAGGTTCAAAACATAGTCAGTAAGAAGAGTCTGTCTTCTAGTCCTTAAGTCGGCATTGTGCCTTTGGTGTTAAATTCCGATGCAATGTCTTAGTTTCATCGTCAATAAGAAGGTCCAAGGGATACAGTAAGCTTCAAGTGAAGCATCGGAATCTATAACTAGTGTCACAGGAATGGTTCAAAACATAGTCAGTAGGAAGAGTCGGTCTTCCTGTACTTAAGTCGGCATTGTGCCTTTTGTATTTAATTCCGATGCAATTTCTGTGTTTCATCGACAATAAGAAGGTCCAAGGTATACAGTAAACGTGAAGTGAAGCATCGTAATCTATAACTAGTGTCACAGGAATGGTTGAAAACATAGACAGTAGGAAGTGTCAGTCTTCTTGTACTTCAGTCGGCATTGTGCCTTTTGTGTTACATTCCGATGCAATTTCTGTGTTTCAGCGTCAATAACAAGGTCCAAGGGATACAGTAAACCTGAAGTGAAGCATCGGAATCTATAACTAGTGTCACAGGAATGGTTCAAAATATAGACAGTAAGAAGAGTCAGTCTTCTTGTACTTAAGTCTGCATTGTGCCTTTTGTATTTAATTCCGATGCAATTTCTGTGATTCATCGTCAGTAAGAAGGCCCAAGGGATACAGTAAACCTGAAGTGAAGCATCGGACTCTATAACTAGTTTCACAGAAATGATTCAAAACATTGACAGTAGGAAGAGTCAGTCTTCGTGTACTTAAGTCGGCATTGTGCCTCTTGTATTTCATTCCGATGCAATTTCTGTGTTTCATCGTCAATAAGAAGGTCCAAGGGAAACAATAATACTGATGTGAAGCATCGGAATCTATAACTAGTGTCACAGGAATGGTTCAAAACATAGTCAGTAAGAAGAGTCAGTCTTCTTGTTCTTAAGTCGGCATTGTGCCTTTTGTATTTAATTCCGATGCAATTTCTGTGTTTCATCGGCAATAAGGTCAGAGGGATACAGTAAACCTGAAGTGAAGTATCGGAATCTATAACTAGTGTCACAGGAATGGTTCAAAACATAGACAGTAGGAAGAGTCAGTCTTCTTGTACTTAAGTCGGCATTGTGCCTTTTGTATTTAATCCCGATGCAATTTCTGTGTTTCATTGGCAATAGGAAGGTGCAAGGGATACTGTAAACCTGAAGTGAAGCATCGGAATCTATAACTAGTGTCACAGGAATGGTTCAAAATATAGACAGTAAGAAGAGTCAGTATTCTTGTACTTAAGTCTGCATTGTGCCTTTTGTATTTAATTCCGATGCAATTTCTGTGTTTCATCGTCAATAAGAAGGTCCAAGGGATCCAGTAAACCTGGTGTGAAGCATCGGAATCTACAACTAGTGTCCCAGGAATGGTTCATAACATAGACAGTAAGAATTTTCAGTCTCCTTGTACTTAAGTCGACATTGTGCCTTTTCTATTTAATTCCGATGCAATTTCTGTGTTTCTTCGTCAATAAGCAGGTCAGAGGAATACAGTATACCTGGAGTGTAGCTTCGGAATCTATAACTAGTGTCACAGGAATGGTTCAAAAAATAGACAGTAAAAAGAGTCAGTCAACATGTACTTAAGTCGGCATTGTGCCTTTTGTATTAAATTCCGATGCAATTTCTGTCTTTCATCGTCAATAAGAAGGTCCAAGGGATACAGTAAACGTGAAGTGAAGCATCGGAATCTATAACTAGTGTCACTGGAATGGTTCAAAACATAGACAGTAAGATGAGTCAGTCTTCTTGTACTTAAGTCGGCATAGTGCCTTTTGTATTTAATTCCGATGCAATTTCTGTGCTTCATCGTCAATAAGATGGTCAGAGGGATACAGTAAACCTGATGTGAAGCATCGCAATCTATAACTAGTGTCACAGGAATGGTTCAAAACATAGTCAGTAAGAAGAGTCGGTATTTTTGTACTTAAGTCGGCATTTTGCCTTTTGTGTTTAATTCCGATGCAATTACTGTGTTTCAGCGTCAATAACAAGGTCCTAAGGGATACAGTAATCCTGAAGTAAAGCATCGGAATCTATAACTAGTGTCACAGGAATGGTTCAAAATATAGACAGTAAGAAGAGTCAGTCTTCTTGTACTTAAGTCGGCATAGTGCCTTTTGTATTTAATTCCGATGCAATTTCTGTGTTTCATCGTCAATAAGAAGGTCCAAGGGATACAGTAAATCTGAAGGGAAAGATCGGAATCTATAACTAGTGTCACAGGAATGGTTAAAAACATAGACAGTAAGGAGAGTCAGTCTTCTTGTACTTAAGTCGGCATAGTGCCTTTTGTATTTAATTCCGATGCAATTTCCGTGTTTCATCGTCAATAAGATGGTCAGAGGGATACAGTAAACCTGAAGTGAAGCATCGCAATCTATAACTAGTGTCACAGGAATGGTTCAAAACATAGTCAGTAAGAAGAGTCAGTATTTTTGTACTTAAGTCGGCATTGTGCCTTTTGTGTTTAATTCCGATGCAATTTCTATGTTTGAGCGTCAATAACAAGGTCCAAGGGATACAGTAAACCTGAAGTGAAGCTTCGGAATCTATAACTAGTGTCACAGGAATGGTTCAAAACATAGACAGTAAGATGAGTCAGTCTCCTTGTACTTAAGTCGACATTGTGCCTTTTCTATTTAATTCCGATGCAAATTTCTGTGTTTCATCGTCAATATGAAGGTCAGAGGGATACAATAAGCCTGAAGTGAAGCATCGGACTCTATAACTAGTGTCACAGGAATGGTTCAAACATAGTCAGTAAGAACAGTCAGTCTTCTTGTCCTTAAGTCGGGATTGTGCCTTTTGTATTTAATTCCGATGCAATTTCTGTGTTTCATCGTCAATAAAAAGGTCCAAGGGATACAGTAAACATGGAGTGTAGCATCGGAATCTATAACTAGTGTCACAGGAATGGTTCAAAACATAGACAGTAAGAAGAGTCAGTCATCATGTACTTAAGTCGGCATTGTGCCTTTTGTATTAAATTCCGAAGCAATTTCTGTGCTTCATCGTCAATAAGAAGGTCCAAGGGATACAGTAAACCTCAAGTGAAGCATCGGAATCTATAACTAGTGTCACAGGAATGGTTCAAAACATAGTCAGTAGGAAGAGTCGGTCTTCATGTACCTAAGTCGGCATTGTGCCTTTTGTATTTAATTCCGATGCAATTTCTGTGTTTCATCGTCATTAAGAAGGTCCAAGGGATACAGTAAACGTGAAGTGAAGCATCGCAATCTATAACTAGTGTCACAGGAATGGTTCAAAACATAGTCAGTAAGAAGAGTCAGTATTTTTGTACTTAAGTCGGCATTTTGCCTTTTGTGTTTAATTCCGATGCAATTACTGTGTTTCAGCGTCAATAACAAGGTCCTAAGGGATACAGTAATCCTGAAGTAAAGCATCGGAATCTATAACTAGTGTCACAGGAATGGTTCAAAATATAGACAGTAAGAAGAGTCAGTCTTCTTGTACTTAAGTCTGCATTGTGCCTTTTGTATTTAATTCCGATGCAATTTCTGTGATTCATCGTCAATAAGAAGGCCCAAGGGATACAGTAAACCTGAGGTGAAGCATCGGACTCTATAACTAGTTTCACGGAAATGGTTCAAAACATAGACAGTAGGAAGAGTCAGTCTTCTTGTACTTAAGTCGGCATTGTGCCTTTTGTATTTAATTCCGGTGCAATTTCTGTGTTTCATCGTCAATAAGAAAGTCCAAGGGATACAGTACACCTAGAGTGTAGAATCGGAATCTATAACTAGTGTCACAGGAATGGTTCAAAACATAGACAATAAGAAGAGTCAGTCATCCTGTACTTAAGTCAGCATTGTACCTTTTGTATTAAATTCCGATGCAATTTCTGTGTTTCATCGTCAATAAGATGGTCCAAGGGATACAGTAAACCTCAAGTGAAATATCGGAATCTATAACTAGTGTCACACGAATGGTTCAAAACATAGTCAGTAGGAAGAGTCGGTCTTCATGTACTTAAGTCGGCATTGTGCCATTTGTATTTAATTCCGATGCAATTTCTGTGTTTCATCGTCAATCAGAAGGTCCAAGGGATACAGTAAACGTGAAGTGAAGCATCGTAATCTATAACTAGTGTCACAGGAATGGTTGAAAACATAGACAGTTGGAAGAGTCAGTCTTCTTGCAGTTAAGTCTGCATTGTGCCTTTTGTATTTAATTCCGATGCAATTTCTGTGTTTCATCGTCAATAAGAAGGTCCAAGGGATACAGTAAATCTGAAGGGAAAGATCGGAATCTATAACTAGTGTCACAGGAATGGTTCAAAACATAGACAGTAAGAAGAGTCAGTCTTCTTGTACTTAAGTCGGCATAGTGCCTTTTGTATTTAATTCCGATGCAATTTCCGTGTTTCATCGTCAATAGGATGGTCAGAGGGATACAGTAAACCTGATGTAAAGCATCGCAATCTATAACTAGTGTCACAGGAATGGTTCAATACCTAGTCAGTAAGAAGAGTCAGTATTTTTGTACTTAAGTCGGCATTTTGCCTTTTGTGTTTAATTCCGATGCAATTACTGTGTTTCAGCGTCAATAACAAGGTCCTAAGGGATACAGTAATCCTGAAGTGAAGCATCGGAATCTATAACTAGTGTCACAGGAATGGTTCAAAATATAGACAGTAAAAAGAGTCAGCTTCTTGTATTTAAGTCTGCATTGTGCCTTTTGTATTTAATTCCGATGCCATTTCTGTGATTGATCGTCAATAAGAAGGCCCAAGAGATACAGTAAACCTGAAGTGAAGCATCGGACTCTATAACTAGTTTCACAGAAATGGTTCAAAACATATACAGTAGGAAGAGTCAGTCTTCTTGTACTTAAGTCGGCATTGTGAATCTTGTATTTCATTCCGATGCAATTTCTGTGTTTCATCGTCAATAAGAAGGTCCAAGGGAAACAGTAATACTGAAGTGAAGCATCTTAATCTATAACTACTGTCACAGGAATGGTTCAAAACATAGTCAGTAAGAAGAGTCAGTCTTCTTGTCCTTAAGTCGGCATTGTGCCTTTTGTATTTAATTCCGATGCAATTTCTGTGTTTCATCGACAATAAGGTCAGAGGTATACAGTAAACCTGAAGTGAAGTATCGGAATCTAAAACTAGTGTCACAGGAATGTTTCAAAACATAGACAGTAGGAAGAGTCAGTCTCCTTGTACTTAAGTCGACATTGTGCCTTTTCTATTTAATTCCGATGCAATTTCTGTGTTTCTTCGTCAATAAGAAGGTCAGAGGGATACAGCATACCTGGAGTGTAGCTTCGGAATCTATAACTAGTGTCACAGGAATGGTTCAAAACATAGACAGTAAGATCAGACAGTCTTCTTGTCCTTAAGTCGGCATTGTGCCTTTTGTATTTAATTCCGATGCAATTTCTGTGTTTCATCGTCAATAAGAAGGTCCAAGGGATACAGTAAACCTGGAGTGTAGCAACGGAATCTATAACTAGTGTCACAGGAATGGTTCAAATCATAGACGGTAAGAAGAGTCAGCTTCGTGTACTTAAGTCATCATTTTGCCTTCTTTATTTACTTCCGATGCAATATCTGTGTTTCATCGTCAATAATAAGGTCCAAGGGATACAGTAAACCTGAAGTGAAGCATCGGAATCAATAACTAGTGTCACAGGAAAGGTTCAAAACATAGTAAGTAAGAAGAGTCAGTCTTCTAGTCCTTAAGTCGGCATTGTGCCTTTTGTATTTAATTCCGATGCAATTTCTGTGTTTCATCGTCAATAAGAAGGTCCAAGGGATACAGTAAACGTGAAGTGAAGCATCGTAATCTATAACTAGTGTCACAGGAATGGTTGAAAACATAGACAGTAGGAAGAGTCTGTCTTCTTGTACTTAAGTCGTCATTGTGCCTATTGTATTTAATTCCGATGCAATTTCTGTGTTTCATCGTCAATAAGAAGGTCCAAGGGATACAGTAAATCTGAAGGGAAGCATCGGAATCTATAACTAGTGTCACAGGAATGGATCAAAGATAGACAGTAAGAAGAGTCAGTCTTCTTGTACTTAAGTCGGCATTGTGCCTTTTGTATTTAATTCCGATGCAATTTCTGTGTTTCATCGTCAATAAGAAGGTCCAAGGGATCCAGTAAACGTGAAGTGAAGCATCGTAATCTATAACTAGTGTCACAGGAATGGTTGAAAACATAGACAGTAGGAAGAGTCTGTCTTCTTGTACTTAAGTCGTCATTGTGCCTATTGTATTTAATTCCGATGCAATTTCTGTGTTTCATCGTCAATAAGAAGGTCCAAGGGATACAGTAAATCTGAAGGGAAGCATCGGAATCTATAACTAGTGTCACACGAATGGTTCAAAACATAGTCAGTAGGAAGAGTCGGTCTTCATGTACTTAAGTCGGCATTGTGCCTTTTGTATTTAATTCCGATCCAATTTCTGTGTTTCATCTTCAATAAGAAGGTCCAAGGGATACAGTAAACGTGAAGTGAAGCATCGTAATCTATAACTAGTGTCACAGGAATGGTTGAAAACATAGACAGTAGGAAGAGTCAGTCTTCTTGTACTTAAGTCCGCATTGTGCCTTTTGTATTTAACTCCGATGCAATTTCTGTGATTCATCGTCAATAAGAAGGTCCAAGGGATACAGTAAATCTGAAGGGAAGCATCGGAATCTATAACTAGTGTCACAGGAATGGTTCAAAACATAGACAGTAAGAAGAGTCAGTCTTCTTGTACTTAAGTCGGCATAGTGCCTTTTGTATTTAATTCCGATGCAATATCCGTGTTTCATCGTCAATAAGATGGTCAGAGGGATACAGTAAACCTGAAGTGAAGCATCGCAATCTATAACTAGTGTCACAGTAATGGTTCAAAACATAGTTAGTAAGAAGAGTCAGTATTTTTGTACTTAAGTCGGTATTGTGGCTTTTGTGTTTAATTCCGATGCAATTTCTGTGTTTCAGCGTCAATAACAAGGTCCAAGGGATACAGTAAACCTGAAGTGAAGCATCGGAATCTGTGACTAGTGTCACAGGAATGGTTCAAAACATAGACAGTAAGATGAGTCAGTCTCCTTGTACTTAAGTCGACATTGTGCCTTTTCTATTTAATTCCGATGCAATTTCTGTGTTTCATCGTCAATAAGAAGGTCCAAGGGATACAGTAAACCTCAAGTGAAGCATCGGAATCTATAACTAGTGTCACAGGAATGGTTCAAAACTTAGTCAGTAGGAAGAGTCGGTCTTCATGTACTTAAGTCGGCATTGTTCCTTTTGTATTTAATTCCGATGCAATTTCTGTGTTTCATCGTCATTATGAAGGTCCAAGGAATACAGTAAACGTGAAGTGAAGCATCGGAATCTATAACTAGTGTCACAGGAATGGTTCAAAGCATAGACAGTAGGAAGAGTCAGTCTTCTTGTACTTAAGTCGGCATTGTGCCTTTTGTATTTAATTCCGATGCAATTTCTGTGTTTCATCGTCAATCAGAAGGTCCAAGGGATACAGTAAACGTGAAGTGAAGCATCGTAATCTATAACTAGTGTCACAGGAATGGTTGAAAACATAGACAGTTGGAAGAGTCAGTCTTCTTGCAGTTAAGTCTGCATTGTGCCTTTTGTATTTAATTCCGATGCAATTTCTGTGTTTCATCGTCAATAAGAAGGTCCAAGGGATACAGTAAATCTGAAGGGAAAGATCGGAATCTATAACTAGTGTCACAGGAATGGTTCAAAACATAGACAGTAAGAAGAGTCAGTCTTCTTGTACTTAAGTCGGCATAGTGCCTTTTGTATTTAATTCCGATGCAATTTCCGTGTTTCATCGTCAATAGGATGGTCAGAGGGATACAGTAAACCTGATGTAGAGCATCGCAATCTATAACTAGTGTCACAGGAATGGTTCAATACCTAGTCAGTAAGAAGAGTCAGTATTTTTGTACTTAAGTCGGCATTTTGCCTTTTGTGTTTAATTCCGATGCAATTACTGTGTTTCAGCGTCAATAACAAGGTCCTAAGGGATACAGTAATCCTGAAGTGAAGCATCGGAATCTATAACTAGTGTCACAGGAATGGTTCAAAATATAGACAGTAAAAAGAGTCAGCTTCTTGTATTTAAGTCTGCATTGTGCCTTTTGTATTTAATTCCGATGCCATTTCTGTGATTGATCGTCAATAAGAAGGCCCAAGAGATACAGTAAACCTGAAGTGAAGCATCGGACTCTATAACTAGTTTCACAGAAATGGTTCAAAACATATACAGTAGGAAGAGTCAGTCTTCTTGTACTTAAGTCGGCATTGTGAATCTTGTATTTCATTCCGATGCAATTTCTGTGTTTCATCGTCAATAAGAAGGTCCAATGGAAACAGTAATACTGAAGTGAAGCATCTTAATCTATAACTACTGTCACAGGAATGGTTCAAAACATAGTCAGTAAGAAGAGTCAGTCTTCTTGTCCTTAAGTCGGCATTGTGCCTTTTGTATTTAATTCCGATGCAATTTCTGTGTTTCATCGACAATAAGGTCAGAGGTATACAGTAAACCTGAAGTGAAGTATCGGAATCTAAAACTAGTGTCACAGGAATGTTTCAAAACATAGACAGTAGGAAGAGTCAGTCTCCTTGTACTTAAGTCGACATTGTGCCTTTTCTATTTAATTCCGATGCAATTTCTGTGTTTCTTCGTCAATAAGAAGGTCAGAGGGATACAGCATACCTGGAGTGTAGCTTCGGAATCTATAACTAGTGTCACAGGAATGGTTCAAAACATAGACAGTAAGATCAGTCAGTCTTCTTGTCCTTAAGTCGGCATTGTGCCTTTTGTATTTAATTCCGATGCAATTTCTGTGTTTCATCGTCAATAAGAAGGTCCAAGGGATACAGTAAACCTGGAGTGTAGCAACGGAATCTATAACTAGTGTCACAGGAATGGTTCAAATCATAGACGGTAAGAAGAGTCAGCTTCGTGTACTTAAGTCATCATTTTGCCTTTTTTATTTACTTCCGATGCAATATCTGTGTTTCATCGTCAATAATAAGGTCCAAGGGATACAGTAAACCTGAAGTGAAGCAACGGAATCAATAACTAGTGTCACAGGAAAGGTTCAAAACATAGTAAGTAAGAAGAGTCAGTCTTCTAGTCCTTAAGTCGGCATTGTGCCTTTTGTATTTAATTCCGATGCAATTTCTGTGTTTCATCGTCAATAAGAAGGTCCAAGGGATACAGTAAACGTGAAGTGAAGCATCGTAATCTATAACTAGTGTCACAGGAATGGTTGAAAACATAGACAGTAGGAAGAGTCTGTCTTCTTGTACTTAAGTCGTCATTGTGCCTATTGTATTTAATTCCGATGCAATTTCTGTGTTTCATCGTCAATAAGAAGGTCCAAGGGATACAGTAAATCTGAAGGGAAGCATCGGAATCTATAACTAGTGTCACAGGAATGGATCAAAGATAGACAGTAAGAAGAGTCAGTCTTCTTGTACTTAAGTCGGCATTGTGCCTTTTGTATTTAATTCCGATGCAATTTCTGTGTTTCATCGTCAATAAGAAGGTCCAAGGGATCCAGTAAACGTGAAGTGAAGCATCGTAATCTATAACTAGTGTCACAGGAATGGTTGAAAACATAGACAGTAGGAAGAGTCTGTCTTCTTGTACTTAAGTCGTCATTGTGCCTATTGTATTTAATTCCGATGCAATTTCTGTGTTTCATCGTCAATAAGAAGGTCCAAGGGATACAGTAAATCTGAAGGGAAGCATCGGAATCTATAACTAGTGTCACACGAATGGTTCAAAACATAGTCAGTAGGAAGAGTCGGTCTTCATGTACTTAAGTCGGCATTGTGCCTTTTGTATTTAATTCCGATCCAATTTCTGTGTTTCATCTTCAATAAGAAGGTCCAAGGGATACAGTAAACGTGAAGTGAAGCATCGTAATCTATAACTAGTGTCACAGGAATGGTTGAAAACATAGACAGTAGGAAGAGTCAGTCTTCTTGTACTTAAGTCCGCATTGTGCCTTTTGTATTTAACTCCGATGCAATTTCTGTGTTTCATCGTCAATAAGAAGGTCCAAGGGATACAGTAAATCTGAAGGGAAGCATCGGAATCTATAACTAGTGTCACAGGAATGGTTCAAAACATAGACAGTAAGAAGAGTCAGTCTTCTTGTACTTAAGTCGGCATAGTGCCTTTTGTATTTAATTCCGATGCAATATCCGTGTTTCATCGTCAATAAGATGGTCAGAGGGATACAGTAAACCTGAAGTGAAGCATCGCAATCTATAACTAGTGTCACAGTAATGGTTCAAAACATAGTTAGTAAGAAGAGTCAGTATTTTTGTACTTAAGTCGGTATTGTGGCTTTTGTGTTTAATTCCGATGCAATTTCTGTGTTTCAGCGTCAATAACAAGGTCCAAGGGATACAGTAAACCTGAAGTGAAGCATCGGAATCTGTGACTAGTGTCACAGGAATGGTTCAAAACATAGACAGTAAGATGAGTCAGTCTCCTTGTACTTAAGTCGACATTGTGCCTTTTCTATTTAATTCCGATGCAATTTCTGTGTTTCATCGTCAATAAGAAGGTCCAAGGGATACAGTAAACCTCAAGTGAAGCATCGGAATCTATAACTAGTGTCACAGGAATGGTTCAAAACTTAGTCAGTAGGAAGAGTCGGTCTTCATGTACTTAAGTCGGCATTGTTCCTTTTGTATTTAATTCCGATGCAATTTCTGTGTTTCATCGTCATTATGAAGGTCCAAGGAATACAGTAAACGTGAAGTGAAGCATCGGAATCTATAACTAGTGTCACAGGAATGGTTCAAAGCATAGACAGTAGGAAGAGTCAGTCTTCTTGTACTTAAGTCGGCATTGTGCCTTTTGTATTTAATTCCGATGCAATTTCTGTGTTTCATCATCAATAAGAAGGTCCAAGGGATACAGTAAACCTGAAGTGAAGCATCGGAATCTATAACTAGTGTCACAGGAATGGTTCAAAACATAGACAGTAAGAAGAGTCAGTCTTCTTGTACTTAAGTCTGCATTGTGCCTTTTGTATTTCATTCCGATGCAATTTCTGTGATTCATCGACAATAAGATGGCCCAAGGGATACAGTAAACCTGAAGTGAAGCATCGGACTCTATAACTAGTTTCACAGAAATGGTTCAAAACATAGACAGTAGGAAGAGTCAGTCTTCTTGTACTTAAGTCGGCATTGTGCCTCTTGTATTTCATTCCGATGCAATTTCTGTGTTTCATCGTCAATAAGAAGGTCCAAGGGATACAGTAAATTTGAAGGGAAGCATCGGAATCTATAAATAGTGTCACAGGAATGGATCAAAACATAGACAGTAAGAAGAGTCAGTCTTCTTGTACTTAAGTCGGCATTGTGCCTTTTCTATTTAATTCCGATGCAATTTCTGTGTTTCATCGTCAATAAGAAGGTCCAAGGGATCCAGTAAACCTGGAGTGAAGCATCGGAATCTCGAACTACTGTCACAGGAATGGTTCATAACATAGACAGTAAGAAGAGTCAGTCTTCTTGTACATAAGACTGCATTGTGCCTTTTGTATTTAATTCCGATACAATTTCTGTGATTCATCGTCAATAAGAAGGCCTAAGGGATACAGTAAACCTGAAGTGAAGCATCGGACTCTATAACTAGTTTCACAGAAATGGTTCAAAACATAGACAGTAGGAAGAGTCAGTCTTCTTGTACTTAAGTCGGCATTGTGCCTCTTGTATTTCATTCCGATGCAATTTCTGTGTTTCATCGTCAAATATAAGGTCAGAGGGATACAGTAAACCTCCAGTGAAGAATCGGAATCTATAATTAGTGTCACAGGAATGGTTCAAAACATAGTCAGTAAGAAGAGCCAGTCTTCTTGTACTTAAGTCGGCATTGTGCCTTTTGTATTTAATTCGGATGCAATTTCTGTGTTTCATCGTCAATAAGAAGGTCCAAGGGATACAGTAAACCTGGAGTCAAGCATCGGAATCTATAACTAGTGTCACAGGGATGGTTCAAAGCATATACAGTAAGTAGAGTCAGTATTCAAGTACTTAAGTCGGCATTGTTCCTTTTGTATATAATTCCGATGCAATTTCTGTGTTTCATCGTCAATAAGAAGGTCCAAGGGATACAGTAAACCTGAAGTGAAGCTCCGGAATCTATAACTAGTGTCACAGGAATGGTTCAAAACATAGTCAGTAAGAACAGTCAGTCTTCTTGTACTTAAGTCGGCATTGTGCCTTTTGTGTTTAATTCCGATGCAATTTCTGTGTTTCGTCGTCAATAAGAAGGTCCAAGGGATACAGTAAACCTGACGTGAAGCATCAGAGTCTATAACTAGTGTCATAGGAATTGTTCAAAACATAATCAGTAAGAGGAGTCAGTCTTCTTGTACTTAAGTCGGCATTATGCCTTTTGTATTTAATTCCGATGCAATTTCTGTGTTTCATCGTCAATAAGAAGATCAGAGGGATAGAGTAAACCTGAAGTGAAGCAACGGATTCTATAACTAGTGTCACAGGAATGGTTCAAATCACTGACTGTAGGAAGAGTCAATCTTCTTGTACTTAAGTCGGCATGGTGCCCTTTGTACTTAATTCCGATGGACTTTCTGTGTTCCATCGTCATTAAGAAGGTCCAGGGGATACAGAAAACCTGAAGTGAAGCTTCGGAATCTATAACTAGTGTCACAGGAATGGTTCAAAACATAGACAGTAAGAAGAGTCAGTCTTCTTGTACTTAAGGCGGTATTGTGCCTTTTGTATTTAATTCCGAGGCAATTTCTATGATTCATCGTCAATAAGAAGGTCCAAGGAATACAGTAAACCTGAAGTGAAGCATCAGAATCCATAACTAGTGTCACAGGAATGGTTCAAAGCATAGACAGTAAGAAGTGTCAGTCTTCTTGTACTTAAGTCAGCATTGTGCCTTTTCTATTTAATTCCGATGCAATTTCTGTGTTTCATCGTCAATAAGTAGGTCCAAGGGATACAGTAAACCCGAAGTGAAGCTTCGGAATCTATAACTAGTGTCACAGTAATGGTTCAAAACATAGACAGTAAGAAGGGTCAGCCATCTTGTACTTAAGTAGGCATTGTGGCGTTTCTATTTAATTCCGATGCAATTTCTGTGTTTCCTCGTCAATAAGAAGGTCAGAGGGATACCGTGAACCTGAAGTTAAGCACCGGGATCTATAACTAGTGTCACAGGAATGGTTCAAAACATAGTCAGTAAGAAGAGTCAGTCTTCTTGTACTTAAGTCGGCATTGTGCCTTTTGTATTTAATTCCGATGCAATTTCTGTGTTTCATCGTCAATAAGAAGGTCCAAGGGATACAGTAAACGTGAAGTGAAGCATCGTAATCTATTACTAGTGTCACAGGAATGGTTGAAAACATAGACAGTAGGAAGAGTCAGTCTTCTTATACTTAAGTCGGCATTGTGCCTTTTGTATTTAATTCCGATGCAATTTCTGTGTTTCATCGTCAATAAGAAGGTCCTAGGGATACAGTAAACGTGAAGTGAAGCATCGTAATCTATAACTAGTGTCACAGGAATGGTTGAAAACTTAGACAGTAGGAAGAGTCAGTCTTCTTGTACTTAAGTCGGCATAGTGCCTTTTGTATTTAATTCCGACCAATTTCCGTGTTTCGTCGTCAATAAGATGGTCAGAGGGATACAGTAAACCTGAAGTGAAGCATCGGAATCTATAACTAGTGTCACAATAATTTTTCAAAACATAGTCAGTAAGAAGAGTCAGTATTTTTGTACTTAAGTCGGCATTGGGCCTTTTGTGTTTAATTCCGACGCAATTTCTGTGTTTCAGCGTCAATAACAAGGTCCAAGGGATACAGTAAACCTGAAGTGAAGCATCGGAATCTATAACTAGTGTCACGGGAATGGTTCAAAAGATAGACAGTATGATGAGTCAGTCTCCTTGTACTTAAGTCGACACTGTGCCTTTTCTATTTAATTCCGATGCAATTTCTGTGTTTCATCGTCAACAAGAAGGTCAGAGGGATACAATAAACCTGAAGAGAAGCATCGGAATCTATAACTAGTGTCACAGGATTGGTTCAAAACATAGTATGTAAGAACAGTCAGTCTTCTTGTCCTTAAGTCGGCATTGTGCCTTTTGTATTTAATTCCGATGCAATTTCTGTGTTTCATCGTCAATAAGAAGGTCCAAGGGATACAGTAAACGTGAAGTGAAGCATCGTAATCTATAACTAGTGTCACAGGAATGGTTGAAAACATATACAGTAGGAAGAGTCAGTCTTCTTGTACGTAAGTCGGCATTGTGCCCATTTTGTATTCAATTCCGATGCAATTTCTGTGTTTCATCGTCAATAAGAAGGTCCAAGGGATACAGTAAATCTGAAGGTAAGCATCGGAATCTATAACTAGTGTCACAGGAATGGATCAAAACATAGACAGTAAGAAGAGTCAGTCTTCTTGTACTTAAGCAAGCATTGTGCCTTTTCTATTTAATTCCGATGCAATTTCTGTGTTTCATCGTCAATAAGAAGGTCCAAGGGATCCAGTATACCTGGAGTGAAGCATCGGAATCTATAACTAGTGTCCCAAGAATGGTTCATAACATAGACCGTAAGAAGAGTCAGCCTCCTTGTACTTAAGTCGGCATTGTGCCTTTTGTATTTAATTCCGATGCTATTTCTGTATTTCATCGTCAATAAGAAGGTCCTAGGAATACAGTAAACGTGAAGTGAAGCATCGTAATCTATAACTAGTGTCACAGGAATGGTTGAAAACATAGACAGTAGGAAGAGTCAGTCTGCTTGTACATAAGTCGGCATAGTGCCTTTTGTATTTAATTCCGACCAATTTCCGTGTTTCATCGTCAATAAGATGGTCAGAGGGATACAGTAAATCTGAAGGGAAGCATCGGAATCTATAACTAGTGTCACAGGATTGGATCAAAACATAGACAGTAAGATCAGTCAGTCTTCTTGTCCTTAAGTCGGCATTGTGCCTTTTGTATTTAATTCCGATGCAATTTCTGTATTTCATCGTCAATAAGAAGGTCCTAGGGATACAGTAAACGTGAAGTGAAGCATCGTAATCTATAACTAGTGTCACAGGAATGGTTGAAAACTTAGACAGTAGGAAGAGTCAGTCTTCTTGTACTTAAGTCGGCATAGTGCCTTTTGTATTTGATTGCGACCAATTTCCGTGTTTCGTCGTCAATAAGATGGTCAGAGGGATACAGTAAACCTGAAGTGATGCATCGGAATCTATAACTAGTGTCACAGTAATGGTTCAAAACATAGTCAGTAAGAAGAGTCAGTATTTTTGTACTTAAGTCGGCATTGGGCCTTTTGTGTTTAATTCCGATGCAATTTCTGTGTTTCAGCGTCAATAACAAGGTCCAAGGGATACAGTAAACCTGAAGTGAAGCATCGGAATCTATAACTAGTGTCACGGGAATGGTTCAAAAGATAGACAGTAAGATGAGTCAGTCTCCTTGTACTTAAGTCGACACTGTGCCTTTTCTATTTAATTCCGATGCAATTTCTGTGTTTCATCGTCAACAAGAAGGTCAGAGGGATACAATAAACCTGAAGAGAAGCATCGGAATCTATAACTAGTGTCACAGGATTGGTTCAAAACATAGTATGTAAGAACAGTTAGTCTTCTTGTCCTTAAGTCGGCATTGGGCCTTTTGTGTTTAATTCCGATGCAATTTCTGTGTTTCAGCGTCAATAACAAGGTCCAAGGGATACAGTAAACCTGAAGTGAAGCATCGGAATCTATAACTAGTGTCACAGGAATGGTTAAAACATAGACAGTAAGAAGAGTCAGTCATCATGTACTTAAGTTGGCATTGTGCCTTTTGTATTAAATTCCGATGCAATTTCTGTGTTTCATCGTCAATAAGAAGGTCCAAGGGATACAGTAAACCTCGAGTGAAGCATCGGTATCTATAACTAGAGTCACAGGAATGGTTCAAAACTTAGTCAGTAGGAGGAATCGGCCTTCATGTACTTAAGTCGGCATTGTGCCTTTTGTATTTAATTCCGATGCAATTTCTGTGTTTCATCGTCATTAAGAAGGTCCAAGGGATACAGTAAACGTGAAGTGAAGCATCGTAATCTATAACTAGTGTCACAGGAATGGTTGAAAACTTAGACAGTAGGAAGAGTCAGTCTTCTTGTACTTAAGTCGGCATAGTGCCTTTTGTATTTAATTCCGACCAATTTCCGTGTCTCGTCGTCAATAAGATGGTCAGAGGGATACAGTAAACCTGAAGTGAAGCATCGGAATCTATAACTAGTGTCACAGTAATGGTTCAAAACATAGTCTGTAAGAAGAGTCAGTCTTGTTGTACGTAAGTCGGCATTGTGCCCATTTTGTATTCAATTCCGATGCAATTTCTGTGTTTCATCGTCAATAAGAAGGTCCAAGGGATACAGTAAATCTGAAGGTAAGCATCGCAATCTATAACTAGTGTCACAGGAATGGATCAAAACATAGACAGTAAGAAGAGTCAGTCTTCTTGTACTTAAGTCGGCATTGTGCCTTTTCTATTTAATTCCGATGCAATTTCTGTGTTTCATCGTCAATAAGAAGGTCCAAGGGATCCAGTATACCTGGAGTGAAGCATCGGAATCTATAACTAGTGTCCCAAGAATGGTTCATAACATAGACAGTAAGAAGAGTCAGCCTCCTTGTACTTAAGTCGGCATTGTGCCTTTTGTATTTAATTCCGATGCAATTTCTGTATTTCATCGTTAATAAGAAGGTCCTAGGAATACAGTAAACGTGAAGTGAAGCATCGTAATCTATAACTAGTGTCACAGGAATGGTTGAAAACATAGACATTAGGAAGAGTCAGACTTCTTGTACTTAAGTCGGCATAGTGCCTTTTGTATTTAATTCCGACCAAATTCCGTGTTTCATCGTCAATAAGATGGTCAGAGGGATACAGTAAATCTGAAGGGAACCATCGGAATCTATCACTACTGTCACAGGAATGGATCAAAACATAGACAGTAAGATCAGTCAGTCTTCTTGTCCTTAAGTCGGCATTGTGCCTTTTGTATTTAATTCCGATGCAATTTCTGTATTTCATCGTCAATAAGAAGGTCCTAGGGATACAGTAAACGTGAAGTGAAGCATCGTAATCTATAACTAGTGTCACAGGAATGGTTGAAAACTTAGACAGTAGGAAGAGTCAGTCTTCTCGTACTTAAGTCGGCATAGTGCCTTTTGTATTTAATTCCGACCAATTTCCGTGTTTCGTCGTCAATAAGATGGTCAGAGGGATACAGTAAACCTGAAGTGAAGCATCGGAATCTATAACTAGTGTCACTGGAATGGTTCAAAAGATAGACAGTAAGATGAGTCTGTCTCCTTGTACTTAAGTCGACATTGTGCCTTTTCTATTTAATTCCAATGCAATTTCTGTGTTTCATCGTCAATAAGAAGGTCAGAGGGATACAATAAAGCTGAAGAGAAGCATCGGAATCTATAACTAGTGTCACAGAATTGGTTCAAAACATAGTATGTAAAACAGTCAGTCTTCTTGTCCTTAAGTCGGCATTGTGCCTTTTGAATTTAATTCCGATGCAATTTCTGTGTTTCATCGTCAATAAGAAGGTCCAAGGGATACAGTAAACCTGGAGTGTAGCATCGGAATCTATAACTAGTGTCACAGGAATGGTTAAAACATAGACAGTAAGAAGAGTCAGTCATCATGTACTTAAGTTGGCATTGTGCCTTTAGTATTAAATTCCGATGCAATTTCTGTGTTTCATCGTCAATAAGAAGGTCCAAGGGATACAGTAAGCCTCAAGTGAAGCATCGGAATCTATAACTAGTGTCACAGGAATGGTTCAAAACTTAGTCAGTAGGAAGAGTCGGTCTTCATGTACTTAAGTCGGCATTGTGCCTTTTGTATTTAATTCCGAAGCCATTTCTGTGTTTCATCGTCATTAAGAAGGTCCAAGGGATACAGTAAACGTGATGTGAAGCATCGGAATCTATAACTAGTGTCACAGGAATGGTTCAAAACATAGACATTAGGAAGAGTCAGTCTTCTAGTCCTTAAGTCGGCATTGTGCCTTTTGTATTTAATTCCGATGCAATTTCTGTGTTTCATCGTCAATAATAAGGTCCAAGGGATACAGTAAACGTGAAGTGAAGCATCGTAATCTATAACTAGTGCCACAGGAATGGTTGAAAACATATACAGTAGGAAGAGTCAGTCTTCTTGTACGTAAGTCGGCATCGTGCCTATTGTATTCAATTCCGATGCAATTTCTGTGTTTCATCGTCAATAAGAAGGTCCAAGGGATACAGTAAATCAGAAGGGAAGCATCGGAATCTATAACTAGTGTCACAGGAATGGATCAAAACATAGACAGTAAGAAGAGTCAGTCTTCTTGTACTTAAGTCGGCATTGTGCCTTTTCTATTTAATTCCGATGCAATTTCTGTGTTTCATCGTCAATAAGAACGTCCAAGGGATCCAGTATACCTGGAGTGAAGCATCGGAATCTATAACTAGTGTCACAGGAATGGTTCATAACATAGACAGTAAGAAGAGTCAGTCTTATTGTACTTAAGTCGACATTGTGCCTTTTCTATTTAATTCCGATGCAATTTCTGTGTTTCTTCGTCAATAAGAATGTCCAAGGGATACAGTAAACCTCAAGTGAAGCATCGGAATCTATAACTAGTGTCACACGAATGGATCAAAACATAGTCAGTAGGAAGAGTCGGTCTACATGTACATAAGTCGGCATTGTGCCTTTTGTATTTAATTCCGATGCAATTTCTGTGTTACATCGTCAATAAGAAGGTCCAAGGGATACAGTAAACGTGAAGTGAGGCATCGTAATCTATAACTAGTGTCACAGAAATGGTTGAAAACATAGACAGTAGGAAGAGTCTGTCTTCTTGTACTTAAGTCCGCATTGTGCCTTTTGTATTTAATTCCGATGCAATTTCTGTGTTTCATCGTCAATAAGAAGGTCCAAGGGATACAGTAAATCTAAAGGGAAGCATCGGAATCTATAACTAGTGTCACAGGAATGGTTCAAAACATAGACAGTAAGAAGAGTCAGTCTTCTTGTACTTAAGTCGGCATAGTGCCTTTAGTATTTAATTCCGACCAATTTCCGTGTTTCATCATCAATAAAATGGTCAGAGGGATACAGTAAACCTGAAGTGAAGCATCGGAATCTATAACTAGTGTCACAGGAAAGGTTCAAATCATAGTCAGTAAGGAGAGTCAGTATTTTTGTACTTAAGTCGGCATTGTGCCTTTTGTGTTTAATTCCGATGCAATATCTGTGTTTCAGCGTCAATAACAAGGACCAAGGGATACAGTAAACCTGAAGTGAAGCATCGGAATCTATAACTAGTGTCACAGGAATGGTTCAAAAGATAGACAGTAAGATGAGTCAGTCTCCTTGTACTTAAGTCGACATTGTGCCTTTTCTATTTAATTCCAATGCAATTTCTGTGTTTCATCGTCAATAAGACGGTCAGAGGGATACAATAAACCTGAAGAGAAGCATCGGAATCTATAACTAGTGTCACAGGATAGGTTCAAAACATAGTCAGTAAGAACAGTCAGTCTTCTTGTCCTTAAGTCGGCAATGTGCCTTTTGTATTTAATTCCGATGCAATTTCTGTGTTTCATCGTCAATAAGAAGGTCCAAGGGATACAGTAAACCTGGAGTGTAGCATCGGAATCTATAACTAATGTCACAGGAATGGTTAAAACATAGACAGTAAGAAGAGTCAGTAATCATGTACTTAAGATGGCATTGTGCCTTTTGTATTAAATTCCGATGCAATTTCTGTGTTTCATCGTCAATAAGAAGGTCCAAGGGATACAGTAAACCTCAAGTGAAGCATCGGAATCTATAACTAGTGTCACAGGAATGGTTCAAAACTTAGTCAGTAGGAAGAGTCGGTCTTCATGTACTTAAGTCGGCATTGTGCCTTTTGTATTTAATTCCGATGCAATTTCTGTGTTTCATCGTCATTAAGAAGGTCCAAGGGATACAGTAAACGTGAAGTGAAGCATCTGAATTTATAACTAGTGTCACAGGAATGGTTCAAAACATAGACAGTAGGAAGAGTCAGTCTTCTTGTACTTAAGTCGATATTGTGCCTTTTGTTTTTAATTCCGATGCAATTTCTGTGTTTCATCGTCAATAAGAAGGTCCAAGGGATACAGTAAACCTGAAGTGAAGCATAGGAATCTATAACTAGTGTCACAGGAATGGTTCAAAACATAGACAGTAAGAAGAGTCAGTCATCTTGTACTAAAGTCGGCATAGTGCCTTTTGTATTTAATTCCGATGCAATTTCTGTGCTTTATCGTCAATAAGATTGTCAGAGGGATACAGCAAATCTGATGTGAAGCATCGCAATCTATAACTAGTGTCACAGGAATGGTTCAAAACATAGTCAGTAAGAAGAGTCAGAATTTTCTACTTAAGACGGCATTTTGCCTTTTGTGTTTAATTCCGATGCAATTACTATGTTTCAGCGTCAATAACAAGGTCCTAAGGGATACAGTAATCGTGAAGTGAATCATCGGAATCTATAACTAGTGTCACAGGAATGGCTAAAAACATAGACAGTAAGATGAGTCAGTCATCTTGTACTTAGGTCGAAATTGTGCCTTTTGTATTTGTTTCCGATGCAATTTCTGTGTTTCATCGTCAATAAGAAGGTCCAAGGGATACAGTAAACCTGGAGTGAAGCATCGGAATCTATAACTAGTGTCACAGGGATGGTCCAAAACATAGACAGTAAGTAGAGTCAGTATTCTTGTACTTAAGTCGGCATTGTGCCTTTTGTATATAATTCCGATGCAATTTCTGTGTTTCATCGTCAATAAGAAGGTCCAAGGGATACAGTAAACCTGAAGTGAAGCACCGGAATCTATAACTAGTGTCACAGGAATGGTTCAAAACATAGTCAGTAAGAACAGGCAGTCTTCTTGTACTTAAGTCGGCATTGTGCATTTTGTGTTTAATTCCGATGCAATTTCTGTGTTTCGTCGTCAATAAGAAGGTCCAAGGGATACAGTAAACCTGAAGTGAAGCATCAGAGTCTATAACCAGTGTCATAGCAATGGTTCAAAACATAATCAGTAAGAAGAGTCAGTCTTCTTGTACTTAAGTCGGCATTGTGCCTTTTGTATTTAATTCCGATGCAATTTCTGTGTTTCTTCGTCAATAAGAAGGTCAGAGGGATACAGTATACCTCGAGTGTAGTTTCGGAATCTATAACTAGTGTCACAGGAATGGTTCAAAACATAGACAGTAAGATCAGTCAGTCTTCTTGTCTTAAGTCGTCATTGTGCCTTTTGTATTTAATTCCGATGCAATTTCTGTATTTCATCGTCAATAAGAAGGTCCTAGGGATACAGTAAACGTGAAGTGAAGCATCGTAATCTATCACTAGTGTCACAGGAATGGTTCAAAACATAGACAGTAGGAAGAGTCAGTCTTCTTGTACTTAAGTCGGCATAGTGCCTTTTGTATTTAATTCCGACCAATTTCCGTGTTACATCGTCAATAAGATGGTCAGAGGGATACAGTAAACCTGAAGTGAAGCATCGGAATCTATAACTAGTGTCACAGGAATGGTTCAAAACATAGTCAGTATTTTTGTACTTAAGTTGGCATTGTTCCTTTTGTGTTTAATTCCGATGCAATTTCTGTGTTTCAGCGTCAATAACAAGGTCCAAGGGATACAGTAAACCTGAAGTGAAGAATCGGAATCTATAACTAGTGTCACAGGAATGGTTCAAAAGATAGACAGTAAGATGAGTCAGTCTCCTTGTACTTAAGTCGACATTGTGCCTTTTCTATTTAATTCCGATGCAATTTCTGTGTCTCATCGTCAATAAAAAGGTCAGAGGGATACAATAAACCTGAAGACAAGCATCGGAATCTATAACTAGTGTCACCGGATTGGTTCAAAACATAGTCAGTAAGAACAGTCAGTCTTCTTGTCCTTAAGTCGGCATTATGCCTTTTGTATTAAATTCCGATGCAATTTCTGTGTTTCATCGTCAATAAGAAGGTCCAAGGGATACAGTAAACCTCAAGTGAAGCATCGGAATCTATAACTAGTGTCACAGGAATGGTTCAAAACTTAGTCAGTAGGAAGAGTCGGTCATCATTTACTTAAGTCGGCATTGTGCCTTTTGTATTTAATTCCGATGCAATTTCTGTGTTTCATCGTCATTAAGAAGGTCCAAGGGATACAGTAAACGTGAAGTGAAGCATCGGAATCTATAACTAGTGTCACAGGAATGGTTCAAAACATAGACATTAGGAAGAGTCAGTCTTCTAGACCTTAAGTCGGCATTGTGCCTTTTGTATTTAATTCCGATGCAATTTCTGTATTTCATCGTCAATAAGAAGGACCTAGGGATACAGTAAACGTGAAGTGAAGCATCGTAATCTATAACTAGTGTCACAGGAATGGTTGAAAACATAGACAGTAGGAAGAGTCAGTCTTCTTGTACTTAAGTCGGCATAGTGCCTTTTGTATTTAATTCCGAATAATTTCCGTGTTTCATCGTCTATAAGATGGTCAGAGGGATACAGTAAACCTGAAGTGAAGCATCGGAATCTATAACTAGTGTCACAGGAATGGTTCAAAACATAGTCAGTAAGAAGAGTCAGTATTTTTGTACTTAAGTCGGCATTGTGCCTTTTGTGTTTAATTCCGATGCAATTTCTGTGTTTCAGCTTCAATAACAAGGTCCAAGGGATACAGTAAACCTGAAGTGAAGCATCGGAATCTATAACTAGTGTCGCAGGATTGGTTCAAAACATAGTCAGTAAGAACAGTCAGTCTTCTTGTCCTTAAGTCGGCACTGTGCCTTTTGTATTTAATTCCGATGCAATTTCTGTGTTTCATCGTCAATAAGAAGGTCCAAGGGATACAGTAAACCTGAAGTGAAGAATCGGAATCTATAACTAGTGTCACAGGAATGGTTCGAAACATAGACAGTAAGAAGGGTCAGTCTTCTTATACTTAAGTCGGCATTGTGACTCTTGTATTTAATTCCGATGCAATTTCTGTGTTTCCTCGTCAATAATAATGTCAGAGGGATACAGTAAACCTGAAGTGAAGCATCGGAATCTATAACTAGTGTCACAGGAGTGGTGCAAAGCATAGTCAGTAAAAAGAGTCAGTCTTCTTGTACTTAAGTCAGCATTGTGCCTTTTGTATTTAATTCCGATGCAATTTCTGTGTTTCATCGTCAATAAGAAGGTCCAAGGGATACAGTAAACCTGAAGTGAAGCATCGGAATCTATAACTAGTGTCACAGGAGTGGTGCAAAACATAGTCAGTAAAAAGAGTCAGTCTTCTTGTACTTAAGTCAGCATTGTGCCTTTTGTATTTAATTCCGATGCAATTTCTGTGTTTCATCGTCAATAAGAAGGTCAGAGGGATGCAGTAAACCTGTAGTGAAGCATCGGAATCTATTACTAGTGTCACAGGAATGGTTCAAAACATAGTCAGTAAGAAGAGTGAGTCTTCTTGTACTTATTTCGGCATTGTGCCTTTTGTATTTAATTCCGATGCAATTTCTGTGTTTCATCGTCAATAAGGAGGTCCAAGGGATACAGTAAACCTGAACTGAAGCATCGGAATCTATAACTAGTCTCACAGGAATGGTTCTAAACACAGACAGTAAGAAGAGTCAGTCTTCTCGTACTTATGTCGGCATTGTGCCTTTTGTATTTAATTCCGATGCAATTTCTGTGTTTCATCGTCAATAAGAAGGTCCAAGGGATACAGTAAACCTGAAGTGAAGAATCGGAATCTATAACTAGTGTCACAGGAATGGTTCGAAACATAGACAGTAAGAAGGGTCAGTCTTCTTATACTTAAGTCGGCATTGTGACTCTTGTATTTAATTCCGATGCAATTTCTGTGTTTCACCGTCAATAAGAAGGTCCAAGGGATACAGAAAACCTGAAGTGAGGCATCGCAATCTATAACTAGTGTCACAGGAATGGTTTAAAACATAGTCAGTAAAAAGAGTCAGTCTTCTTGTACTTAAGTTGGCATTGTGCCTTTTGTATTTAATTCCGATGCAATTTCTGTGTTTCATCGTCAATAAGAAGGTCAGAGGGATACAGTAAAACTGAAGTGAAGCATCGGAATACATAACTAGTGTCACAGGAATGGTTCAAAACATAGTCAGTAAGAAGAGTCAGTCTTTTTGTACTTAAGTCGGCATTGTGCCTTTTGTGTTTAATTCTGATGCAATTTCTGTGTTTCATCGTCAATAAGAAGGTCCAAGGGATGCAGTAAACCAGAAGTGAAGCATCGGAATCTATAACTAGTGTCACAGGAATGGTTCAAAACATTGCCAGTAAGAAGAGTCAGTCTTCTTGTACTTATTTCGGCATTGTGCCTTTTGTATTTAATTCCGATGCGATTTCTATGTTTCATCGTCAATAAGAAGGTCCAAGGGATGCAGTAATCCTGAAGTGAAGCATCGGAATCTATAACTAGTGTCACAGGAATGGTTCATAACATAGACAGTAAGATGAGTCAGTCTTCTTGTACTTAAGTCGGCATTGTGTCTTTTGTATTTACTTCCGATGCAATTTCTGTGTTTCATCGTCAATAAGAAGATCAGAGGGATACAGTAAACCTGAAGTGAAGCATCGGAATCTATAACTAGTGTCACAGGAATGGTTCAAAACATAGTCAGTAAGAAGAGTCAGTCGTTTTGTACTTATGTCGGCATTGTGCCTTTTGTGTTTAATTCTGATGCAATTTCTGTGTTTCATCGTCAATAAGAAGGTCCAAGGGATACAGTAAACCTGAAGTGAAGCATCGGAATCCATAACTAGTGTCACAGGAATTGTTCAAAACATAGAAAGTAAGATGAGTCAGTCTTCTTGTACTTAAGTCTGCATTGTGTCTTTTGTATTTAGTTCCGATGCAATTTCTGGGTTTCATCGACAATAAGAAGATCAGAGGGATACAGTAAACCTGAAGTGAAGCATCAGAATCTATAACTAGTGTCACAGGAATGGTTCAACACATAGCCAGTAAGAAGATTCAGTCTTCTTGTACTTATTTCGGCATTGTGCCTTTTGTATTTAATTCCGATGCAATTTCTGTGTTTCATCGTCAATAAGAAGGTCCAAGGGATGCAGTAAACCTGAATTGAAGCATCTGAATCAATAACTAGTGTCACAGGAATGGTTCAAAACATAGTCCGTAAGAAAAGTCAGTCTTCTAGTCCTTAAGTCGGCATTGTGCCTTTTGTATTTAATTCGGATGCAATTTCTGTGTTTCATCGTCAATAAGAAGGTCCAAGGTATACAGTAAACCTGGAGTGTAGCATCGGAATCTATATCTAGTGTCACAGGAATGGTTCAAAGCATAGACAGTAAGAATAGTTTTCCTGTACTTAAGTCGGCATTGTGCCATTTGTATTTAATTCCGATGCAATTTCTGTTTCGTCGTCAATAAGAAGGTCCAAGGGATACAGGAAAGCTGAAGTCAAGCATCGGAGTCTATAACTAGTGTCACAGGAATGGTTCAAAACATAGTCATTAAGAAGAGTCAGTCCTCTTGTACTTAAGTCGGCATTGTGTCTTTTGTATTTAATTCCGATGCAGTTTCTGTGTTTCATCGTCAATAAGAAGGTCCAAGGGATACAGAAAACCTGAAGTGAAGCATCGGAATCTATAACTAGTGTCACAGGAATGGTTTAAAACATAGTCAGTAAAAAGAGTCAGTCTTCTTGTACTTAAGTTGGCATTGTGCCTTTTGTATTTAATTCCGATGCACTTTCTGTGTTTCATCGTGAATAAGAAGGTCAGAGGGATACAGTAAACCTGAAGTGAAGCATCGGAATCCATAACTAGTGTCACAGGAATGGTTCAAAACATAGTCAGTAAGAAGAGTCAGTCTTTTTGTACTTAAGTCGGCATTGTGCCTTTTGTATTTAATTCCGATGCAATTTCTGTGTTTCATCGTCAATAAGAAGGTCCAAGGGATACAGTAAACCTGAATTGAAGCATCTGAATCAATAACTAGTGTCACAGGAATGGTTCAAAACATAGTCCGTAAGAAAAGTCAGTCTTCTAGTCCTTAAGTCGGCATTGTGCCTTTTGTATTTAATTCGGATGCAATTTCTGTGTTTCATCGTCAATAAGAAGGTCCAAGGGATACAGTAAACCTGGAGTGTAGCATCGGAATCTATATCTAGTGTCACAGGAATGGTTCAAAACATAGACAGTAAGAATAGTTTTCTTGTACTTAAGTCGGCATTGTGCCATTTGTATTTAATTCCGATGCAATTTCTGTTTCGTCGTCAATAAGAAGGTCCAAGGGATACAGGAAAGCTGAAGTCAAGCATCGGAGTCTATAACTAGTGTCACAGGAATGGTTCAAAACATAGTCATTAAGAAGAGTCAGTCCTCTTGTACTTAAGTCGGCATTGTGTCTTTTGTATTTAATTCCGATGCAATTTCTGTGTTTCATCGTCAATAAGAAGGTCCACGGGATGCAGTAAACCTGTAGTGAAGCATCGGAATCTATTACTAGTGTCACAGGAATGGTTCAAAACATAGTCAGTAAGAAGAGTGTGTCTTCTTGTACTTATTTCGGCATTGTGCCTTTTGTATTTAATTCCGATGCAATTTCTGTGTTTCATCGTCAATAAGGAGGTCCAAGGGATACAGTAAACCTGAACTGAAGCATCGGAATCTATAACTAGTCTCACAGGAATGGTTCTAAACACAGACAGTAAGAAGAGTCAGTCTTCTTGTACTTATGTCGGCATTGTGCCTTTTGTATTTAATTCCGATGCAATTTCTGTGTTTCATCGTCAATAAGAAGGTCCAAGGGATACAGTAAACCTGAAGTGAAGAATCGGAATCTATAACTAGTGTCACAGGAATGGTTCGAAACATAGACAGTAAGAACGGTCAGTCTTCTTATACTTAAGTCGGCAGTGTGCCTTTTGTATTTAATTCCGATGCAATTTCTGTGTTTCACCGTCAATAAGAAGGTCCAAGGGATACAGAAAACCTGAAGTGAAGCATCGCAATCTATAACTAGTGTCACAGGAATGGTTTAAAACATAGTCAGTAAAAAGAGTCAGTCTTCTTGTACTTAAGTTGGCATTGTGCCTTTTGTATTTAATTCCGATGCAATTTCTGTGTTTCATCGTCAATAAGAAGGTCAGAGGGATACAGTAAACCTGAAGTGAAGCATCGGAATCCATAACTAGTGTCACAGGAATGGTTCAAAACATAGTCAGTAAGAAGAGTCAGTCTTTTTGTACTTAAGTCGGCATTGTGCCTTTTGTGTTTAATTCTGATGCAATTTCTGTGTTTCATCGTCAATAAGAAGGTCCAAGGGATGCAGTAAACCAGAAGTGAAGCATCGGAATCTATAACTAGTGTCACAGGAATTGTTCAAAACATAGAAAGTAAGATGAGTCAGTCTTCTTGTACTTAAGTCTGCATTGTGTCTTTTGTATTTAGTTCCGATGCAATTTCTGGGTTTCATCGACAATAAGAAGATCAGAGGGATACAGTAAACCTGAAGTGAAGCATCAGAATCTATAACTAGTGTCACAGGAATGGTTCAACACATAGCCAGTAAGAAGAGTCAGTCTTCTTGTACTTATTTCGGCATTGTGCCTTTTGTATTTAATTCCGATGCAATTTCTGTGTTTCATCGTCAATAAGAAGGTCCAAGTTATACAGTAAACCTGAATTGAAGCATCTGAATCAATAACTAGTGTCACAGGAATGGTTCAAAACATAGTCCGTAAGAAAAGTCAGTCTTCTAGTCCTTAAGTCGGCATTGTGCCTTTTGTATTTAATTCGGATGCAATTTCTGTGTTTCATCGTCAATAAGAAGGTCCAAGGGATACAGTAAACCTGGAGTGTAGCATCGGAATCTATATCTAGTGTCACAGGAATGGTTCAAAACATAGACAGTAAGAATAGTTTTCTTGTACTTAAGTCGGCATTGTGCCATTTGTATTTAATTCCGATGCAATTTCTGTTTCGTCGTCAATAAGAAGGTCCAAGGGATACAGGAAAGCTGAAGTCAAGCATCGGAGTCTATAACTAGTGTCACAGGAATGGTTTAAAACATAGTCAGTAAAAAGAGTCAGTCTTCTTGTACTTCAGTTGGCATTGTGCCTTTTGTATTTAATTCCGATGCAATTTCTGTGTTTCATCGTGAATAAGAAGGTCAGAGGGATACAGTAAACCTGAAGTGAAGCATCGGAATCCATAACTAGTGTCACAGGAATGGTTCAAAACATAGTCAGTAAGAAGAGTCAGTCTTTTTGTACTTAAGTCGGCATTGTGCCTTTTGTGTTTAATTCTGATGCAATTTCTGTGTTTCATTGTCAATAAGAAGGTCCAATGGATGCAGTAAACCTGAAGTGAAGCATCGGAATCTATAACTAGTGTCACAGGAATGGTTCAAAACATAGCCAGTAAGAAGAGTCAGTCTTCTTGTACTTATTTCGGCATTGTGCCTTTTGTATTTAATTCCGATGCAATTTCTATGTTTCATCGTCAATAAGAAGGTCCAAGGGATGCAGTAAACCTGAAGTGAAGCATCGGTATCTATAACTAGTGTCACAGGAATGGTTCAAATCATTGACAATAGGAAGAGTCAGTCTTCTTGTACTTAAGTCGGCATTGTGCCTCTTGTATTTAATTCCGATGCAATTTCTGTGTTTCATCGTGAATAAGAAGGTACAAGGGATACAATAAACCTGGAGTGTAGCATCGGAATCTATAACTAGTGTCACAGGAATGGTTCAAAGCATGGACAGTAAGAAGAGTCAGTGTACGTGTACTTAAGGCGGCATTTTCTCTTTTGCATTTAATTCCGATGCAATTTCTGTGTTTTATCGACAGTAAGAAGGTCCAAGGGATACAGTAAACCTGAAGTGAAGCATCGGAATCTATAACTAGTGTCACAGGAATGGTTCAAATCATAGTCAGTAAGAAGTGTCAGTCTTCTTGCCCTTAAGTCGGCATTGTGCCTTTTCTATTTAATTCCGATGCAATTTCTGTGTTTCATCGTCAATAACAAGGTCCAACGGATACAGTAAAGCTGGAGTGAAGCATCGGAATCTATAACTAGTGTCACAGGAATGGTTCAAAACATAGTCAGTAAGAAGAGTCAGTCTTCTTGTCCTTAAGGTGGCATTGTGCCTTTTGTATTTAATTCCGATGCAATTTCTGTGTTTCATCGTCAATAAGAAGGTCCAAGGGATGCAGTAAACCAGAAGTGAAGCATCGGAATCTATAACTAGTGTCACAGGAATGGTTCAAAACATTGCCAGTATGAAGAGTCAGTCTTCTTGTACTTATTTCGGCATTGTGCCTTTTGTATTTAATTCCGATGCGATTTCTATGTTTCATCGTCAATAAGAAGGTCCAAGGGATGCAGTAAACCTGAAGTGAAGCATCGGAATCTATAACTAGTGTCACAGGAATGGTTCATAACATTGACAGTAAGATGAGTCAGTCTTCTTGTACTTAAGTCGGCATTGTGTCTTTTGTATTTACTTCCGATGCAATTTCTGTGTTTCAACGTCAATAAGAAGATCAGAGGGATACAGTAAACCTGAAGTGAAGCATCGGAATCTATAACTAGTGTCACAGGAATGGTTCAAAACATAGTCAGTAAGAAGAGTCAGTCGTTTTGTACTTATGTCGGCATTGTGCCTTTTGTGTTTAATTCTGATGCAATTTCTGTGTTTCATCGGCAATAAGATGGTCCAAGGGATACAGTAAACCTGAAGTGAAGCATCGGAATCTATAACTAGTGTCACAGGAATTGTTCAAAACATAGAAAGTAAGATGAGTCAGTCTTCTTGTACTTAAGTCTGCATTGTGTCTTTTGTATTTAGTTCCGATGCAATTTCTGGGTTTCATCGACAATAAGAAGATCAGAGGGATACAGTAAACCTGAAGTGAAGCATCAGAATCTATAACTAGTGTCACAGGAATGGTTCAACACATAGCCAGTAAGAAGAGTCAGTCTTCTTGTACTTTTTTCGGCATTGTGCCTTTTGTATTTAATTCCGATGCAATTTCTGTGTTTCATCGTCAATAAGAAGGTCCAAGGGATACAGTAAACCTGAATTGAAGCATCTGAATCAATAACTAGTGTCACAGGAATGGTTGAAAACATAGTCCGTAAGAAAAGTCAGTCTTCTAGTCCTTAAGTCGGCATTGTGCCTTTTGTATTTAATTCGGATGCAAGTTCTGTGTTTCATCGTCAATAAGAATGTCCAAGGGATACAGTAAACCTGGAGTGTAGCATCGGAATCTATATCTAGTGTCACAGGAATGGTTCAAAACATAGACAGTAAGAATAGTTTTCTTGTACTTAAGTCGGCATTGAGCCATTTGCATTTAATTCCGATGCAATTTCTGTTTCGTCGTCAATAAGAAGGTCCAAGGGATACAGTAAAGCTGAAGTCAAGCATCGGAGTCTATACCTAGTGTCACAGGAATGGATCAAAACATAGTCATTAAGAAGAGTCAGTCTTCTTGTACTTAAGTCGGCATTGTGTCTTTTGTATTTAATTCCGATGCAATTTCTGTGTTTCATCGTCAATAAGAAGGTCCAAGGGATACAGAAAACCTGAAGTGAAGCATCGGAATCTATAACTAGTGTCACAGGAATGGTTTAAAGCATAGTCAGTAAAAAGAGTCAGTCTTCTTGTACTTAAGTTTGCGTTGTGCCTTTTGTATATAATTCCGATGCAATTTCTGTGTTTCATCGTGAATAAGAAGGTCAGAGGGATACAGTAAACCTGAAGTGAAGCATCGGAATTAATAACTAGTGTCACAGGAATGGTTCAAAATATAGTCAGTAAGAAGAGTCAGTCTTTTTGTACTTAAGTCGGCATTGTGCCTTTTGTGTTTAATTCTGATGCAATTTCTGTGTTTCATTGTCAATAAGAAGGTGCAAGGGAATGCAGTAAACCTGAAGTGAAGCATCGGAATCTATAACTAGTGTCACAGGAATGGTTCAAAACATAGCCAGTAAGAAGAGTCAGTCTTCTTGTACTTATTTCGGCATTGTGCCTTTTGTATTTAATTCCGATGCAATTTCTATGTTTCATCGTCAATAAGAAGGTCCAAGGGATGCAGTAAACCTGAAGTGAAGCATCGGTATCTATAACTAGTGTCACAGGAATGGTTCAAATCATTGACAATAGGAAGAGTCAGTCTTCTTGTACTTAAGTCGGCATTGTGCCTCTTGTATTTAATTCCGATGCAATTTCTGTGTTTCATCGTGAATAAGAAGGTCCAAGGGATACAATAAACCTGGAGTGTAGCATCGGAATCTATAACTAGTGTCACAGGAATGGTTCAAAGCATGGACAGTAAGAAGAGTCAGTGTACGTGTACTTAAGGCGGCATTTTCTCTTTTGCATTTAATTCCGATGCAATTTCTGTGTTTTATCGACAGTAAGAAGGTCCAAGGGATACAGTAAACCTGAAGTGAAGCATCGGAATCTATAACTAGTGTCACAGGAATGGTTCAAATCATAGTCAGTAAGAAGAGTCAGTCTTCTTGCCCTTAAGTCGGCATTGTGCCTTTTCTATTTAATTCCGATGCAATTTCTGTGTTTCATCGTCAATAACAAGGTCCAACGGATACAGTAAAGCTGGAGTGAAGCATCGGAATCTATAACTAGTGTCACAGGAATGGTTCAAAACATAGTCAGTAAGAAGAGTCAGTCTTCTTGTCCTTAAGGTGGCATTGTGCCTTTTGTATTTAATTCCGATGCAATTTCTGTGTTTCATCGTCAATAAGAAGGTCAGAGGGATACAGTAAACCTGAAGAGAAGCATCGGAATCCACAACTAGTGTCACAGGAATGGTTCAAAACATAGACTGTAGGAAGAATCTGTCTTCTTGTCCTTAAGTCGGCTTTTTCCCTTTTGTATTTAATTCCGATGCAATTTCTGTGTTTCATCGTCAATAAGATGGTCCAAGGGATAAAATAAAACTGGAGTGTAGCATCGGAATCTATAAGTAGTGTAACAGGAATGGTTCAAAGCATAGACAGTAAGAAGATTCAGTATTCTTGTCCTTAAGTCGCCATTGTGCCTTTCGTATTTAATTCTGATGCAATTTATGTGTTTCATCGTCAATAAGTAGGTCCAAGGGATACAGTAAACCTGGAGTGAAGCACGGGAATCTATAACTAGAGTCACTGTAATGGATCAAAACATAGACAGTAAGAAGAGTAGGTCTTCTTGTACTTAAGTTGGCATTGTGCCTTTTGTATTTAATTCCGATGCAATTTCTGTGTTTCATCGTCAATAAGAAGGTCCAAGGTATACAGTTAACCTGAAGTGAAGCATCAAAATCTATTCTAGTGTCACTGGAATGGTTCTAAATATAGACAGTAAGAAGAGTCAGTCTGCCTGTACTTAAGTCGGCATTGTGGCTTTTGTATTTAATTCCGATGCAATTTCAGTGATTCATCGTCAATAAGAAGGTCCAAGGGAAACAGTAAGCCTGAAGTGAAGCATCGGAATCTATAACTAGTGTCACAGGAATGGTTCAAAACATAGACAGTACGAAGAGTCAGTCTTCTTGTACTTAAGTCGGCATTGTTCCTTTTCTATTTAATTCAGATGCAATTTCTGTGTTTCATCGTCAATAACAAGGTCCAAGGGATACAGTAAACCTGGAGTGAAGCATCTGAATCTATAACTAGTGTCACAGGAATGGTTCAAAACATAGTCAGTAAGAAGAGTCAGTCTTCTTGTCCTTAAGTTGGCATTGTGCCTTTTGTATTTAATTCCGATGCAGTTTCTGTGTTTCATCGACAATAAGAAGGACCAAGGGATACAGTAAACCTGGAGTGAAGCATCGGAATCTATAACTAGTGTCACAGGCAAGGTTCAAATCATAGACAGTAAGAATAGTCAGCCTTCTTGTACTTAAGTCGGCATTGTGCCTTTTCTATTTAATTCCGATGCAATTTCTGTGTTTCATCGTCAATAAGAAGGTCAGAGGGATACAGTAAACCTGGAGTGTAGCATCGGAATCTATAACTAGTGTCACAGGAATGGTTCAAAACATAGACAATAAGAAGAGTCAGTCTTCGTGTACTTAAGTCGGCATTTTGCCTTTTGTATTTAAATCCGATGCAATTTCTGTGTTTCATCGTCAATAAGAAGATCCAAGGGATACAGTAAACCTCAAGTGAAGCATCGGAATCTATAACTAGTGTCACAGGAATGGTTCAAAACATAGTCAGTAAAAAGAGTCAGTCTTCTTGTACTTAAGTCGGTATTCGGCCTTTTCTATTTAATTCCGATGCAATTTCTGTGTTTCATCGTTAATAAGAAGGTCCAAGGGATACAGTAAACCTGGAGTGAAGGATCGGAATCTATAACTAGTGTCACAGGAATGGTTCCACACATAGACAGTAGCAAGAGTCAGTGTTCTTGTACTTAAGTCGGCATTGTGCATTTTGTATTTAATTCCGATGCAATTTCTGTGTTTCACCGTCAATAAGAAGGTCAGAGGGATACAGTAAACCTGAAGTGAAGCATCGGAATCTACAACTAGTGTCACAGGAATGGTTCAAACATATACAGTAAGAAGAGTCAGTCTTCTTGTACTTAAGTCGGCATTGTGCCTTATGTATTTAATTCCGATGCAATTTCTGTGTTTCATCGTCAATAAGAGGGTCGGAGTTATACAGTAAACATGAAGTGAAGCATCGGAATCTGTAACTAGTGTCACAGGAATGGTTCAAAACATAGTCGGTAAGAAGAGTCAGTCTTCTGGTCGTAAAGCCGGGTTTGGCCTTTTGTATTTAATTCCGATGCAATTTCTGTGATTCATCGTCAATAAGTAGGTCCAAGGGATACAGTAAACCTGGAGTGAAGCATCGGAAGCTACAACTAATGTCACAGGATTGGTTCAAAACATAGACAGTAAGAAGAGTCAATCTTTTTGTACTTAAGTCGGCATTGTGCCTTTTCTATTTAATTCCGATGCAATTTCTGTGTTTCATCGTCAATAAGAAGGTCAGAGGTATACAGTTAACCTGAAGTGAAGCATCGGAATCTATAACTAGTGTCACAGGAATGGGTCAAAACATAGTCAGTAAGAAAAGACCGTCTTCTTGTACTTAAGTCGGCATTGCGCCTTTCGTATTTAATTCCGATGCAATTTCTGTGTTTCACCGTCAATAAGGTCACAGGGATACAGTAAACCTGAAGTGAAGCATCGGAATCTATAACTAGTGTCACAGGAATGGTTCAAACATATACAGTAAGAAGAGTCAGTCTTCTTGTACTTAAGATGGCATTGTGCCTTTTGTAATTAATTCCGATGCAATTTCTGTGTTTCATCGTCAATAAGAGGGTCAGAGGGACACAGTAAACATGAAGTGAAGCATCGGAATATATAACTAGTGTCACAGGAATGGTTCAAAACATAGTCAGTAAGAAGATTCAGTCTTCTTGTCCTTAAGTCGCCATTGTGCCTTTTGTATTTAATTCCGATGCAATTTCTGTGTTTCATCGTCAATAAGAAGGTCCAAGGGATACAGTAAACCTGGAGTGAAGCACGGGAATCTATAACTAGAGTCACAGTAATGGATCAAATCATAGACAGTAAGAAGAGTAGGTCTTCTTGTACTTAAGTTGGCATTGTGCCTTTTGTATTTAATTCCGATACAAAATTCTGCGTTTCATCGTCAATAAGAAGGTCCAAGGGATACAGTAAACCAGAAGTAAAGCATCGGAATCTATAACTAGTGTCACTGGAATGGTTCAAAGTATAGACAGTAAGAAGAGTCAGTCTTCTTGTACTTAAGTCGGCATTCTGCCTTTTGTATTTAATTCCAATGCAATTTCTGTGTTTCATCGTCAATAAGAAGGTACATGGGATACAGTTAACCTGAAGTGAAGCGTCGGAATCTATAACTAGTGCCACAGGAATGGTTCAAAATATAGACAGTAGGGAGAGTCAGTGTTCTTGTACTTAAGTCGGCATTGTGCCTTTTGTATTTAATTCCGATGCAATTTCTGTGTTTCATCGTCAATAAGTAGGTCCAAGGGATACAGTGAACCTGAAGTGAAGCATCGGAAGCTACAACTAGTGTCACAGGATTGGTTCAAACATAGACAGAAAGAAGAGTCAATCTTCTTGTACTTAAGTCGGCATTGTGCCTTTTCTATTTAATTCCGATGCAATTTCTGTGTTTCATCGTCAATAAGAAGGTCAGAAGTATACAGTAAACCATGAAATGAAGCATCGGAATCTATAACTAGTGTCACAGGAATGGGTCAAAACATAGTCAGTAAGAAGAGACTGTCTTCTTGTACTTAAGTCGGCATTGTGCCTTTCGTATTTAATTCCGATACAATTTCTGTGTTTCACCGTCAATAAGAAGGTCAGATGGATACAGTAAACCTGAAGTGAAGCATCGGAATCTATAACTAGTGTCACAGGAATGGTTCAAACATATACAGTAAGAAGAGTCAGTCTTCTTGTACTTAAGTCGCCATTGTGCCTCTTGTATTTAATTCCGATGCAATTTCTGTGTTTCATCGTCAATAAGAGGGTCAGAGGGACACAGTAAACATGAAGTGAAGCATCGGATTCTATAACTAGTGCCACAGGAATGGTTCAATCATAGTCAGTAAGAAGATTCAGTCTTCTTGTCCTTAAGTCGCCATTGTGCCTTTTGTATTTAATTCCGATGCAATTTCTGTGTTTCATCGTCAATAAGTAGGTCCAAGGGATACAGTGAACCTGGAGTGAAGCACGGGAATCTATAACTAGAGTCACAGTAATAGATCAAAACATAGACAGTAAGAAGAGTAGGTCTTCTTGTACTTAAGTTGGCATTGTGCCTTTTGTATTTAATTCCGATGCAAATTCTGTGTTTCATCGTCAATAAGAAGGTCCAAGGGATACAGTAAACATGTAGTGAAGCATCGGAATCTATAACTAGTGTCACTGGAATGGTTCAAAATATAGACAGTAAGAAGAGTCAGTCTTCTTGTACTTAAGTCGGCATTGTGCCTTTTGTATTTAATTGCGATGCAATTTCTGTGATTCATCGTCAATAAGAAGGACCAAGGGATACAGTAAACCTGAAGTGAAGCATCGGACTCTATAACTAGTGTCACAGAAATGGTTCAAAACATAGCCAGTAGGAAGAGTCCGTCATCTCATACTTAAGTCGGCATTGTGCCTTTTGTATTTAATTCCGATGCAATTTCTGTGTTTCATCGTCAATAAGAAGGTCAAAGGGAACCAGTAAACCCGAAGTGAAGCATCGGAATCTATAACTAGTGTCACAGGAATGGTTCCACACATAGACATTACGAAGAGTCAGTCTTCTTGTACTTATGTCGGCATTGTGGCTTTTGTATTTAATTCCGATGCAATTTCTGTGTTTCACCGGCAATAACGTCAGAGGGATACAGTAAACCTAAAGTGAAGCATCGGAATCTATAACTAGTGTCACAAGAATGGTTAAAAACATAGACAGTAGGAAGAGTCAGTCTTCTTGTACTTATGTCGGCATTGTGGCTTTTGTATTTAATTCCGATGCAATTTCTGTGTTTCACCGGCAATAACGTCAGAGGGATACAGTAAACCTAAAGTGAAGCATCGGAATCTATAACTAGTGTCACAAGAATGGTTAAAAACATAGACAGTAGGAAGAGTCAGTCTTCTTGTACTTAAGTCGGCATTGTGCCTTTTGTATTTAATTCCGATGCAATTTCTGTGTTTCATCGTCAATAAGTAGGTCCAAGGGATACAGTGAACCTGGAGTGAAGCACGGGAATCTATAACTAGAGTCACAGTAATAGATCAAAACATAGACAGTAAGAAGAGTAGGTCTTCTTGTACTTAAGTTGGCATTGTGCCTTTTGTATTTAATTCCGATGCAAATTCTGTGTTTCATCGTCAATAAGAAGGTCCAAGGGATACAGTAAACATGTAGTGAAGCATCGGAATCTATAACTAGTGTCACTGGAATGGTTCAAAATATAGACAGTAAGAAGAGTCAGTCTTCTTGTACTTAAGTCGGCATTGTGCCTTTTGTATTTAATTGCGATGCAATTTCTGTGATTCATCGTCAATAAGAAGGACCAAGGGATACAGTAAACCTGAAGTGAAGCATCGGACTCTATAACTAGTGTCACAGAAATGGTTCAAAACATAGCCAGTAGGAAGAGTCCGTCATCTCATACTTAAGTCGGCATTGTGCCTTTTGTATTTAATTCCGATGCAATTTCTGTGTTTCATCGTCAATAAGAAGGTCAAAGGGAACCAGTAAACCCGAAGTGAAGCATCGGAATCTATAACTAGTGTCACAGGAATGGTTCCACACATAGACATTACGAAGAGTCAGTCTTCTTGTACTTATGTCGGCATTGTGGCTTTTGTATTTAATTCCGATGCAATTTCTGTGTTTCACCGGCAATAACGTCAGAGGGATACAGTAAACCTAAAGTGAAGCATCGGAATCTATAACTAGTGTCACAAGAATGGTTAAAAACATAGACAGTAGGAAGAGTCAGTCTTCTTGTACGTAAGTCGGCATTGCGCCTTTTGTATTTAATTCCGATGCAATTTCGTGTTTCATCGTCAATAAGAAGGTCCAAGGTATACAGCAAACCTGAAGTGAAGCATCGGAATCTATAACTAGTGTCACAGAAATGGTTCAAAGCATAGTCAGTAAGAAGAGTCAGTCTTCTTGTACTTAAGTCGGCATTGTGCCTTTTGTATTTAATTCCGATGCAATATCAGTGTTTCATCGTCAATAAGAAGGTCCAAGGGATACAGTAAACCTGAAGTGAAGCATCGGAATCTATAACTAGTGTCACTGGAATGGCTCAAAATATAGACACTTAGAAGAGTCAGTCTTCTTGTACTTAAGTCGGCATTGTGCCTTTTCTATTTAATTCCGATGCAATTTCTGTGATTCATCGTCAATAAGGAGGTCCAAGTGAAACGGTAAACCTGAAGTGACGCATCGGAATCTATAACTAGTGTCACAGGAATGGTTCCACACATAGACAGTACGAAGAGTCAGTCTTCTTGTACTTAAGTCGGCATTGTGGCTTTTATATTTAATTCCGATGCAATTTCTGTGTTTCATCTTAAATAAGAAGGTCAGAGGTATACAGGAAACCTGAAGTGAAGCATCGAAATCTGTAACTAGTGTCACAGGAATGGTTCATAACATAGTCAGTAAGAAGAGTCAGTCTTCTTGTCCGTAAGTCGGCATTGTGCCTTTTGTATTTAATTCCGATGCAATTTCTGTGTTTCATCGGCAATAAGGTCAGAGGGATACAGTAAACCTGAAGTGAAGCATCGGAATCCATAACTAGTGTCACAGGAATGGTTCAAAACATAGACAGTATGTAGAGTCAGTCTTCTTGTACTTAAGTCGGCATTGTGCTTTCTGTATTTAATTCCGATGCAATTTCTGTGTTTCATCGTCAATATGAAGGTCAGAGGGATACAGTAAACCTGAAGTGAAGCATCGGAATCCAAAACTAGTGTCACAGGAATGGTTCAAAACATAGACAGTAGGAAGAGTCAGTCTTCTTGTACGTGAGTCGGCATTGTGCCTTTTGTATTTAACTCCGATGCAATTTCTGTGTTTCATTGACAATAAGAAGGTCCAAGGTATACAGCAAACCTGAAGAGAAGCATCGGAATCTATAATTAGTGTCACAGGAATGGTTCAAAACATAGTCAGTAAGAAGAGTCAGTCTTCTTGTACTTAAGTCGGCATTGTGCCTTTTCTATTTAATTCCGATGCAATTTATGTTATTCATCGTCAATAAGAAGGTCCAAGGGATTTAGTAAACCTGGAGAGAAGCTTCGGAATCTATCACTAGAGTCACAGGAATGGTTCAAAACATAGACAGTAAGATGAGTCAGTCCTCTTGTACTTAAGTCGACATTGTGAATTTTCTATTTATTTCCGATGCAATTTCTGTGTTTCATCGTCAATAAGAAGGTCAGAGGGATACAATAAACCTGAAGTGAAGCATAGGAATCTATATCTAGTGTCACAGGAATGGATTAAAACATAGACAGTAAGAAGAGTCAGTCTTCGTATACTTAAGTCGGCATTTTGCCTTTTGTGTTTAATTCCGATGCAATTTCTGTGTTTCATCGTCAATAAGAAGGTACAAGGGATACAGTAAACCTGAAGTGAAGCGTCGGAATCTATAACTAGTGTCACAGGAATGGTTCAAAACATAGCCAGTAGGAAGAGTCAGTGTTCTTGTACTTAAGTCGGCATTGTGCCTTTTGTATTTAATTCCGATGCAATTTCTGTGTTTCATCGTCAATAAGAACGTCCAAGGGATACAGTAAACCTGAAGTGAAGCATCGGAATCTACAACTAGTGTCACAGGATTGGTTCAAAACATAGACAGTAAGAAGAGTCAGTCTTCTTGTACTTCAGTCGGCATTGTGCTTTTTCTATTTAATTCCGATGCAATTTCTGTGTTTCATCGTCACTAAGGAGGTCAGAGGGATACAGTAAACCTGAAGTGAAGCATCGGAATCTATAACTAGTGTCACAGGAATGGTTCAAACCATAGTCAGTAAGAAGAGTCAGTCTTCTTGTACTTAAGTCGGCATTGTGCCATTCGTATTTAATTCCGATGCAATTTCTGTGTTTCACCGTCAATAAGATGGTCAGAGGGATACAGTAAACCTGAAGTGAAGGATCGGAATCTATAACTAGTGTAGCAGGAATGGTTCAAACACATACAGTAAGAAGAGTCAGTCTTCTTGAACTAAAGTCGGCATTGTGCCTTTTCTATTTAATTCCCATGCAATTTCTGTTTTTCATCGTCAATAAGAAGGTCCAAAAGATTAAGTAAACCTGGAGAGAAGCATCGGAATCTATCACTAGAGTCACAGGAATGGTTCAAATCATAGACAGTAAGAAGAGTCAGTCCTCTTGTACTTAAGTCGATATTGTGCCTTTTCTATTTATTTCCGATGCAATTTCTGTGTTTCATCGTCAATAAGAAGGTCAGAGGGATACAATAAACCTGAAGTGAAGCATCGGAATCTATAACTAGGGTCACAGGAATGGTTCAAAACATAGACAGTAAGAAGAGTCATTCTTCGTGTACTTAAGTCGGCATTTTGCCTTTTGTATTTAAATCCGTTGCAATTTATGTGTTTCATGGTCAATACGAAGGCCCAAGGGATACATTAAACCTCAATTGAAGCATCGGAATCAATAACTAGTGTCACAGGAATGGTTCAAAGCATAGTCAGTAAGAAGAGTCAGTCTTCTTGTCCTTAAGTTGGCATTGTGCCTTTTGTATTTAATTCCGATGCAATTTCTGTGTTTCATCGTCAATAACAAGGTCAGTGGGATACAGTAAACCTGAAGTGAAGCATCGGAATCCACAACTAGTGTCAAAGGAATGGTTCAAGACATAGGCAATAGGAAGAGTCAGTCGTCTTGTACTTAAGTCGGCATTGTGCCTTTTGTATTTAATTGCGATGCAATTTCTGTGTTTCATCGTCAATAAGAAGGTCCGAGGTATACAGTAAACCTGACGTAAAGCATCGGAATCTATAACTAGTGTCACAGGAATGGTTCAAATTATAATCAGTAAGAGGAGTCAGTCTTTTTGAACTTAGGTCAGCATTGTGCCTTTTCTATTTAATTCCGATGCAATTTCTGTGTGTCATCGTCAATAAGAAGATCCAAGGGAAACAGTAAACCTGGAGCGAAGCATCGGAATCTATAACAAGTGTCACAGGAACGGTTCAAAACATAGACAGTAAGAAGAGTTAGTCTTCTTGTACTTAAGTCGGCATTGTGCATTTTCTATTTAATTCCGATGCTATTTCTGTGTTTCATCGTCAATAAGAAGGTCAGAGGGATACAGTAAACCTGAGGTGAACCATAGGAATCTATAACTAGTGTCACAGGAATGGTTTAAAACATACACAGTAAGAAGACTCAGTCTTCTTATACTTAAGTCGGCATTTTGCCTTTTGTATTTAATTCTGATGCAATTTCTGTGTTTCATCGTCAATAAGAAGGTACAAGGGATACAGTAAACCCAAAGTGAAGCGTCGGAATCTATAACTAGTGTCACAGGAATGGTTCAAACATAGCCAGTAGGAAGAGTCAGTGTTCTTGTACTTAAGTCGGCATTGTGCCTTTTGTAATTAATTCCGATGCAATTTCTGTGTATCATCGTCAATAAGAACGTCCAAGGGATACAGTAAACCTGAAGTGAAGCATGGGAATCTACAACTAGGGTCACAGGATTGGTTCAAAACATAGACAGTAAGAAGAGTCCGTCTTCTTGTACTTCAGTCGGCATTGTGCCTTTTCTATTTAATTCCGATGCAATTTCTGTGTTTCATCGTCACTAAGGAGGTCAGAGGGATACAGTAAACCTGAAGTGAAGCATCGGAATCTATAACTAGCGTCACAGGAATGGTTCAAAACATAGTCAGTAAGAAGAGTCAGATATCTTGTACTTATGTCGGCATTGTGCCATTCGTATTTATTTCCGATGCAATTTCTGTGTTTCACCGTCAGTAAGATGGTCAGAGGGATACAGTAAACCTGAAGTGAAGCATCGGAATCTATAACCAGTGTAGCAGGAATGGTTCAAACATATACAGTAAGAAGAGTCAGTCTTCTTGTACTAAAGTCGGCATTGTGCCTTTTGTATTTATTTCCGATGCAATTTCTGTGTTTCATCGTCATTAAGAGGGTCATAGGGATACAGTAAACCTGAAGTGACGCATCGGAATCTATAACTAGTGTCACAGGAATGGTTCCAAACATAGACAGAACGAAGAGTCAGTCTTCTTGTACTTAAGTCGGCATTGTGGCTTTTGTATTTAATTCCGATGCAATTTCTGTGTTTCATCGTCAATAAGAAGTTCCAAGGGATACAGTGAACCTGAAGTGAAGCATCGGAATCTACAACTAGTGTCACAGGATTAGTTCAAAACATAGACAGTAGGAAGAGTCAGGCTTCTTGTACTTAATTCGGCATTGTGCCATTTCTATTTACTTCCGATGCAATTTCTGTGTTTCATCGTCAATAAGAAGGTCAGAGGGATACAATAAACCTGGAGTGTAGCGTAGGAATCAATAACTAGTGTCACAGGAATGTTTCAAAGCATAGACAGTAAGAAGAGTCAGTCTTCGTATACTTAAGTTGGCATTTTGCCTTTTGTATTTAATTCCGATGCAATTTCTGTATTTCATCGTCAATAAGAAGGTACAAGGGATACAGTAAACCTGAAGTGATGCGTCGGAATCTATAACTAGTGTCACAGGACTGGTTCAAAACATAGACAGTAAGAAGAGTCAGTCTTCTTGTACTTAAGTCGGCATTGTGCCTTTTCTATTTAATTCCGATGCAATTTCTGTGATTCATCGTCAATAAGAAGGTCCAAGTGAAACGGTAAACCTGAAGTGACGCATCGGAATCTATAACTAGTGTCACAGGAATGGTTCCAAACATAGACAGTACGAAGAGTCAGTCATCTTGTACTTAAGTCGGCATTGTGGCTTTTCTATTTAATTCCGATGCAATTTCTGTTTTTCATCGTCAATAAGAAGGTCCAAGGGATACAGTAAACCTGGAGAGAAGCATCGGAATCTATCACTAGAGTCACAGGAATGGTTCAAAACATAGACAGTAGGATCAGTCAGTCTTCCTGTACGTAAGTCGACATTGTGCCTTTTCTATTTATTTCCGATGCAATTTCTGTGTTTCATCGTCAATAAGAAGGTCAGTGGGATACAGTAAACCTGAAGTGAAGCATCGGAATCCACAACTAGTGTCACAGGAATGGTTCAAGACATAGGCAGTAGGAAGAGTCAGTCTTCTTGTACTTAAGTCGGCATTGTGCCTTTTGTATTTAATTCCGATGCAATTTCTGTGTTTCATCGTCAATAAGAACGTCCAAGGGATACAGTAAACCTGAAGTGAAGCATGGGAATCTACAACTAGGGTCACAGGATTGGTTCAAAACATAGACAGTAAGAAGAGTCCGTCTTCTTGTACTTCAGTCGGCATTGTGCCTTTTCTATTTAATTCCGATGCAATTTCTGTGTTTCATCGTCACTAAGGAGGTCAGAGGGATACAGTAAACCTGAAGTGAAGCATCGGAATCTATAACTAGCGTCACAGGAATGGTTCAAAACATAGTCAGTAAGAAGAGTCAGTCTTCTTGTACTTATGTCGGCATTGTGCCATTCGTATTTATTTCCGATGCAATTTCTGTGTTTCACCGTCAGTAAGATGGTCAGAGGGATACAGTAAACCTGAAGTGAAGCATCGGAATCTATAACCAGTGTAGCAGGAATGGTTCAAACATATACAGTAAGAAGAGTCAGTCTTCTTGTACTAAAGTCGGCATTGTGCCTTTTGTATTTATTTCCGATGCAATTTCTGTGTTTCATCGTCATTAAGAGGGTCATAGGGATACAGTAAACCTGAAGTGACGCATCGGAATCTATAACTAGTGTCACAGGAATGGTTCCAAACATAGACAGAACGAAGAGTCAGTCTTCTTGTACTTAAGTCGGCATTGTGGCTTTTGTATTTAATTCCGATGCAATTTCTGTGTTTCATCGTCAATAAGAAGGTCCAAGGGATACAGTGAACCTGAAGTGAAGCATCGGAATCTACAACTAGTGTCACAGGATTAGTTCAAAACATAGACAGTAGGAAGAGTCAGGCTTCTTGTACTTAATTCGGCATTGTGCCATTTCTATTTACTTCCGATGCAATTTCTGTGTTTCATCGTCAATAAGAAGGTCAGAGGGATACAATAAACCTGGAGTGTAGCGTAGGAATCAATAACTAGTGTCACAGGAATGTTTCAAATCATAGACAGTAACAAGAGTCAGTCTTCGTATACTTAAGTTGGCATTTTGCCTTTTGTATTTAATTCCGATGAAATTTCTGTATTTCATCGTCAATAAGAAGGTACAAGGGATACAGTAAACCTGAAGTGATGCGTCGGAATCTATAACTAGTGTCACAGGACTGGTTCAAAACATAGACAGTAAGAAGAGTCAGTCTTCTTGTACTTAAGTCGGCATTGTGCCTTTTCTATTTAATTCCGATGCAATTTCTGTGATTCATCGTCAATAAGAAGGTCCAAGTGAAACGGTAAACCTGAAGTGACGCATCGGAATCTATAACTAGTGTCACAGGAATGGTTCCAAACATAGACAGTACGAAGAGTCAGTCATCTTGTACTTAAGTCGGCATTGTGGCTTTTCTATTTAATTCCGATGCAATTTCTGTTTTTCATCGTCAATAAGAAGGTCCAAGGGATACAGTAAACCTGGAGAGAAGCATCGGAATCTATCACTAGAGTCACAGGAATGGTTCAAAACATAGACAGTAGGATCAGTCAGTCTTCTTGTACGTAAGTCGACATTGTGCCTTTTCTATTTATTTCCGATGCAATTTCTGTGTTTCATCGTCAATAAGAAGGTCAGTGGGATACAGTAAACCTGAAGTGAAGCATCGGAATCCACAACTAGTGTCACAGGAATGGTTCAAGACATAGGCAGTAGGAAGAGTCAGTCTTCTTGTACTTAAGTCGGCATTGTGCCTTTTGTATTTAATTCCGATGCAATTTCTGTGTTTCATCGTCAATAAGAAGGTCCAAGGTATACAGTAAACCTGACGTAAAGCATCGGAATCTATAACTAGTGTCACAGGAATGGTTCAAATTATAATCAGTAAGAAGAGTCAGTCTTTTTGTACTTAGGTCGGCATTGTGCCTTTTCTATTTAATTCCGATGAAATTTCTGTGTGTCATCGTCAATAAGAAGATCCATGGGATACAGTAAACCTGGAGCGAAGCATCGGAATCTACAACAAGTGTCACAGGAAACGTTCAAAACATAGACAGTAAGAAGAGTTAGTCTTCTTGTACTTAAGTCGGCATTGTGCATTTTCTATTTAATTCCGATGCAATTTCTGTGTTTCATCGTCAATAAGAAGGTCAGAGGGATACAGTAAACCTGAGGTGAAGCATAGGAATCTATAACTAGTGTCACAGGAATGGTTTAAAACATAGACAGTAAGAAGAGTCAGTCTTCGTATACTTAAGTCGGCATTTTGCCTTTTGTGTTTAATTCCGATGCAATTTCTGTGTTTCATCGTCAATAAGCAGGTACAAGGGATACAGTAAACCTGAAGTGAAGCGTCGGAATCTATAACTAGTGTCACAGGAATGGTTCAAAACATAGCCAGTAGGAAGAGTCAGTGTTCTTGTACTTAAGTCGGCATTGTGCCTTTTGTATTTAATTCCGATGCAATTTCTGTGTTTCATCGTCAATAAGAACGTGCAAGGGATACGGTAAACCTGAAGTGAAGCATCGGAATCTACAACTAGTGTCACAGGATTGGTTCAAAACATAGACAGTAAGGAGAGTCAGTCTTCTTGTACTTCAGTCGGCATTGTGCCTTTTCTATTTAATTCCGATGCAATTTCTGTGTTTCATCGTCACTAAGGAGTTCAGAGGGATACAGTAAACCTGAAGTGAAGCATCGGAATCTATAACTAGTGTCACAGGAATGGGGCAAAACATAGTCAGTAAGAAGAGTCAGTCTTCTTGTACTTAAGTCGGCATTGTGCCATTCGTATTTAATTCCGATGCAATTTCCGTGTTTCACCGTCAATAAGATGTTCAGAGGGACACAGTAAACCTGAAGTGAAGCATCGGAATCTATAACTAGTGTCACAGGAATGGTTCAAACCATAGACAGTAAGAAGAGTCAGTCTTCTTGTACTTAAGTCGGCATTGTGCCATTCGTATTGAATTCCGATGCAATTTCTGTGTTTCACCGTCAATAAGATGGTCAGAGGGATACAGTAAACCTGAAGTGAAGGATCGGAATCTATAACTAGTGTAGCAGGAATGGTTCAAACATATACAGTAAGAAGAGTCAGTCCTCTTGTACTTAAGTCGACATTGTGCCTTTTCTATTTATTTCCGATGCAATTTCTGTGTTTCATCGTCAATACGAAGGTCAGAGGGATACAATAAACCTGAAGTGAAGCATCGGAATCTATAACTAGTGTCACAGGAATGGTTCAAACATAGACAGTAAGAAGAGTCATTCTTCGTGTACTTAAGTCGGCATTTTGCCTTTTGTATTTAAATCCGTTGCAATTTATGTGTTTCATGGTCAAATCGAAAGCCCAAGGGATACATTAAACCTCAATTGAAGCATCGGAATCAATAACTAGTGTCACAGGAATGGTTCAAAGCATAGTCAGTAAGAAGAGTCAGTCTTCTTGTCCTTAAGTTGGCATTGTGCCTTTTGTATTTAATTCCGATGCAATTTCTGTGTATCATCGTCAATAAGAAGGTCCGAGGTATACAGTAAACCTGACGTAAAGCATCGGAATCTATAACTAGTGTCACAGGAATGGTTCAAATTATAATCAGTAAGAGGAGTCAGTCTTTTTGTACTTAGGTCGGCATTGTGCCTTTTCTATTTAATTCCGATGCAATTTCTGTGTGTCATCGTCAATAAGAAGATCCAAGGGAAACAGTAAACCTGGAGCGAAGCATCGGAATCTATAACAAGTGTCACAGGAAAGGTTCAAAACATAGACAGTAAGAAGAGTTAGTCTTCTTGTACTTAAGTCGGCATTGTGCATTTTCTATTTAATTCCGATGCTATTTCTGTGTTTCATCGTCAATAAGAAGGTCAGAGGGATACAGTAAACCTGAGGTGAAGCATAGGAATCTATAACTAGTGTCACAGGAATGGTTTAAAACATAGACAGTAAGAAGAGACTGTCTTCTTATACTTAAGTCGGCATTTTGCCTTTTGTATTTAATTCCGATGCAATTTCTGTGTTTCATCGTCAATAAGAAGGTACAAGGGATACAGTAAACCTAAAGTGAAGCGTCGGAATCTATAACTAGTGTCACAGGAATGGTTCAAACATAGCCAGTAGGAAGAGTCAGTATTCTTGTACTTAAGTCGGCATTGTGCCTTTTGTATTTAATTCCGATGCAATTTCTGTGCTTCATCGTCAATAAGAACGTCCAAGGGATACAGTAAACCTGAAGTGAAGCATCGGAATCTACAACTAGGGTCACAGGATTGGTTCAAAACATAGACAGTAAGAAGAGTCCGTCTTCTTGTACTTCAGTCGGCATTGTGCCTTTTCTATTTAATTCCGATGCAATTTCTGTGTTTCATCGTCACTAAGGAGGTCAGAGGGATACAGTAAACCTGAAGTGAAGCATCGGAATCTATAACTAGCGTCACAGGAATGGTTCAAAACATAGTCAGTAAGAAGAGTCAGTCTTCTTGTACTTAAGTCGGCATTTTGCCATTCGTATTTATTTCCGATGCAATTTCTGTGTTTCACCGTCAGTAAGATGGTCAGAGGGATACAGTAAACCTGAAGTGAAGCATCGGAATCTATAACCAGTGTAGCAGGAATGGTTCAAACATATACAGTAAGAAGAGGCAGTCTTCTTGTACTAAAGTCGGCATTGTGCCTTTTGTATTTATTTCCGATCCAATTTCTGTGTTTCATCGTCATTAAGAGGGTCATAGGGATACAGTAAACATGAAGTCAAGCATCGGAGTCTATAACTAGTGTCACAGGAATGGTTCAAAGCTTAGTCAGTAAGAAGCGTCGGTCTTCTTGTCCTTAATCGGCATTCTGCCTTTTGTATTTAATTCCGTTGCAATTTCTGTGTTTCATCGTCAATACGTAAGTCCACAGGGATACAGTAAACCTGGAGTGAAGCACCGGAATCTATAACTAGAGTCACAGTAATGGTTCAAAACATAGACAGTATGAAGAGTCCGTCTTCTTGTACTTAAGTCGGCATTGTGCCTTTTGTATTTAATTCCGATGCAATATCACTGTATCATCGTCAATAAGAAGGTCCAAGGGATACAGTAAACCTGAAGTGAAGCATTGGAATCTATAACTAGCGTCACTGGAATGGTTCAAAGTATAGACAGTAAGAAGAGTCAGTCTTCTTGTACTTAAGATGGCATTGTGGCTTTTCTATTTAATTCCGATGCAATTTCTGTGATTCATCGTCAATAAGAAGTTCCAAGGGAAACAGTAAACCTGAAGTGACGCATCGGAATCTATAACTAGTGTCACAGGAATGGTTCCAAACATAGACAGTACGAAGAGTCAGTCTTCTTGTACTTATGTCGGCATTGTGGCTTTTGTATTTAATTCCGATGCAATTTCTGTGTTTCATCGTCAATAAGAAGGTCCAAGGGATACAGTGAACCTGAAGTGAAGCATCGGAATCTACAACTAGTGTCACAGGATTAGTTCAAAACATAGACAGTAAGAAGAGTCAGGCTTCTTGTACTTAATTCGGCATTGTGCCATTTCTATTTAATTCCGATGCAATTTCTGTGTTTCATCGTCAATAAGAAGGTCAGAGGGATACAATAAACCTGGAGTGTAGCGTAGGAATCAATAACTAGTGTCACAGGAATGTTTCAAAACATAGACAGTAAGAAGAGTCAGTCTTTGTATACTTAAGTCGGCATTTTGCCTTTTGTATTTAATTCCGATGCAATTTCTGTGTTTCATCGTCAATAAGAAGGTACAAGGGATACAGTAAACCAGAAGTGATGCGTCGGAATCTATAACTAGTGTCACAGGACTGGTTCAAAACATAGACAGTAAGAAGAGTCAGTCTTCTTGTACTTAAGTCGGCATTTTGCCTTTTATATTTAATTCCGATGCTAATTCAGTGTTTCATCGTCAATATGAAGGTCAGAGGGATACTGTAAACCTGAAGTGAAGCATCGGAATCTACAACTAGTGTCACAGGATTGGTTCAAAACATAGACAGTAAGAAGAGTCAGTCTTCTTGTACTTAAGTCGGCATTGTGCCTTTTCTATTTAATTCCGATGCAATTTCTGTGATTCATCGTCAATAAGAAGGTCCAAGTGAAACGGTAAACCTGAAGTGACGCATCGGAATCTATAACTAGTGTCACAGGAATGGTTCCAAACATAGACAGTACGAAGAGTCAGTCTTCTTGTACTTAAGTCGGCATTGTGGCTTTTATATTTAATTTCGATGCAATATCTGTGTTTCATCGTAAATAAGAAGGTCAGAGGGATACAGTAACCCTGAAGTGAAGCATCGGAATCCATAACTAGTGTCACAGGAATGGTTCAAAACATAGACAGTGGGAAGAGTCAATCTTCTTGTACTTAAGTCGGCATTGTGCCTTCTGTATTTAATTCCGATGCTATTTCAGTGTTTCATCGTCAATATGAAGGTCAGAGGGATACAGTAAACCTGAAGTGAAGCATCGGAATCCAAAACTAGTGTCACAGGAATGGTTCGAAACATAGACAGTAGGAAGAGTCAGTCTTCTTGTACGTAAGTGGGCACTGTGCCTTTTGTATTTAATTCCGATGCAATTTCTGTGTTTCATTGACAATAGGAAAGTCCAAGGTATACAGCAAACCTGAAGTGAAGCATCGGAATCTATAACTAGTGTCACAGGATTGGTTCAAAAGATAGACAGTAAGAAGAGTCAGTCTTCTTGTACTTAAGTCGGCATTGTGCCTTTTCTATTTAATTCCGATGCAATTTCTGTTTTTCATCGTCAATAAGAAGGTCCAAGGGATACAGTAAACCTGGAGAGAAGCATCGGAATCTATCACTAGAGTCACAGGAATGGTTTAAAACATAGACAGTAGGATCAGTCAGTCTTCTTGTACGTATGTCGACATTGTGGCTTTTCTATTTATTTCCGATGCAATTTCTGTGTTTCATCGTCAATAAGAAGGTCAGTGGGATACAGTAAACCTGAAGTGAAGCATCGGAATCCACAACTAGTGTCACAGGAATGGTTCAAGTCATAGGCAGTAGGAAGAGTCAGTCTTCTTGTACTTAAGTCGGCATTGTGCCTTTTGTATTTAATTCCGATGCAATTTCTGTGTTTCATCGACAATAAGAAGGTCCAAGGTATACAGTAAACCTGACGTAAAGCATCGGAATCTATAACTAGTGTCACAGGAATGGTTCAAATTATAATCAGTAAGAAGAGTCAGTCTTTTTGTACTTAGGTCGGCATTGTGCCTTTTCTATTTAATTCCGATGAAATTTCTGTGTGTCATCGTCAATAAGAAGATCCAAGGGATACAGTAAACCTGGAGCGAAGCATCGGAAACTACAACAAGTGTCACAGGAAACGTTCAAAGCATAGACAGTAAGAAGAGTTAGTCTTCTTGTACTTAAGTCGGCATTGTGCATTTTCTATTTAATTCCGATGCAATTTCTGTGTTTCATCGTCAATAAGAAGGTCAGAGGGATACAGTAAACCTGAGGTGAAGCATAGGAATCTATAACTAGTGTCACAGGAATGGTTTAAAACATAGACAGTAAGAAGAGTCAGTCTTCGTATACTTAAGTCGGCATTTTGCCTTTTGTATTTAATTCCGATGCAATTTCTGTGTTTCATCGTCAATAAGCAGGTATAAGGGATACAGTAAACCTGGAGTGAAGCACCGGAATCTATAACTAGAGTCACAGTAATGGTTCAAAGCATAGACAGTATGAAGAGTCCGTCTTCTTTTACTTAAGTCGGCATTGTGCCTTTTCTATTTAATTCCGATACAATTTCTGTGATTCATCGTCAATAAGAAGGTCCAAGGGATACAATAAACCTGGAGTGTAGCGTAGGAATCTATAACTAGTGTCACAGGAATGTTTCAAAACATAGACAGTAAGAAGAGTCAGTCTTCTTGTACTTAAGTCGGCATTTTGCCTTTTATATTTAATTCCGATGCAATTTCAGTGTTTCATCGTCAAGTAGAAGGTGCAAGGGATACAGTAAACCTGAAGTGAAGCATCGGAATCTACAACTAGTGTCACAGGATTGGTTCAAAACATAGACAGTAAGAAGAGTCAGTCTTCTCGTACTTAAGTCGGCATTCTGCCTTTTCTATTTAATTCCGATGCAATTTCTGTGTTTCATCGTCACTAAGGAGTTCAGAGGGATACAGTGAACCTGAAGTGAAGCATCGGAATCTATAACTAGTGTCACAGGAATGGGGCAAAACATAGTCAGTAAGAAGAGTCAGTCTTCTTGTACTTAAGTCGGCATTGTGCCATTCGTATTTAATTCCGATGCAATTTCCGTGTTTCACCGTCAATAAGATGTTCAGAGGGATACAGTAAACCTGAAGTGAAGCATCGGAATCTATAACCAGTGTAGCAGGAATGGTTCAAACATATACAGTAAGAAGAGTCAGTCTTCTGGTCCTTAAGTCGGCATTGTGCCTTTTGTATTTAATTCCGATGCAATTTCTGTGTTTCATCGGCAATAAGGTCAGAGGGATACAGTAAACCTGAAGCGAAGCATCGGAATCCATAACTAGTTAGACAGGAATGGTTCTAAACATAGACAGGAGGAAGAGTCAGTCTTCTTGTACTTAAGAAGGCATTGTGTGTTCTGTATTCATTTACGATGCAATTTCTGTGATTCATCGTCAATATGAAGGTCAGAGGGATACAGTAAACCTGAAGTGAAGCATCGGAATCCAAAACTAGTGTCACAGGAATGGTTCAAATCATAGACAGTAGGAAGAGTCAGTCTTCTTGTACGTAAGTCGGCATTGTACCCTTTTGTATTTAATTCCGATGCAATTACTTTGTTTCATCGCCAATAACAAGATCCAAGGGATACAGTAAACCTGGAGTGAAGCATCGGAATCTATTACTAGAGTCACAGGAATGGTTCAAAACATAGACAGTAAGAAGAGTCAGTCCTCTTGTACTTAAATCGACATTGTGCCTTTTGTATTTAATTCCGATGCAATTTCTGTGTTTCATCGTCAATAAGAAGGTCAGAGGGATACAGTAAACCTGAAGTGAAGTATCGGAATCTATAACTAGTGTCACAGGAATGGTTCAAAACATAGTCAGTAAGAAGAGTCGGTCTTCTTGTACTTAAGTCGGCATTGTGCCTTTCGTATTTAATTCCGATGCAATGTCTGTGTTTCACCGTCAATAAGACGGTCAGAGGGATACAGTAAACCTGAAGTGAAGCATCGGAATCTATAACTAGTGTAGCAGGAATGGTTCAAACATATACAGTAAGAAGAGTTAGTCTTCTTGTACTAAAGTCGGCATTGTGCCTTTTGTATTTAATTCCGATGCAATTTCTGTGTTTCATCGTCAATAAGAGGGTCATAGGGGTTCAGTAAACATGAAGTCAAGCATCGGAGTCTATAACTAGTGTCACAGGAACGGTTCAAATCATAGACAGTAGGAGGAGTCAGTCTTCTTGTACGTAAGTCGGCATTGTACCCTTTTGTATTTAATTCCGATGCAATTTCTTTGTTTCATCGTCAATAACAAGGTCCAAGGGATACAGTAAACCTGGAGTGAAGCATCGGAATCTACTACTAGAGTCACAGGAATGGTTCAAAACATAGACAGTAAGAAGAGTCAGTCCTCTTGTACTTAAGTCGACATTGTGCCTTTTGTATTTAATTCCGTTGCAATTTCTGTGTTTCATCGTCAATAAGTAGGTCCAAGGGATACAGTAAACCAGAGGTGAAGCATCGGAATCTATAACTAGTGTCACAGGAATGGTTCATAACATAGTCAGTAAGAAGAGTCAGTCTTCTTGTCCTTAAGTCGGCATTGTGCCTTTTGTATTTAATTCCGATGCAATTTCTGTGTTTCATCGGCAATAAGGTCAGAGGGATACAGTAAACCTGAAGCGAAGCATCGGAATCCATAACTAGCTAGACAGGAATGGTTCAAAACATAGACAGTAGGAAGAGTCAGTCTTCTTGTACTTAAGAAGGCATTGTGCCTTCTGTATTCATTTCCGATGCAATTTCTGTGATTCATCGTCAATCTGAAGGTCAGAGGGATACAGCAAACCTGAAGTGAAGCATTGGAATCCAAAACTAGTGTCACAGGAATGGTTCAAATCATAGACAGTAGGAGGAGTCAGTCTTCTTGTACGTAAGTCGGCATTGTACCCTTTTGTATTTAATTCCGATGCAATTTCTTTGTTTCATCGTCAATAACAAGGTCCAAGGGATACAGTAAACCTGGAGTGAAGCATCGGAATCTACTACTAGAGTCACAGGAATGGTTCAAAACATAGACAGTAAGAAGAGTCAGTCCTCTTGTACTTAAGTCGACATTGTGCCTTTTGTATTTAATTCCGATGCAATTTCTGTGTTTCATCGTCAATAAGAAGGTCACTGGGATACAGTAAACTTGAAGTGAAGCATCGGAATCCACAACTAGTGTCACAGGAATGGTTATAAACATAGGCAGTAGGAAGAGTCAGTGTTCTTGTACTTATGTCGGCATTGTGCCTTTTGTATTTAATTCCGATGCAATTTCTGTGTTTCATCGTCAATAAGAAGGCCCAAGGTATACAGTAAACCTGACGTAAAGCATCGGAATCTATAACTAGTGTCACAGGAATGGTTCAAACTATAATCAGTAAGAAGAGTCAGTCTTTTTGTACTTAAGTCGGCTTTGTGCCTTTTCTATTTAATTCCGACGCAATTTCTGTGTTTCATCGACAATAAGATGATCATAGGGATACAGTAAACCTGGAGTGAAGCATCGGAATCTATAACAAGAGTAACAGGAAAGGTTCAAAACATAGACAGTAAGAAGAGTCAGTCTTCTTGTACTTAAGTCGGCATTGTGCCTTTTCTATTTAATTTCGATCCAATTTCTGTGTTTCATCGTCAATAAGAAGGTCAGAGGGATACAGTAAACCTGAGGTGAAGCATCGGAATCTATAACTAGTGTCACAGGAATGGTTCAAAACATAGTCAGGAAGAAGAGTCAGTCTTCTTGTACTTAAGTCGGCATAGTGCCCTTCGTATTTAATTCCGATGCAATTTCTGTGTTTCATCGTCAATAAGAAGGTCCAAGGGATACAGTAAACCTGAAGTGAAGCATCGGAATCTACAACTAGTGTCACAGGATTGGTTCAAAACATAGACAGTAAGAAGAGTCAGTCTTCTTGTACTTAAGTCGGCATTGTGCCTTTTCTATTTAATTCCGATGCAATTTCTGTGTTTCATCGTCACTAAGAAGGTCCGAGGAATACAGTAAACCTGAAGTGAAGCATCGGAATCTATAACTAGTGTCACCGGAATGGTTCAAAACATAGTCAGTAAGAAGAGTCAGTCTTCTTGTACTTAAGTCGGCATTGTGCCTTTCGTATTTAATTCCGATGCAATATCTGTGTTTCACCGTTAATAAGACGGTCAGACGGATACAGTAAACCTGAAGTGAAGCATCGGAATCTGTAACTAGTGTAGCAGGAATGGTTCAAATATATACAGTAAGTAGAGTCAGTCTTCTTGTCCTTAAGTCGGCATTGTGCCTTTTCCATTTAATTCCGATTCAATTTCTGTGTTTCATCGTCAATAAGAGGGTCATAGGTATTCAGTTAACATGAAGTCAAGCATCGGAGTCTATAACTAGTGTCACGGGAATGGTTCAAAACATAGTCAGTAAGAAGAATCAGTCTTCTTGTCCTTAAGTCGGCATTGTGCCATTTGTATTTAATTCCGTTGCAATTTCTGTGTTTCATCGTCAATAAGTAGGTCCAAGGGATACAGTAAACCTGAGGTGAAGCATCGGAATCTATAACTAGTGTCACAGGAATGGTTCATAACATAGTCAGTAAGAAGAGTCAGTCTTCTTGTCCTTAAGTCGGCATTGTGCCTTTTCCATTTAATTCCGATTCAATTTCTGTGTTTCATCGTCAATAAGAAGGTCCAAGGGATACAGTAAACCTGGAGTTAGGCATCGGAATCTAACACTAGAGTCACAGGTATGGTTCAAAACATAGACAGTAAGAAGAGTCAGTCCTCTTGTACATAAGTCGGCATTGTGCCTTTTGTATTTAATTCCGATGCAATTTTTGTGTTTCAGCGTCAATAAGAGGGTCATAGGGATTCAGTAAACATGAAGACAAGCATCGGAGTCTATAACTAGTGTCACAGGAATGGTTCAAAACATAGTCAGTAAGAAGAGTCAGTCTTCTTGTCCTTAAGTCGACATTGTGCCTTTTCTATTTATTTCCGATTAATTTCTGTGTTTCATCGTCAATAAGTAGGTCCAAGGGATACAGTAAAGCTGAGGTGAAGCATCGGAATCTATAACTAGTGTCACAGGAATGGTTCATAACATAGTCAGAAAGAAGAGTCAGTCTTCTTGTCCTTAAGTCGGCATTGTGCCTTTTCCATTTAATTCCGATTCAATTTCTGGGTTTCATCGTCAATAAGAAGGTCCAAGGGATACAGTAAACCTGGAGTGAAGCATCGGAATCTATCACTAGAGTCACAGGAATGGTTCAAAACGTAGACAGTAAGAAGAGTCAGTCCTCTTGTACTTAAGTCGGCATTGTGCCTTTTGTATTTAATTCCGATGCAATTTCTGTGTTTCATCGTCAATAAGAGGGTCATAGGGATTCAGTAAACATGAAGACAAGCATCGGAGTCTATAACTAGTGTCACAGGAATGGTTCAAAACATAGTCAGTAAGAAGAGTCAGTCTTCTTGTCCTTAAGTCGACATTGTGTCTTTTCTATTTAATTCCGACGCAATTTCTGTGTTTCATTGTCAATAAGAAGTTCCAAGGGATACAGTAAACCTGGAGTGAAGCATCGGAATTTATAACAAGTGTCACAGGAAAGGTTCAAAACATAGACAGTAAGAAGAGTAACTCTTCTTGTACTTAAGTCGGCATTGTGCCTTTTCTATTTAATTCCGATGCAATTTCTGTGTTTCATCGTCAATAAGAAGGTCAGAGGGATACAGTAAACCTGAGGTGAAGCATCGGAATCTATAACTAGTGTCACAGGAATGGTTTAAAACATAGTCAGGAAGAAGAGTCAGTCTTCTTGCACTTAAGTCGGCATAGTGCCCTTCGTATTTAATTCCGATGCAATTTCTGTGTTTCATCGTCAATAAGAAGGTCCAAGGGATACAGTAAACCTGAAGTGAAGCATCGGAATCTACAACTAGTGTCACAGGATTGGTTCAAAACATAGACAGTAAGAAGAGTCATTCTTCTTGTACTTAAGTCGGCATTGTGCCTTTTCTATTTAATTCCGATGCAATTTCTGTGTTTCATCGTCACTAAGAAGGTCAGAGGGATACAGTAAACCTGAAGTGAAGCATCGGAATCTATAACTAGTGTCACAGGAATGGTTACAAACATAGTTAGTAAGAAGAGTCTGTGTTCTTGTACATAAGTCGGCATTGTGCCTTTCGTATTTAATTCCGATGCAATTTCTGTGTTTCACCGTCAATAAGAAGGTCAGAGGGATACAGTAAACCTGACGTGAAGCATCGGAATCTATAACCAGTGTAGCAGGAATGGTTCAAACATATACAGTAAGAAGAGTCATTCTTCTTGTACTAAAGTCGGCAATGTGCCTTTTGTATTAAATTCCGATGCAATTTCTGCGTTTCATCGTCAATACGAGGGTCATAGGGATATAGTAAACATGAAGTCAAGCATCGGAGTCTATTACTAGTGTCACAGGAATGGTTCAAAACATAGTCAGTAAGAAGAGTCAGTCTTCTTGTCCTTAAGTGGGCATTGTGCCTTTTGTATTTAATTCCGTTGCAATTTCTGTGTTTCATCGTCAATAAGAAGGTCCAAGGGATACAGTAAACCTGGAGTGAAGCATCGGAATCTATCACTAGAGTCACAGGAATGGTTCAAAACATAGACAGTAAGAAGAGTCAGTCCTCTTGTACTTAAGTCGGCATTGTGCCTTTTGTATTTAATTCCGATGCAATTTCTGTGTTTCATCGTCAATAAGAGGGTCATAGGGATTCAGTAAACATGAAGACAAGCATCGGAGTCTATAACTAGTGTCTCAGGAATGGTTCAAAACATAGTCAGTAAGAAGAGTCAGTCTTCTTGTCCTTAAGTCGACATTGTGCCTTTTCTATTTAATTCCGACGCAATTTCTGTGTTTCATTGTCAATAAGAAGTTCCAAGGGATACAGTAAACCTGGAGTGAAGCATCGGAATTTATAACAAGTGTCACAGGAAAGGTTCAAAGCATAGACGGTAAGAAGAGTAACTCTTTTTGTACTTAAGTCGGCATTGTGCCTTTTCTATTTAATTCCGATGCAATTTCTGTGTTTCATCGTCAATAAGAAGGTCAGAGGGATACAGTAAACCCGAGGTGAAGCATCGGAATCTATAACTAGTGTCACAGGAATTGTTTAAAACATAGTCAAGAAGAAGAGTCAGTCTTCTTGTATTTAAGTCGGCATAGTGCCCTTCGTATTAAAATTCCGATGCAATTTCTGTGTTTCATCGTCAATAAGAAGGTCCAAGGGATACAGTAAACCTGAAGTGAAGCATCGGAATCTACAACTAGTGTCACAGGATTTTTTCAAAAGCATAGACAGTAAGAAGAGTCATTCTTCTTGTACTTAAGTCGGCATTGTGCATTTTCTATTTAATTCCGATGCAATTTCTGTGTTTCATTGTCACCAAGAAGGTCAGAGGGATACACTAAACCTGAAGTGAAGCATCGGAATCTATAACTAGTGTCACAGGAATGGTTCCAAACATAGTCAGTAAGAAGAGTCAGTGTTCTTGTACATAAGTCGGCATTGTGCCTTTCGTATTTAATTCCGATGCAATTTCTGTGTTTCACCGTCAATAAGAAGGTCAGAGGGATACAGTAAACCTGAAGTGAAGTATCGGAATCTATAACCAGTGTAGCAGGAATGGTTCAAACATATACAGTAAGAAGAGTCAGTCTTCTTGTACTAAAGTCGGCATTGTGCCTTTTGTATTAAATTCCGATGCAATTTCTGTGTTTCATCGTCAAGAAGAGGGTCATAGAGATACAGTAAACATGAAGTCAAGCATCGGAGTCTATAACTAGTGTCACAGGAATGGTTCAAAACATAGTCAGTAAGAAGTGTCAGTCTTCTTGTCCTTAAGTGGGCATTGTGCCTTGTGTATTTAATTCCGTTGCAATTTCTGTGTTTCATCGTCAATAAGTAGGTCCAAGGGATACAGTAAACCTGGAGTGAAGCACCGGAATCTTTTACTAGAGTCACAGTAGTGGTTCAAAACATAGACAGTAAGAAGAGTCGGTCTTCTTGTACTTAAGTCGGCATCGTGCTTTTTGTATTTAATTCCGATGCAATTTCTGTGATTCATCGTCAATAAGAAGGTCCAAGGGAAACAGTAAACCTGAAGTGACGCATCGGAATCTATAACTAGTGTCACAGGAATGGTTCAAAACATAGACAGTACGAAGAGTCAGTCTTCTTGTACTCAAGTCGGCATTGTGGCTTTTGTATTTAATTCCGATGCAATTTCTGTGTTTCATCGTCAATAAGAAGGTCCAAGGGATACAGTGAACCTGAAGTGAAGCATCGGAATCTAAAACTAGCGTCACAGGATTGGTTCAAAACATAGACAGTAAGAAGAGCCAGACTTCTTGTACTTAAGTCGGCATTGTGTCTTTTGTATTTAATTCCGATGCAATTTCTGTGATTCATCGTCAATAAGAAGGTCCAAGGGAAACAGTAAACCTGAAGTAACTGATCGGAATCTATAGCTAGTGTCACAGGAATGGTTCCAAACATAGACAGTACGAAGAGTCAGTCTTCTTGTCCTTAAGTCGGCATTGTGCCTTTTGTATTTAATTCCGATGCAATTTTGTGTTTCATCGGCAATAAGGTCAGAGGGATACAGTAAACCTGAAGTGAAGCATCGGAATCCATAACTAGTGTCACAGGAATGGTTCAAAACATAGATAGTAGGAAGAGTCAGTCTTCTTGTACTTAAGTCGGCATTGTGCATTTGTATTTAATTCCGATGCAATTTCTGTGATTCATCGTCAATAAGAAGGTCCAAGGGATACAGTAAACCTGAAGTGAAGCATCGGACGCTATAACTAGTGTCACAGAAATGGTTCAAAACATAGACAGTAGAAAGAGTCAGTCATCTCATACTTAAGTCGGCATTGTGCCTTTTGTATTTAATTCCGATGCCATTTCTGTGTTTCATCGTCAATAAGAAGGTCCAAGGGAAACAGTAAACCTGAAGTGAAGCATCGGAATCTATAACTAGTGTCACAGAAATGGTACCACACATAGACAGTACGAAGAGTCAGTCTTCTTGTACTTAAGTCGGCATTGTATATTTTGTATTTAATTCCGATGCAATTTCTGTGTTTCATCGTCAATAAGAACGTCAGAGGGATGCAGTAAACCTGAGGTGAAGCATCGGAATCTATAACTAGTGTCACAGGAATGGTTCATAACATAGTCAGTAAGAAGAGTCAGACTTCTTGTCCTTAAGTCAGCATAGTGCCTTTTCTATTTATTTCCGATGCAATTTCTGTGTTTCATCGTCAATAAGAAGGTCAGAGGGATACAATAAACCTGAAGTGAAGCATCGGAATCCACAACTAGTGTCACAGGAATGGTTCCAAACATAGACAGTACGAAGAGTCAGTCTTCTTGTACTTAAGTCGGCATTGTGGCTTTTGTATTTAATTCCGATGCAATTTCTGTGTTTCATCGTCAATAAGAAGGTGCAAGGGATACAGTGAACCTGAAGTGAAGCATCGGAATCTACAACTAGTGTCACAGGATTGGTTCAAAACATAGACAGTAAGAAGAGACAGTCTGCTTGTACTTATGTCGGAATTGTGCCTCTTGTATTTAATTCCGATGCAATTTCTGTGATTCATCGTCAATAAGAAGGTCCAAGGGAAACAGTAAACCTGAAGTGAAGCATCGGAATCTATAACTAGTGTCACAGGAATGGTTGCAAACATAGATAGTACGAAAAGTCAGTCTTCTTGTACTTAAGTCGGCATTGTGGCTTTTGTATTTAATTCCAATGCAATTTCTGTGATTCATCGACAATAAGAAGGTCCAAGGGAAACAGTAAACCTGAAGTGACGCATCGGAATCTATAACTAGTGTCACAGGAATGGTTCCAAACATAGACAGTACGAAGAGTCAGTCTTCTTGTACTTAAGTCGGCATTGTGGCTTTTGTATTTAATTCCAATGCAATTTCTGTGTTTCATCGTCAATAAGAAGGTCAGAGGTATACAGTAAACCTGTAGTGAAGCATCGGAATCTATAACTAGTGTCACAGGAATGGTTCAAAACATAGTCAGTAAAAAGAGTCAGTCTTCTTGTCCTTAAGTCGGCATTGTGCGTTTTGTATTTATTTCCGATGCAATTTCTATGATTCATCGTCCATAAGAAGGTCCAAGGGATACAGTAAACCTGAAGTGAAGCACCGGACTCTATAACTAGTGTCACAGAAATGGTTCATAAGATAGACAGTAGAAAGAGTCAGTCATCTCATACTTAAGTCGGCATTGTGCCTTTTGTATTTAATTCCAATTCAATTTCTGTGTTTCATCGTCAATAAGAAGGTCCATGGGAAACAGTAAACCTGAAGTGAAGCATCGGAATCTATAACTAGTGTCACAGGAATGGTTCAAACTATAATCAGTAAGAAGAGTCAGTCTTTTTGTACTTAAGTCGGCTTTATGGCCTTTTCTATTTAATTCCGACGCAATTTCTGTGTTTCATCGTCAATAAGAAGATCCAAGAGATACAGTAAACCTGAAGTGAAGCATCGGAATCTATAACAAGTGTCACAGGAAAGGTTTAAACATAGATAGTAAGTAGAGTCAGTCTTCTTGTACTTAAGTCGGCATTGTGCCTTTTCTATTTAATTCCGATGCAATTTCTGTGTTTCATCGTCAATAGGAAGGTCCAAGGGATACAGTAAACCTGGAGTGTAGCATTGGAATCTATAACTAGTGTCACAGGAATGGTTCAAAACATAGACAGTAAGAAGAGTCTGTCTTCGTATACTTAAGTCGGCATTTTGCCTTTTGTATTTCATTTCGATGCAATTTCTGTGTTTCATCGTCAATAAGAAGGTACAAGGGAGACAGTAAACCTGAAGTGAAGCGTCGGAATCTATAACTAGTGTCACAGGAATGGTTCAAATCATAGCCAGTAGGAAGAGTCCGTGTTCTTGTACTCAAGTCGGCATTGTGCCTTTTGTATTTAATTCCGATGCAATTTCTGTGTTTCATCGTCAATAAGAAGGACCAAGGGATACAGTAAACCTGAAGTGAAGCATCGGAATCTACAACTAGTGTCACAGGATTGGTTCAAAACATAGACAGCAAGAAGAGTCAGTCTTCTTGTACTTAAGTCGGCATTGTGCCTTTTCTATTTAATTCCGATGCAATTTCTCTGTTTCATCGTCACTAAGAAGGTCAGAGGGATACAGTAAACCTGAAGTGAAGCATCGGAATCTGTAACTAGTGTCACAGGAATGGTTCAAAACATAGTCAATAAGAAGAGTCAGTCTTCTTGTACTTAAGTCGGCATTGTGCCTTTCGTAGTTAATTCCGATGCAATTTCAGTGTTTCACCGTCAATAAGAAGGTCAGAGGGATACAGTAAACCTGAAGTGAAGCATCGGAGTCTATAACCAGTGTAGCAGGAATGGTTCAAACATATACAGTAAGAAGAGTCAGTCTTCTTGTACTAAAGTCGGCATTGTGCCTTTTGTATTTAATTCCGATGCAATTTCTTTGTTTCATCGTCAATAAGAGGGTCATAGGGATACAGTAAACATGAAGTCAAGCATCGGGGTCTATAACTAGTGTCACAGGAATGGTTCCAAACATAGACAGTACGTAGAGTCAGTCTTCTTGTACGTAAGTCGGCATTGTGGCTTTTGTATTTAATTCCGATGCTATTTCTGTGATTCATCGTCTATAAGAAGGTCCAAGGGATACAGTAAACCTGAACTGAAGCATCGGACTCTATAACTAGTGTCACAGAAATGGTTCAAAAGATAGACAGTAGGAAGAGTCAGTCATCTCATACTTAAGTCGGCATTCTGCCTTTTGTATTTAATTCCGATGCAATTTCTGTGTTTCATCGTCTATAAGAAGGTCCAAGGGAAACGGTAAACCTGAAGTGAAGCATCGGAATCTATAACTAGTGTCACAGGAATGGTTCACAACATAGTCAGTAAGAAGAGTCAGTCTTCTTGTCCTTAAGTGGGCATTGTGCCTTTTGTATTTAATTCCGTTGCAATTTCTGTGTTTCATCGTCAATAAGAAGGTCCAAGGGATACAGTAAACCTGGAGTGAAGCATCGGAATCTATCACTAGAGTCACAGGAATGGTTCAAAACATAGACAGTAAGAAGAGTCAGTCCTCTTGTACTTAAGTCGGCATTGTGTCTTTTGTATTTAATTCCGATGCAATTTCTGTGTTTCATCGTCAATAAGAGGGTCATAGGGATTCAGTAAACATGAAGACAAGCATCGGAGTCTATAACTAGTGTCTCAGGAATGGTTCAAAACATAGTCAGTAAGAAGAGTCAGTCTTCTTGTCCTTAAGTCGACATTGTGCATTTTCTATTTAATTCCGATGCAATTTCTGTGTTTCATCGTCACCAAGAAGGTCAGAGGGATACACTAAACCTGAAGTGAAGCATCGGAATCTATAACTAGTGTCACAGGAATGGTTCCAAACATAGTCAGTAAGAAGAGTCAGTGTTCTTGTACATAAGTCGGCATTGTGCCTTTCGTATTTAATTCCGATGCAATTTCTGTGTTTCATCGTCAATAAGTAGGTCCAAGGGATACAGTAAACCTGGAGTGAAGCACCGGAATCTTTTACTAGAGTCACAGTAGTGGTTCAAAACATAGACAGTAAGAAGAGTCGGTCTTCTTGTACTTAAGTCGGCATCGTGCTTTTTGTATTTAATTCCGATGCAATTTCTGTGATTCATCGTCAATAAGAAGGTCCAAGGGAAACAGTAAACCTGAAGTGACGCATCGGAATCTATAACTAGTGTCACAGGAATGGTTCAAATCATAGACAGTACGAAGAGTCAGTCTTCTTGTACTCAAGTCGGCATTGTGGCTTTTGTATTTAATTCCGATGCAATTTCTGTGTTTCATCGTCAATAAGAAGGTCCAAGGGATACAGTAAACCTGAAGTGAAGCATCGGAATCCATAACTAGTGTCACAGGAATGGTTCAAAACATAGATAGTAGGAAGAGTCAGTCTTCTTGTACTTAAGTCGGCATTGTGCATTTGTATTTAATTCCGATGCAATTTCTGTGATTCATCGTCAGTAAGAAGGTCCAAGGGATACAGTAAACCTGAAGTGAAGCATCGGACGCTATAACTAGTGTCACAGAAATGGTTCAAAACATAGACAGTAGAAAGAGTGAGTCATCTCATACTTAAGTCGGCATTGTGCCTTTTGTATTTAATTCCGATGCCATTTCTGTGTTTCATCGTCAATAAGAAGGTCCAAGGGAAACAGTAAACCTGAAGTGAAGCATCGGAATCTATAACTAGTGTCACAGAAATGGTACCACACATAGACAGTACGAAGAGTCAGTCTTCTTGTACTTAACTCGGCATTGTATATTTTGTATTTAATTCCGATGCAATTTCTGTGTTTCATCGTCAATAAGAACGTCAGAGGGATACAGTAAACCTGAGGTGAAGCATCGGAATCTATAACTAGTGTCACAGGAATGGTTCATAACATAGTCAGTAAGAAGAGTCAGACTTCTTGTCCTTAAGTCAGCATAGTGCCTTTTCTATTTATTTCCGATGCAATTTCTGTGTTTCATCGTCAATAAGAAGGTCAGAAGGATACAATAAACCTGAAGTGAAGCATCGGAATCTATAACTAGTGTCACAGGAATGGTTCAAAACATAGACAGTAAGAATAGTCAGTCTTCGTGTACTTAAGTCGGCATTTTGCCTTTTGTGTTTAAATCCGATGCAATTTCTGTGTTTCATCGTCAATGCGAAGGCCCAAGGGATACATTAAACCTGAAGTGAAGCATCGGGATCTATAACTAGTGTCACAGGAATGGTTCAAAGAATAGTCAGTAAGAAGAGTCAGTCTTCGTGTCCTTAAGTTGGCATTGTGCCTTTTGTATTTAATTCCGATGCAATTTCTGTTTTTCATCGTCAATAAGAAGGTCAGTGGGATACAGTAAACCTGAAGTGAAGCATCGGAATCCACAACTAGTGTCACAGGAATGGTTCCAAACATAGACAATACGAAGAGTCAGTCTTCTTGTACTTAAGTCGGCATTGTGGCTTTTGTATTTAATTCCGATGCAATTTCTGTGTTTCATCGTCAATAAGAAGGTGCAAGGGATACAGTGAACCTGAAGTGAAGCATCGGAATCTACAACTAGTGTCAGAGGATTGGTTCAAAACATAGACAGTAAGAAGAGACAGTCTTCTTGTACTTATGTCGGAATTGTGCCTCTTGTATTTAATTCCGATGCAATTTCTGTGATTCATCGTCAATAAGAAGGTCCAAGGGAAACAGTAAACCTGAAGTGAAGCATCGGAATCTATAACTAGTGTCACAGGAATGGTTGCAAACATAGATAGTACGAAAAGTCAGTCTTCTTGTACTTAAGTCGGCATTGTGGCTTTTGTATTTAATTCCAATGCAATTTCTGTGATTCATCGACAATAAGAAGGTCCAAGGGAAACAGTAAACCTGAAGTGACGCATCGGAATCTATAACTAGTGTCACAGGAATGGTTCCAAACATAGACAGTACGAAGAGTCAGTCTTCTTGTACTTAAGTCGGCATTGTGGCTTTTGTATTTAATTCCAATGCAATTTCTGTGTTTCATCGTCAATAAGAAGGTCAGAGGTATACAGTAAACCTGTAGTGAAGCATCGGAATCTATAACTAGTGTCACAGGAATGGTTCAAAACATAGTCAGTAAAAAGAGTCAGTCTTCTTGTCCTTAAGTCGGCATTGTGCGTTTTGTATTTATTTCCGATGCAATTTCTATGATTCATCGTCAATAAGAAGGTCCAAGGGATACAGTAAACCTGAAGTGAAGCACCGGACTCTATAACTAGTGTCACAGAAATGGTTCATAAGATAGACAGTAGAAAGAGTCAGTCATCTCATACTTAAGTCGGCATTGTGCCTTTTGTATTTGATTCCGATTCAATTTCTGTGTTTCATCGTCAATAAGAAGGTCCATGGGAAACAGTTAACCTGAAGTGAAGCATCGGAATCTATAACTAGTGTCACAGGAATGGTTCAAACTATAATCAGTAAGAAGAGTCAGTCTTTTTGTACTTAAGTCTGCTTTATGGCCTTTTCTATTTAATTCCGACGCAATTTCTGTGTTTCATCGTCAATAAGAAGATCCAAGAGATACAGTAAACCTGAAGTGAAGCATCGGAATCTATAACAAGTGTCACAGGAAAGGTTTAAACATAGACAGTAAGTAGAGTCAGTCTTCTTGTACTTAAGTCGGCATTGTGCCTTTTCTATTTAATTCCGATGCAATTTCTGTGTTTCATCGTCAATAGGAAGGTCCAAGGGATACAGTAAACCTGGAGTGTAGCATAGGAATCTATAACTAGTGTCACAGGAATGGTTCAAAACATAGACAGAAAGAAGAGTCTGTCTTCGTATACTTAAGTCGGCATTTTGCCTTTTGTATTTCATTTCGATGCAATTTCTGTGTTTCATCGTCAATAAGAAGGTACAAGGGAGACAGTAAACCTGAAGTGAAGCGTCGGAATCTATAACTAGTGTCACAGGAATGGTTCAAATCATAGCCAGTAGGAAGAGTCCGTGTTATTGTACTCAAGTCGGCATTGTGCCTGTTGTATTTAATTCCGATGCAATTTCTGTGTTTCATCGTCAATAAGAAGGACCAAGGGATACAGTAAACCTGAAGTGAAGCATCGGAATCTACAACTAGTGTCACAGGAAAGGTTCAAAGCATAGACGGTAAGAAGAGTAACTCTTTTTGTACTTAAGTCGGCATTGTGCCTTTTCTATTTAATTCCGATGCAATTTCTGTGTTTCATCGTCAATAAGAAGGTCAGAGGGATACAGTAAACCCGAGGTGAAGCATCGGAATCTATAACTAGTGTCACAGGAATTGTTTAAAACATAGTCAAGAAGAAGAGTCAGTCTTCTTGTATTTAAGTCGGCATAGTGCCCTTCGTATTAAAATTCCGATGCAATTTCTGTGTTTCATCGTCAATAAGAAGGTCCAAGGGATACAGTAAACCTGAAGTGAAGCATCGGAATCTACAACTAGTGTCACAGGATTTTTTCAAAACATAGACAGTAAGAAGAGTCATTCTTCTTGTACTTAAGTCGGCATTGTGCATTTTCTATTTAATTCCGATGCAATTTCTGTGTTTCATCGTCACCAAGAAGGTCAGAGGGATACACTAAACCTGAAGTGAAGCATCGGAATCTATAACTAGTGTCACAGGAATGGTTCCAAACATAGTCAGTAAGAAGAGTCAGTGTTCTTGTACATAAGTCGGCATTGTGCCTTTCGTATTTAATTCCGATGCAATTTCTGTGTTTCATCGTCAATAAGTAGGTCCAAGGGATACAGTAAACCTGGAGTGAAGCACCGGAATCTTTTACTAGAGTCACAGTAGTGGTTCAAAACATAGACAGTAAGAAGAGTCGGTCTTCTTGTACTTAAGTCGGCATCGTGCTTTTTGTATTTAATTCCGATGCAATTTCTGTGATTCATCGTCAATAAGAAGGTCCAAGGGAAACAGTAAACCTGAAGTGACGCATCGGAATCTATAACTAGTGTCACAGGAATGGTTCAAATCATAGACAGTACGAAGAGTCAGTCTTCTTGTACTCAAGTCGGCATTGTGGCTTTTGTATTTAATTCCGATGCAATTTCTGTGTTTCATCGTCAATAAGAAGGTCCAAGGGATACAGTGAACCTGAAGTGAAGCATCGGAATCTAAAACTAGCGTCACAGGATTGGTTCAAAACATAGACAGTAAGAAGAGCCAGTCTTCTTGTACTTAAGTCGGCATTGTGTCTTTTGTATTTCATTCCGATGCAATTTCTGTGATTCATCGTCAATAAGAAGGTCCAAGGGAAACAGTAAACCTGAAGTGACTGATCGGAATCTATAGCTAGTGTCACAGGAATGGTTCCAAACATAGACAGTACGAAGAGTCAGTCTTCTTGTCCTTAAGTCGGCATTGTGCCTTTTGTATTTAATTCCGATGCAATTTTGTGTTTCATCGGCAATAAGGTCAGAGGGATACAGTAAACCTGAAGTGAAGCATCGGAATCCATAACTAGTGTCACAGGAATGGTTCAAAACATAGATAGTAGGAAGAGTCAGTCTTCTTGTACTTAAGTCGGCATTGTGCATTTGTATTTAATTCCGATGCAATTTCTGTGATTCATCGTCAGTAAGAAGGTCCAAGGGATACAGTAAACCTGAAGTGAAGCATCGGACGCTATAACTAGTGTCACAGAAATGGTTCAAAACATAGACAGTAGAAAGAGTCAGTCATCTCATACTTAAGTCGGCATTGTGCCTTTTGTATTTAATTCCGATGCCATTTCTGTGTTTCATCGTCAATAAGAAGGTCCAAGGGAAACAGTAAACCTGAAGTGAAGCATCGGAATCTATAACTAGTGTCACAGAAATGGTACCACACATAGACAGTACGAAGAGTCAGTCTTCTTGTACTTAACTCGGCATTGTATATTTTGTATTTAATTCCGATGCAATTTCTGTGTTTCATCGTCAATAAGAACGTCAGAGGGATACAGTAAACCTGAGGTGAAGCATCGGAATCTATAACTAGTGTCACAGGAATGGTTCATAACATAGTCAGTAAGAAGAGTCAGACTTCTTGTCCTTAAGTCAGCATAGTGCCTTTTCTATTTATTTCCGATGCAATTTCTGTGTTTCATCGTCAATAAGAAGGTCAGAAGGATACAATAAACCTGAAGTGAAGCATCGGAATCTATAACTAGTGTCACAGGAATGGTTCAAAACATAGACAGTAAGAATAGTCAGTCTTCGTGTACTTAAGTCGGCATTTTGCCTTTTGTGTTTAAATCCGATGCAATTTCTGTGTTTCATCGTCAATGCGAAGGCCCAAGGGATACATTAAACCTGAAGTGAAGCATCGGGATCTATAACTAGTGTCACAGGAATGGTTCAAAGAATAGTCAGTAAGAAGAGTCAGTCTTCGTGTCCTTAAGTTGGCATTGTGCCTTTTGTATTTAATTCCGATGCAATTTCTGTTTTTCATCGTCAATAAGAAGGTCAGTGGGATACAGTAAACCTGAAGTGAAGCATCGGAATCCACAACTAGTGTCACAGGAATGGTTCCAAACATAGACAATACGAAGAGTCAGTCTTCTTGTACTTAAGTCGGCATTGTGGCTTTTGTATTTAATTCCGATGCAATTTCTGTGTTTCATCGTCAATAAGAAGGTGCAAGGGATACAGTGAACCTGAAGTGAAGCATCGGAATCTACAACTAGTGTCAGAGGATTGGTTCAAAACATAGACAGTAAGAAGAGACAGTCTTCTTGTACTTATGTCGGAATTGTGCCTCTTGTATTTAATTCCGATGCAATTTCTGTGATTCATCGTCAATAAGAAGGTCCAAGGGAAACAGTAAACCTGAAGTGAAGCATCGGAATCTATAACTAGTGTCACAGGAATGGTTGCAAACATAGATAGTACGAAAAGTCAGTCTTCTTGTACTTAAGTCGGCATTGTGGCTTTTGTATTTAATTCCAATGCAATTTCTGTGATTCATCGACAATAAGAAGGTCCAAGGGAAACAGTAAACCTGAAGTGACGCATCGGAATCTATAACTAGTGTCACAGGAATGGTTCCAAACATAGACAGTACGAAGAGTCAGTCTTCTTGTACTTAAGTCGGCATTGTGGCTTTTGTATTTAATTCCAATGCAATTTCTGTGTTTCATCGTCAATAAGAAGGTCAGAGGTATACAGTAAACCTGTAGTGAAGCATCGGAATCTATAACTAGTGTCACAGGAATGGTTCAAAACATAGTCAGTAAAAAGAGTCAGTCTTCTTGTCCTTAAGTCGGCATTGTGCGTTTTGTATTTATTTCCGATGCAATTTCTATGATTCATCGTCAATAAGAAGGTCCAAGGGATACAGTAAACCTGAAGTGAAGCACCGGACTCTATAACTAGTGTCACAGAAATGGTTCATAAGATAGACAGTAGAAAGAGTCAGTCATCTCATACTTAAGTCGGCATTGTGCCTTTTGTATTTGATTCCGATTCAATTTCTGTGTTTCATCGTCAATAAGAAGGTCCATGGGAAACAGTTAACCTGAAGTGAAGCATCGGAATCTATAACTAGTGTCACAGGAATGGTTCAAACTATAATCAGTAAGAAGAGTCAGTCTTTTTGTACTTAAGTCTGCTTTATGGCCTTTTCTATTTAATTCCGACGCAATTTCTGTGTTTCATCGTCAATAAGAAGATCCAAGAGATACAGTAAACCTGAAGTGATGCATCGGAATCTATAACAAGTGTCACAGGAAAGGTTTAAACATAGACAGTAAGTAGAGTCAGTCTTCTTGTACTTAAGTCGGCATTGTGCCTTTTCTATTTAATTCCGATGCAATTTCTGTGTTTCATCGTCAATAGGAAGGTCCAAGGGATACAGTAAACCTGGAGTGTAGCATAGGAATCTATAACTAGTGTCACAGGAATGGTTCAAAACATAGACAGTAAGAAGAGTCTGTCTTCGTATACTTAAGTCGGCATTTTGCCTTTTGTATTTCATTTCGATGCAATTTCTGTGTTTCATCGTCAATAAGAAGGTACAAGGGAGACAGTAAACCTGAAGTGAAGCGTCGGAATCTATAACTAGTGTCACAGGAATGGTTCAAATCATAGCCAGTAGGAAGAGTCCGTGTTATTGTACTCAAGTCGGCATTGTGCCTGTTGTATTTAATTCCGATGCAATTTCTGTGTTTCATCGTCAATAAGAAGGACCAAGGGATACAGTAAACCTGAAGTGAAGCATCGGAATCTACAACTAGTGTCACAGGATTGGTTCAAAACATAGACAGCAAGAAGAGTCAGTCTTCTTGTACTTAAGTCGGCATTGTGCCTTTTCTATTTAATTCCGATGCAATTTCTCTGTTTCATCGTCACTAAGAAGGTCAGAGGGATACAGTAAACCTGAAGTGAAGCATCGGAATCTGTAACTTGTGTCACAGGAATGGTTCAAAACATAGTCAATAAGAAGAGTCAGTCTTCTTGTACTTAAGTCGGCATTGTGCCTTTCGTAGTTAATTCCGATGCAATTTCAGTGTTTCACCGTCAATAAGAAGGTCAGAGGGATACAGTAAACCTGAAGTGAAGCATCGGAGTCTATAACCAGTGTAGCAGGAATGGTTCAAACATATACAGTAAGAAGAGTCAGTCTTCTTGTACTAAAGTCGGCATTGTGCCTTTTGTATTTAATTCCGATGCAATTTCTTTGTTTCATCGTCAATAAGAGGGTCATAGGGATACAGTAAACATGAAGTCAAGCATCGGGGTCCATAACTAGTGTCACAGGAATGGTTCCAAACATAGACAGTACGTAGAGTCAGTCTTCTTGTACGTAAGTCGGCATTGTGGCTTTTGTATTTAATTCCGATGCAATTTCTGTGATTCATCGTCAATAAGAAGGTCCAAGGGATACAGTAAACCTGAACTGAAGCATCGGACTCTATAACTAGTGTCACAGAAATGGTTCAAAAGATAGACAGTAGGAAGAGTCAGTCATCTCATACTTAAGTCGGCATTCTGCCTTTTGTATTTAATTCCGATGCAATTTCTGTGTTTCATCGTCAATAAGAAGGTCCAAGGGAAACGGTAAACCTGAAGTGAAGCATCGGAATCTATAACTAGTGTCACAGGAATGGTTCCACACATAGACAGTACGAAGAGTCAGTCTTCTTGTACTTAAGTCGGCATTGTGGCATTTGTATTTAATTCCGATGCAATGTCTGTGTTTCATCATCAATAAGAACGTCAGAGGGATACAGCAAACCTAAGGTGAAGCATCGAAATCTATAACTAGTCTCACAGGAATGGTTCAAATCATAGTCAGTAAGTAGAGTCAGTCTTCTTGTCTTTAAGTCGGCATTGTGCCTTTTGTATTTAATTCCGATGCAATTTCTGTGTTTCATCGGCAATAACGTCAGAGGGATACAGTAAACCTGAAGTGAAGCATCGGAATCCATAACTAGTGTCACAGGAATGGTTCAAAACATAGATAGTAGGAAGAGTCAGTCTTCTTGTACTTAAGTCGGCATTGTGCATTTGTATTTATTTCCGATGCAATTTCTGTGATTCATCGTCAATAAGAAGGTCCAAGGGATACAGTAAACCTGAAGTGAAGCATCGGACGCTATAACTAGTGTCACAGAAATGGTTCAAAACATAGACAGTAGAAAGAGTCAGTCATCTCATACTTAAGTCGGCATTGTGCCTTTTGTATTTAATTCCGATGCCATTTCTGTGTTTCACCGTCAATAAGAAGGTCCAAGGGAAACAGTAAACCTGAAGTGAAGCATCGGAATCTATAACTAGTGTCACAGAAATGGTACCACACATAGACAGTACGAAGAGTCAGTCTTTTTGTACTTAAGTCGGCATTGTATATTTTGTATTTAATTCCGATGCAATTTCTGTGTTTCATCGTCAATAAGAACGTCAGAGGGATACAGTAAACCTGAGGTGAAGCATCGGAATATATAACTAGTGTCACAGGAATGGTTCATAACATAGTCAGTAAGAAGAGTCAGTCTTCTTGTCCTTAAGTCAGCATTGTGCCTTTTCTATTTATTTCCGATGCAATTTCTGTGTTTCATCGTCAATAAGAAGGTCAGAGGGATACAATAAACCTGAAGTGAAGCATCGGAATCTATAACTAGTGTCACAGGAATGGTTCAAAACATAGACAGTAAGAAGAGTCAGTCTTCGAGTACTTAAGTCGGCATTTTGCCTTTTGTATTTAAATCCGATGCAATTTCTGTGTTTCATCGTCAATGCGAAGGCCCAAGGGATACATTAAACCTAAAGTGAAGCATCGGAATCTATAACTAGTGTCACAGGAATGGTTCAAAGCATAGTCAGTAAGAAGAGTCAGTCTTCTTGTCCTTAAGTTGGCATTGTGCCTTTTGTATTTAATTCCGATGCAATTTCTGTGTTTCATCGTCAATAAGAAGGTCAGTGGCATACAGTAAACCTGAAGTGATGCATCGGAATCCACAACTAGTGTCACAGGAATGGTTCCAAACATAGACAGTACGAAGAGTCAGTCTTCTTGTACTTAAGTCGGCATTGTGGCTTTTGTATTTAATTCCGATGCAATTTCTGTGTTTCATCGTCAATAAGAAGGTGCAAGGGATACAGTGAACCTGAAGTGAAGCATCGGAATCTACAACTAGTGTCACAGGATTGGTTCAAAACATAGACAGTAAGAAGAGACAGTCTTCTTGTACTTAAGTCTGCATTGTGCCTTTTGTATTTAATTTCGATGCAATTTCTGTATTTCATCGTCAATAAGAAGGTCCAAGGGAAACAGTAATCCTGAAGTGAAGCATCGGAATCTATAGCTAGTGTCACAGGAATGGTTCCAAACATAGACAGTACGAAGAGTCAGACTTCTTGTAGTTAAGTCGGCATTGTGGCTTTTGTATTTAATTCCAATGCAATTTCTGTGATTCATCGTCAATAAGAAGGTCCAAGGGATACAGTAAACCTGAAGTGAAGCATCGGACTCTATAACTAGTGTCACAGAAATGGTTCAAAAGATAGACAGTAGAAAGAGTCAGTCGTCTCATACTTTGGTCGGCATTGTGCCTTTTGTATTTAATTCCGATGCAATTTCTGTGTTTCATTGTCAATAAGATGGTCCAAGGGAAACAGTAAACCTGAAGTGAAGCATCGGAATCTATAACTAGTGTCACAGGAATGGTTCCACACATAGGCAGTACGAAGAGTCAGTCTTCTTGTACTTAAGTCGGCATTGTGGCATTTGTATTTAATTCCGATGCAATTTCTGTGTTTCATCGTCAATAAGAACGTCAGAGGGATACAGTAAACCTAAGGTTAAGCATCGGAATCTATAACTAGTCTCACAGGAATGGTTCAAAACATAGTCAGTAAGAAGAGTCAGTCTTCATGTCCTTAAGTCGGCATTGTACCTTTTGTATTTAATTCCGATGCAATTTCTGTGTTTCATCGGCAATAAGGTCAGAGGGATGACAGTAAACCTGAAGTGAAGCATCAGAATCCATAACTAGTGTCACAGGAATGGTTCACAACATAGATAGTAGGAAGAGTCAGTCTTCTTGTACTTAAGTCGGCATTGTGCATTTGTATTTAATTCCGATGCAATTTCCGTGATTCATCGTCAATAAGAAGGTCCAAGGGATACAGTAAACCTGAAGTGAAGCATCGGACGCTATAACTAGTGTCACAGAAATGGTTCAAAACATAGACAGTAGAAAGAGTCAGTCATCTCATACTTAAGTCGGCATTGTGCCTTTTGTATTTAATTCCGATGCCATTTCTGTGTTTCATCGTCAATAAGAAGGTCCAAGGGAAACAGTAAACCTGAAGTGAAGCATCGGAATCTATAACTAGTGTCACAGAAATGGTACCACACATAGACAGTACGAAGAGTCAGTCTTCTTGTACTTAAGTCGGCATTGTATATTTTGTATTTAATTCCGATGCAATTTCTGTGTTTCATCGTCAATAAGAACGTCAGAGGGATACAGTAAACCTGAGGTGAAGCATCGGAATCTATAACTAGTGTCACAGGAATGGTTCATAACATAGTCAGTAAGAAGAGTCAGACTTCATGTCCTTAAGTCAGCATTGTGCCTTTTCTATTTATTTCCGATGCAATTTCTGTGTTTCATCGTCAATAAGAAGGTCAGTGGGATACAGTAAACCTGAAGTGAAGGATCGGAATCCACAACTAGTGTCACAGGAATGGTTCCAAACATAGACAGTACGAAGAGTCAGTCTTCTTGTACTTAAGTCGGCATTGTGGCTTTTGTATTTAATTCCGATGCGATTTCTGTGTTTCATCGTCAATAAGAAGGTGCAAGTGATACAGTGAACCTGAAGTGAAGCATCGGAATCTACAACTAGTGTCACAGGATTGGTTCAAAACATAGACAGTAAGAAGAGACAGTCTTCTTGTACTTATGTCGGCATTGTGCCTTTTGTATTTAATTCCGATGCAATTTCTGTGATTCATCGTCAATAAGAAGGTCCAAGGGAAACATTAAACCTGAAGTGACGCATCGGAATCTATAACTAGTGTCACAGGAATGGTTCCAAACATAGACAGCACGAAGGGTCAGTCTTCTTGTACTTAAGTCGGCATTGTGGCTTTTGTATTTAATTCCAATGCAATTTCTGTGTTTCATCGTCAATAAGAAGGTCAGAGGTATACAGTAAACCTGAAGTGAAGCATCGGAATCTATAACTAGTGTCACAGGAATGGTTCAAAACATAGTCAGTAAAAAGAGTCAGTCTTCTTGTCCTTAAGTCGGCATTGTGCCTTTTGTATGTAATTCCGATGCAATTTCTATGAATCATCGTCAATAAGAAGGTCCAAGGGATAAAGTAAACCTGAAGTGATGCATCGGACTCTATAACTAGTGTCACAGAAATGGTTCAAAAGATAGACAGGAGAAAGAGTCAGTCATCTCATACTTAAGTCGGCATTGTGCCTTTTGTATTTAATTCCGATGCAATTTCTGTGTTTCATCGTCAATAAGAAGGTCCATGGGAAACAGTAAACCTGAAGTGAAGCATCGGAATCTATAACTAGTGTCGCAGGAATGGTTGAAACTATGATCAGTAAGAAGAGTCAGTCTTTTTGTACTTAAGTCGGCTTTATGGCATTTTCAATTTAATTCCGACGCAGTTTCTGTGTTTCATCGTCAATAAGAAGATCCAAGAGATACAGTAAACCTAAAGTGAAGCATCGGGATCCATAACAAGTGTCACAGGAAAGGTTCAAAACATAGACAGTAAGAAGAGTCAGTCTTCTTGTACTTAAGTCGGCATTGTGCCTTTTCTATTTAATTCCGATGCAATTTCTGTGTTTCATCGTCAATAAGAAGGTCAGAGGGATACAGTAAACCTGAGGTGAAGCATCGGAATCTATAACCAGTGTCACAGGAATGGTTCAAAACATAGTCCGGAAGAAGAGTCAGTCTTCTTGTACTTAAGTCGGCATAGTGCCCTTCGTATTTAATTCCGATGCAATTCCTGTGTTTCATCGTCAATAAGAAGGTCCAAGGGATACAGTAAACCTGGAGTGTAGCATAGGAATCTATCACTAGTGTCACAGTAATGGTTCAAATCATAGACAGTAAGATGAGTCACTCTTCGTATACTTAAGTCGGCATTTTGCCTTTTGTATTTAATTTCGATGCAATTTCTGTGTTTCATCGTCAATAAGAAGGTACAAGGGATACAGTAAAGCTGAAGGGAAGCGTCGGAATCTATAACTAGTGTCACAGGAAGGGTTCAAAACATAGCCAGTAGGAAGAGTGAGTGTTCTTGTACTTAAGTCGGCATTGTGCCTTTTGTATTTAATTCCGATGCAATTTCTATGAATCATCGTCAATAAGAAGGTCCAAGGGATAAAGTAAACCTGAAGTGATGCATCGGACTCTATAACTAGTGTCACAGAAATGGTTCAAAAGATAGACAGGAGAAAGAGTCAGTCATCTCATACTTAAGTCGGCATTGTGCCTTTTGTATTTAATTCCGATGCAATTTCTGTGTTTCATCGTCAATAAGAAGGTCCATGGGAAACAGTAAACCTGAAGTGAAGCATCGGAATCTATAACTAGTGTCGCAGGAATGGTTGAAACTATGATCAGTAAGAAGAGTCAGTCTTTTTGTACTTAAGTCGGCTTTATGGCATTTTCAATTTAATTCCGACGCAGTTTCTGTGTTTCATCGTCAATAAGAAGATCCAAGAGATACAGTAAACCTAAAGTGAAGCATCGGGATCCATAACAAGTGTCACAGGAAAGGTTCAAAACATAGACAGTAAGAAGAGTCAGTCTTCTTGTACTTAAGTCGGCATTGTGCCTTTTCTATTTAATTCCGATGCAATTTCTGTGTTTCATCGTCAATAAGAAGGTCAGAGGGATACAGTAAACCTGAGGTGAAGCATCGGAATCTATAACCAGTGTCACAGGAATGGTTCAAAACATAGTCCGGAAGAAGAGTCAGTCTTCTTGTACTTAAGTCGGCATAGTGCCCTTCGTATTTAATTCCGATGCAATTCCTGTGTTTCATCGTCAATAAGAAGGTCCAAGGGATACAGTAAACCTGGAGTGTAGCATAGGAATCTATCACTAGTGTCACAGTAATGGTTCAAATCATAGACAGTAAGATGAGTCACTCTTCGTATACTTAAGTCGGCATTTTGCCTTTTGTATTTAATTTCGATGCAATTTCTGTGTTTCATCGTCAATAAGAAGGTACAAGGGATACAGTAAAGCTGAAGGGAAGCGTCGGAATCTATAACTAGTGTCACAGGAAGGGTTCAAAACATAGCCAGTAGGAAGAGTGAGTGTTCTTGTACTTAAGTCGGCATTGTGCCATTTGTATTTAATTCCGATGCAATTTCTGTGTTTCATCGTCAATAAGAAGGTCCAAGGGATACAGTAAACCTGAAGTGAAGCATCGGAATCTACAACTAATGTCACAGGATTGGTTCAACACATAGACAGCAAGAAGAGTCAGTCTTCTTGTACTTAAGTCGGCATTGTGCCTTTTCTATTTAATTCCGATGCAATTTCTCTGTTTCATCGTCACTAAGAAGGTCAGAGGGATACAGTAAACCTGAAGTGAAGCATCGGAATCTGTAACTAGTGTCACAGGAATGGTTCAAAACATAGGCAATAAGAAGAGTCAGTCTTCTTGTACTTAAGTCGGCATTGTGCCTTTCGCATTTAATTCCGATGCAATTTCTGTGTTTCACCGTCAATAAGAAGGTCAGAGGGATACAGTAAACCTGAAGTGAAGCATCGGAATCTATATCCAGTGTAGCAGGAATGGTTCAAACATATACAGTAAGAAGAGTCAGTCTTCTTGTACTAAAGTCGGCATTGTGCCTTTTGTATTTAATTCCGATGCAATTTCTTTGTTTCATCGTCAATAAGAGGGTCATAGGGATACAGTAAACATGAAGTCAAGCATCGGAGTCTATAACTAGTGTCACAGGAATGGTTCAAAACATAGTCAGTAAGAAGAATCAGTATCCTTGTACTTAAGTCGGCATTGTGCCATTTGAATTTAATTCCGATGCAATTTCTGTGTTTCATCGTCAATAAGTAGGTCCAAGGGATACATTAAACCTGAAGTGAAGCATCGGAATCTATAACTAGGGTCACTGGAATGGTTCAAAATATAAACAGTATGAAGAGTCAGTCTTCTTGTACTTAAGTCCGCATTGTGCCTTTTCTATTTAATTCCGATGATATTTCTGTGATTCATCGTCAATAAGAAGGTCCAAGGGAAACAGTAAACCTGAAGTGACGCATCGGAATCTATAACTAGTGTCACAGGAATGGTTCCAATCATAGACAGTACGTAGAGTCAGTCATCTTGTACTTAAGTCGGCATTGTGGCTTTTGTATTTAATTCCGATGCAATTTCTGTGATTCATCGTCAATAAGAAGGTCCAAGGGATACAGTAAACCTGAACTGAAGCATCGGACTTTATAACTAGTGTCACAGAAATGGTTCAAAAGATAGACAGTAGGAAGAGTCAGTCATCTCATACTTAAGTCGGCATTCTGCCTTTTGTATTTAACTCCGATGCAATTTCTGTGTTTCATCGTCAATAAGAAGGTCCAAAGGAAACGGTAAACCTGAAGTGAAGCATCGGAATCTATAACTAGTGTCACAGGAATGGTTCCACACATAGACAGTACGAAGAGTCAGTCTTCTTGTACTTAAGTCGGCATTGTGGCATTTGTATTTAATTCCGATGCAATGTCTGTGTTTCATCGTCAATAAGAACGTCAGAGGGATACAGTAAACCTAAGGTGAAGCATCGAAATCTATAACTAGTCTCACAAGAATGGTTCAAATCATAGTCAGTAAGTAGAGTCAGTCTTCTTGTCCTTAAGTCGGCATTGTGCCTTTTCTATTTAATTCCGATGCAATTTCTGTGTTTCATCGTCAATAAGAAGGTCAGAGGGATACAGTGAACCTGAAGTGAAGCATCGGAATCTAAAACTAGCGTCACAGGATTGGTTCAAAACATAGACAGTAAGAAGAGCCAGTCTTCTTGTACTTAAGTCGGCATTGTGTCTTTTGTATTTAATTCCGATGCCATTTCTGTGACTCATCGTCAATAAGAAGGTCCAAGGGAAACAGTAAACCTGAAGTGACTGATCGGAATCTATAGCTAGTGTCACAGGAATGGTTCCAAACATAGACAGTACGAAGAGTCAGTCTTCTTGTCCTTAAGTCGGCATTGTGCCTTTTGTATTTAATTCCGATGCAATTTTGTGTTTCATCGGCAATAAGGTCAGAGGGATACAGTAAACTTGAAGTGAAGCATCGGAATCCATAACTAGTGTCACAGGAATGGTTCAAAACATAGATTGTAGGAAGAGTCAGTCTTCTTGTACTTAAGTCGGCATTGTGCATTTGTATTTAATTCCGATGCAATTTCTGTGTTTCATCGTCAAGAAGAAGGTCCAAGGGATACAGTAAACCTGAAGTGAAGCATCGGACGCTATAACTAGTGTCACAGAAATGGTTCAAAACATAGACAGTAGAAAGAGTCAGTCATCTCATACTTAAGTCGGCATTGTGCCTTTTGTATTTAATTCCGATGCCATTTCTGTGTTTCATCGTCAATAAGAAGGTCCAAGGGAAACAGTAAACCTGAAGTGAAGCATCGGAATCTATAACTAGTGTCACAGAAATGGTACCACACATAGACAGTACGAAGAGTCAGTCTTCTTGTACTTAAGTCGGCATTGTATATTTTGTATTTAATTCCGATGCAATTTCTGTGTTTCATCGTCAATAAGAACGTCAGAGGGATACAGTAAACCTGAGGTGAAGCATCGGAATCTATAACTAGTGTCACAGGAATGGTTCATAACATAGTCAGTAAGAAGAGTCAGACTTCTTGTCCTTAAGTCAGCATAGTGCCTTTTCTATTTATTTCCGATGCAATTTCTGTGTTTCATCGTCAATAAGAAGGTCAGAGGGATACAATAAACCTGAAGTGAAGCATCGGAATCTATAACTAGTGTCACAGGAATGGTTCAAAACATAGACAGTAAGAATAGTCAGTCTTCGTGTACTTAAGTCGGCATTTTGCCTTTTGTGTTTAAATCCGATGCAATTTCTGTGTTTCATCGTCAATGCGAAGGCCCAAGGGATACATTAAACCGGAAGTGAAGCATCAGGATCTATAACTAGTGTCACAGGAATGGTTCAAAGCATAGTCAGTAAGAAGAGTCAGTCTTCGTGTCCTTAAGTTGGCATTGTGCCTTTTGTATTTAATTCCGATGCAATTTCTGTGTTTCATCGTCAATAAGAAGGTCAGTGGGATACAGTAAACCTGAAGTGAAGCATCGAAATCCACAACTAGTGTCACAGGAATGGTTCCAATCATAGACAGTACGAAGAGTCAGTCTTCTTGTACTTAAGTCGGCATTGTGGCTTTTGTATTTAATTCCGATGCAATTTCTGTGTTTCATCGTCAATAAGAAGGTGCAAGGGATACAGTGAACCTGAAGTGAAGCATCGGAATCTACAACTAGTGTCACAGGATTGGTTCAAAACATAGACAGTAAGAAGAGACAGTCTTCTTGTACTTATGTCGGAATTGTGCCTCTTGTATTTAATTCCGATGCAATTTCTGTGATTCATCGACAATAAGAAGGTCCAAGGGAAACAGTAAACATGAAGTGACGCATCGGAATCTATAACTAGTGTCACAGGAATGGTTCCAAACATAGACAGTACGAAGAGTCAGTCTTCTTGTACTTAAGTCGGCATTGTGGCTTTTGTATTTAATTCCAATGCAATTTCTGTGTTTCATCGTCAATAAGAAGGTCAGAGGTATACAGTAAACCTGTAGTGAAGCATCGGAATCTATAACTAGTGTCACAGGAATGGTTCAAAACATAGTCAGTAAAAAGAGTCAGTCTTCTTGTCCTTAAGTCGGCATTGTGCGTTTTGTATTTATTTCCGATGCAATTTCTATGATTCATCGTCAATAAGAAGGTCCAAGGGATACAGTAAACCTGAAGTGAAGCACCGGACTCTATAACTAGTGTCACAGAAATGGTTCATAAGATAGACAGTAGAAAGAGTCAGTCATCTCATACTTAAGTCGGCATTGTGCCTTTTGTATTTAATTCCGATTCAATTTCTGTGTTTCATCGTCAATAAGAAGGTCCATGGGAAACAGTAAACCTGAAGTGAAGCATCGGAATCTATAACTAGTGTCACAGGAATGGTTCAAACTATAATCAGTAAGAAGAGTCAGTCTTTTTGTACTTAAGTCGGCTTTATGGCCTTTTCTATTTAATTCCGACGCAATTTCTGTGTTTCATCGTCAATAAGAAGATCCAAGAGATACAGTAAACCTGAAGTGAAGCATCGTAATCTATAACAAGTGTCACAGGAAAGGTTTAAACATAGACAGTAAGTAGAGTCAGTCTTCTTGTACTTAAGTCGGCATTGTGCCTTTTCTATTTAATTCCGATGCAATTTCTGTGTTTCATCGTCAATAGGAAGGTCCAAGGGATACAGTAAACCTGGAGTGTAGCATAGGAATCTATAACTAGTGTCACAGGAATGGTTCAAAACATAGACAGTAAGAAGAGTCTGTCTTCGTATACTTAAGTCGGCATTTTGCCTTTTGTATTTCATTTCGATGCAATTTCTGTGTTTCATCGTCAATAAGAAGGTACAAGGGAGACAGTAAACCTGAAGTGAAGCGTCGGAATCTATAACTAGTGTCACAGGAATGGTTCAAATCATAGCCAGTAGGAAGAGTCCGTGTTCTTGTACTCAAGTCGGCATTGTGCCTTTTGTATTTAATTCCGATGCAATTTCTGTGTTTCATCGTCAATAAGAAGGACCAAGGGATACAGTAAACCTGAAGTGAAGCATCGGAATCTACAACTAGTGTCACAGGATTGGTTCAAAACATAGACAGCAAGAAGAGTCAGTCATCTTGTACTTAAGTCGGCATTGTGCCTTTTCTATTTAATTCCGATGCAATTTCTCTGTTTCATCGTCACTAAGAAGGTCAGAGGGATACAGTAAACCTGAAGTGAAGCATCGGAATCTGTAACTAGTGTCACAGGAATGGTTTAAAACATAGTCAATAAGAAGAGTCAGTCTTCTTGTACTTAAGTCGGCATTGTGCCTTTCGTAGTTAATTCCGATGCAATTTCAGTGTTTCACCGACAATAAGAAGGACAGAGGGATACAGTAAACCTGAAGTGAAGCATCGGAGTCTATAACCAGTGTAGCAGGAATGGTTCAAACATATACAGTAAGAAGAGTCAGTCTTCTTGTACTAAAGTCGGCATTGTGCCTTTTGTATTTAATTCCGATGCAATTTCTTTGTTTCATCGTCAATAAGAGGGTCATAGGGATACAGTAAACATGAAGTCAAGCATCGGGGTCTATAACTAGTGTCACAGGAATGGTTCCAAACATAGACAGTACGTAGAGTCAGTCTTCTTGTACGTAAGTCGGCATTGTGGCTTTTGTATTTAATTCCGATGCAATTTCTGTGATTCATCGTCAATAAGAAGGTCCAAGGGATACAGTAAACCTGAACTGAAGCATCGGACTCTATAACTAGTGTCACAGAAATGGTTCAAAAGATAGACAGTAGGAAGAGTCAGTCATCTCATACTTAAGTCGGCATTCTGCCTTTTGTATTTAATTCCGATGCAATATCTGTGTTTCATCGTCAATAAGAAGGTCCAAGGGAAACGGTAAACCTGAAGTGAAGCATCGGAATCTATAACTAGTGTCACAGGAATGGTTCCACACATAGACAGTACGAAGAGTCAGTCTTCTTGTACTTAAGTCGGCATTGTGGCATTTGTATTTAATTCCGATGCAATGTCTGTGTTTCATCATCAATAAGAACGTCAGAGGGATACAGCAAACCTAAGGTGAAGCATCGAAATCTATAACTAGTCTCACAGGAATGGTTCAAATCATAGTCAGTAAGTAGAGTCAGTCTTCTTGTCTTTAAGTCGGCATTGTGCCTTTTGTATTTAATTCCGATGCAATTTCTGTGTTTCATTGGCAATAACGTCAGAGGGATACAGTAAACCTGAAGTGAAGCATCGGAATTCATAACTAGTGTCACAGGAATGGTTCAAAACATAGACAGTAGGAAGAGTCAGTCTTCTTGTACTTAAGTCGGCATTGTGCCTTCTGTATTTAATTCCGATGCAATTTCTGTGTTTCATCGTCAATAAGAAGGTCAGAGGGATACAGTAAACCTGAAGTGAAGCATCGGAATCCAAAACTAGTGTCACAGGAATGGTTCAAAACATAGACTGTAGGAAGTGTCAGTCTTCTTGTACGTAAGTCGGCATTGTGCCATTTGTATTCATTTCCGATGCAACTTCTGTGTTTCATCGTCAATAAGAAGGTCCAAGGTACACAGCAAACCTGAACTGAAGCATCGGAATCAATAACTAGTGTCACAGGAATGGTTCAAAACATAGTCAGTAAGAAGAGTCAGTCTTCTTGTACTTAAGTCGGCATTGTGCCTTTCGTATTTAATTCCGATGCAATTTCTGTGTTTCATCGGCAATAAGGTCAGAGGGATACAGTAAACCTGAAGTGAAGCATCGGAATCCATAACTAGTGTCACAGGAATGGTTCAAAACATAGATAGTAGGAAGAGTCAGTCTTCTTGTACTTAAGTCGGCATTGTGCATTTGTATTTAATTCCGATGCAATTTCTGTGATTCATCGTCAATAAGAAGGTCCAAGGGATACAGTAAACCTGAAGTGAAGCATCGGACGCTATAACTAGTGTCACAGAAATGGTTCAAAACATAGACAGTAGAAAGAGTCAGTCATCTCATACTTAAGTCGGCATTGTGCCTTTTGTAATTAATTCCGATGCCATTTCTGTGTTTCACCGTCAATAAGAAGGTCCAAGGGAAACAGTAAACCTGAAGTGAAGCATCGGAATCTATAACTAGTGTCACAGAAATGGTACCACAAATAGACAGTACGAAGAGTCAGTCTTTTTGTACTTCAGTCGGCATTGTATATTTTGTATTTAATTCCGATGCAATTTCTGTGTTTCATCGTCAATAAGAACGTCAGAGGGATACAGTAAACCTGAGGTGAAGCATCGGAATATATAACTAGTGTCACAGGAATGGTTCATAACATAGTCAGTAAGAAGAGTCAGTCTTCTTGTCCTTAAGTCAGCATTGTGCCTTTTCTATTTATTTCCGATGCAATTTCTGTGTTTCATCGTTAATGAGAAGGTCAGAGGGATACAATAAACCTGAAGTGAAGCATCGGAATCTATAACTAGTGTCACAGGAATGGTTCAAAACATAGACAGTAAGAAGAGTCAGTCTTCGTGTACTTAAGTCGGCATTTTGCCTTTTGTATTTAAATCCGATGCAATTTCTGTGTTTCATCGTCAATGCGAAGGCCCAAGGGATACATTAAACCTAAAGTGAAGCATCGGAATCTATAACTAGTGTCACAGGAATGGTTCAAAGCATAGTCAGTAAGAAGAGTCAGTCTTCTTGTCCTTAAGTTCGCATTGTGCCTTTTGTATTTAATTAAGATGCAATTTCTGTGTTTCATCGTCAATAAGAAGGTCAGTGGGATACAGTAAACCTTAAGTGATGCATCGGAATCCACAACTAGTGTCACAGGAATGGTTCCAAACATAGACAGTACGAAGAGTCAGTCTTCTTGTACTTAAGTCGGCATTGTGGCTTTTGTATTTAATTCCGATGCAATTTCTGTGTTTCATCGTCAATAAGAAGGTGCAAGGGATACAGTGAACCTGAAGTGAAGCATCGGAATCTACAACTAGTGTCACAGGATTGGTTCAAAACATAGACAGTAAGAAGAGACAGTCTTCTTGTACTTATGTCGGAATTGTGCCTCTTGTATTTAATTCCGATGCAATTTCTGTGATTCATCGTCAATAAGAAGGTCCAAGGGAAACAGTAAACCTGAAGTGAAGCATCGGAATCTATAACTAGTGTCACAGGAATGGTTGCAAACATAGATAGTACGAAAAGTCAGTCTTCTTGTACTTAAGTCGGCATTGTGGCTTTTGTATTTAATTCCAATGCAATTTCTGTGATTCATCGACAATAAGAAGGTCCAAGGGAAACAGTAAACCTGAAGTGACGCATCGGAATCTATAACTAGTGTCACAGGAATGGTTCCAAACATAGACAGTACGAAGAGTCAGTCTTCTTGTACTTAAGTCGGCATTGTGGCTTTTGTAATTAATTCCAATGCAATTTCTGTGTTTCATCGTCAATAAGAAGGTCAGAGGTATACAGTAAACCTGTAGTGAAGCATCGGAATCTATAACTAGTGTCACAGGAATGGTTCAAAACATAGTCAGTAAAAAGAGTCAGTCTTCTTGTCCTTAAGTCGGCATTGTGCGTTTTGTATTTATTTCCGATGCAATTTCTATGATTCATCGTCCATAAGAAGGTCCAAGGGATACAGTAAACCTGAAGTGAAGCACCGGACTCTATAACTAGTGTCACAGAAATGGTTCATAAGATAGACAGTAGAAAGAGTCAGTCATCTCATACTTAAGTCGGCATTGTGCCTTTTGTATTTAATTCCGATTCAATTTCTGTGTTTCATCGTCAATAAGAAGGTCCATGGGAAACAGTAAACCTGAAGTGAAGCATCGGAATCTATAACTAGTGTCACAGGAATGGTTCAAACTATAATCAGTAAGAAGAGTCAGTCTTTTTGTACTTAAGTCGGCTTTATGGCCTTTTCTATTTAATTCCGACGCAATATCTGTGTTTCATCGTCAATAAGAAGATCCAAGAGATACAGTAAACCTGAAGTGAAGCATCGGAATCTATAACAAGTGTCACAGGAAAGGTTTAAACATAGACAGTAAGTAGAGTCAGTCTTCTTGTACTTAAGTCGGCATTGTGCCTTTTCTATTTAATTCCGATGCAATTTCTGTGTTTCATCGTCAATAGGAAGGTCCAAGGGATACAGTAAACCTGGAGTGTAGCATTGGAATCTATAACTAGTGTCACAGGAATGGTTCAAAACATAGACAGTAAGAAGAGTCTGTCTTCGTATACTTAAGTCGGCATTTTGCCTTTTGTATTTCATTTCGATGCAATTTCTGTGTTTCATCGTCAATAAGAAGGTACAAGGGAGACAGTAAACCTGAAGTGAAGCGTCGGAATCTATAACTAGTGTCACAGGAATGGTTCAAATCATAGCCAGTAGGAAGAGTCCGTGTTCTTGTACTCAAGTCGGCATTGTGCCTTTTGTATTTAATTCCGATGCAATTTCTGTGTTTCATCGTCAATAAGAAGGACCAAGGGATACAGTAAACCTGAAGTGAAGCATCGGAATCTACAACTAGTGTCACAGGATTGGTTCAAAACATAGACAGCAACAAGAGTCAGTCTTCTTGTACTTAAGTCGGCATTGTGCCTTTTCTATTTAATTCCGATGCAATTTCTCTGTTTCATCGTCACTAAGAAGGTCAGAGGGATACAGTAAGCCTGAAGTGAAGCATCGGAATCTGTAACTAGTGTCACAGGAATGGTTCAAAACATAGTCAATAAGAAGAGTCAGTCTTCTTGTACTTAAGTCGGCATTGTGCCTTTCGTAGTTAATTCCGATGCAATTTCAGTGTTTCACCGTCAATAAGAAGGTCAGAGGGATACAGTAAACCTGAAGTGAAGCATCGGAGTCTATAACCAGTGTAGCAGGAATGGTTCAAACATATACAGTAAGAAGAGTCAGTCTTCTTGTACTAAAGTCGGCATTGTGCCTTTTGTATTTAATTCCGATGCAATTTCTTTGTTTCATCGTCAATAAGAGGGTCATAGGGATACAGTAAACATGAAGTCAAGCATCGGGGTCTATAACTAGTGTCACAGGAATGGTTCCAAACATAGACAGTACGTAGAGTCAGTCTTCTTGTACGTAAGTCGGCATTGTGGCTTTTGTATTTAATTCTGATGCAATTTCTGTGATTCATCGTCAATAAGAAGGTCCAAGGGATACAGTAAACCTGAACTGAAGCATCGGACTCTATAACTAGTGTCACAGAAATGGTTCAAAAGATAGACAGTAGGAAGAGTCAGTCATCTCATACTTAAGTCGGCATTCTGCCTTTTGTATTTAATTCCGATGCAATTTCTGTGTTTCATCGTCTATAAGAAGGTCCAAGGGAAACGGTAAACCTGAAGTGAAGCATCGGAATCTATAACTAGTGTCACAGGAATGGTTCACAACATAGTCAGTAAGAAGAGTCAGTCTTCTTGTCCTTAAGTGGGCATTGTGCCTTTTGTATTTAATTCCGTTGCAATTTCTGTGTTTCATCGTCAATAAGAAGGTCCAAGGGATACAGTAAACCTGGAGTGAAGCATCGGAATCTATCACTAGAGTCACAGGTATGGTTCAAAACATAGACAGTAAGAAGAGTCAGTCCTCTTGTTCTTACGTCGACATTGTGCCTTTTCTATTTATTGCCGATTAATTTCTGTGTTTCATCGTCAATAAGTAGGTCCAACGGATACAGTAAAGCTGAGGTGAAGCATCGGAATCTATAACTAGTGTCACAGGAATGGTTCATAACATAGTCAGTAAGAAGAGTCAGTCTTCTTGTCCTTAAGTCGGCATTGTGCCTTTTCCATTTAATTCCGATTCAATTTCTGGGTTTCATCGTCAATAAGAAGGTCCAAGGGATACAGTAAACCTGGAGTGAAGCATCGGAATCTATGACTAGAGTCACAGGAATGGTTCAAAACATAGACAGTAAGAAGAGTCAGTCCTCTTGTACTTAAGTCGGCATTGTGTCTTTTGTATTTAATTCCGATGCAATTTCTGTGTTTCATCGTCAATAAGAGGGTCATAGGGATTCAGTAAAAATGAAGACAAGCATCGGAGTCTATAACTAGTGTCTCAGGAATGGTTCAAAACATAGTCAGTAAGAAGAGTCAGTCTTCTTGTCCTTAAGTCGACATTGTGCCTTTTCTATTTAATTCCGACGCAATTTCTGTGTTTCATTGTCAATAAGAAGTTCCAAGGGATACAGTAAACCTGGAGTGAAGCATCGGAATTTATAACAAGTGTCACAGGAAAGGTTCAAAGCATAGACGGTAAGAAGAGTAACTCTTTTTGTACTTAAGTCGGCATTGTGCCTTTTCTATTTAATTCCGATGCAATTTCTGTGTTTCATCGTCAATAAGAAGGTCAGAGGGATACAGTAAACCCGAGGTGAAGCATCGGAATCTATAACTAGTGTCACAGGAATTGTTTAAAACATAGTCAAGAAGAAGAGTCAGTCTTCTTGTATTTAAGTCGGCATAGTGCCCTTCGTATTAAAATTCCGATGCAATTTCTGTGTTTCATCGTCAATAAGAAGGTCCAAGGGATACAGTAAACCTGAAGTGAAGCATCGGAATCTACAACTAGTGTCACAGGATTTTTTCAAAACATAGACAGTAAGAAGAGTCATTCTTCTTGTACTTAAGTCGGCATTGTGCATTTTCTATTTAATTCCGATGCAATTTCTGTGTTTCATCGTCACCAAGAAGGTCAGAGGGATACACTAAACCAGAAGTGAAGCATCGGAATCTATAACTAGTGTCACAGGAATGGTTCCAAACATAGTCAGTAAGAAGAGTCAGTGTTCTTGTACATAAGTCGGCATTGTGCCTTTCGTATTTAATTCCGATGCAATTTCTGTGTTTCACCGTCAATAAGAAGGTCAGAGGGATACAGTAAACCTGAAGTGAAGTATCGGAATCTATAACCAGTGTAGCAGGAATGGTTCAAACATATACAGTAAGAAGAGTCAGTCTTCTTGTACTAAAGTCGGCATTGTGCCTTTTGTATTAAATTCCGATGCAATTTCTGTGTTTCATCGTCAACAAGAGGGTCATAGAGATACAGTAAACATGAAGTCAAGCATCGGAGTCTATAACTAGTGTCACAGGAATGGTTCAAAACATAGTCAGTAAGAAGTGTCAGTCTTCTTGTCCTTAAGTGGGCATTGTGCCTTGTGTATTTAATTCCGTTGCAATTTCTGTGTTTCATCGTCAATAAGTAGGTCCAAGGGATACAGTAAACCTGGAGTGAAGCACCGGAATCTTTTACTAGAGTCACAGTAGTGGTTCAAAACATAGACAGTAAGAAGAGTCGGTCTTCTTGTACTTAAGTCGGCATCGTGCTTTTTGTATTTAATTCCGATGCAATTTCTGTGATTCATCGTCAATAAGAAGGTCCAAGGGATACAGTGAACCTGAAGTGAAGCATCGGAATCTAAAACTAGCGTCACAGGATTGGTTCAAAACATAGACAGTAAGAAGAGCCAGTCTTCTTGTACTTAAGTCGGCATTGTGTCTTTTGTATTTAATTCCGATGCAATTTCTGTGATTCATCGTCAATAAGAAGGTCCAAGGGAAACAGTAAACCTGAAGTGACTGATCGGAATCTATAGCTAGTGTCACAGGAATGGTTCCAAACATAGACAGTACGAAGAGTCAGTCTTCTTGTCCTTAAGTCGGCATTGTGCCTTTTGTATTTAATTCCGATGCAATTTTGTGTTTCATCGGCAATAAGGTCAGAGGGATACAGTAAACCTGAAGTGAAGCATCGGAATCCATAACTAGTGTCACAGGAATGGTTCAAAACATAGATAGTAGGAAGAGTCAGTCTTCTTGTACTTAAGTCGGCATTGTGCATTTGTATTTAATTCCGATGCAATTTCTGTGATTCATCGTCAATAAGAAGGTCCAAGGGATACAGTAAACCTGAAGTGAAGCATCGGACGCTATAACTAGTGTCACAGAAATGGTTCAAAACATAGACAGTAGAAAGAGTCAGTCATCTCATACTTAAGTCGGCATTGTGCCTTTTGTATTTAATTCCGATGCCATTTCTGTGTTTCATCGTCAATAAGAAGGTCCAAGGGAAACAGTAAACCTGAAGTGAAGCATCGGAATCTATAACTAGTGTCACAGAAATGGTACCACACATAGACAGTACGAAGAGTCAGTCTTCTTGTACTTAAGTCGGCATTGTATATTTTCTATTTAATTCCGATGCAATTTCTGTGTTTCATCGTCAATAAGAACGTCAGAGGGATACAGTAAACCTGAGGTGAAGCATCGGAATCTATAACTAGTGTCACAGGAATGGTTCATAACATAGTCAGTAAGAAGAGTCAGACTTCTTGTCCTTAAGTCAGCATAGTGCCTTTTCTATTTATTTCCGATGCAATTTCTGTGTTTCATCGTCAATAAGAAGGTCAGAGGGATACAATAAACCTGAAGTGAAGCATCGGAATCTATAACTAGTGTCACAGGAATGGTTCAAAACATAGACAGTAAGAATAGTCAGTCTTCGTGTACTTAAGTCGGCATTTTGCCTTTTGTGTTTAAATCCGATGCAATTTCTGTGTTTCATCGTCAATGCGAAGGCCCAAGGGATACATTAAACCTGAAGTGAAGCATCGGGATCTATAACTAGTGTCACAGGAATGGTTCAAAGAATAGTCAGTAAGAAGAGTCAGTGTTCGTGTCCTTAAGTTGGCATTGTGCCTTTTGTATTTAATTCCGATGCAATTTCTGTTTTTCATCGTCAATAAGAAGGTCAGTTGGATACAGTAAACCTGAAGTGAAGCATCGGAATCTATAACTAGTGTCACAGGAATGGTTGCAAACATAGATAGTACGAAAAGTCAGTCTTCTTGTACTTAAGTCGGCATTGTGGCTTTTGTATTTAATTCCAATGCAATTTCTGTGATTCATCGACAATAAGAAGGTCCAAGGGAAACAGTAAACCTGAAGTGACGCATCGGAATCTATAACTAGTGTCACAGGAATGGTTCCAAACATAGACAGTACGAAGAGTCAGTCTTCTTGTACTTAAGTCGGCATTGTGGCTTTTGTATTTAATTCCAATGCAATTTCTGTGTTTCATCGTCAATAAGAAGGTCAGAGGTATACAGTAAACCTGTAGTGAAGCATCGGAATCTATAACTAGTGTCACAGGAATGGTTCAAAACATAGTCAGTAAAAAGAGTCAGTCTTCTTGTCCTTAAGTCGGCATTGTGCGTTTTGTATTTATTTCCGATGCAATTTCTATGATTCATCGTCAATAAGAAGGTCCAAGGGATACAGTAAACCTGAAGTGAAGCACCGGACTCTATAACTAGTGTCACAGAAATGGTTCATAAGATAGACAGTAGAAAGAGTCAGTCATCTCATACTTAAGTCGGCATTGTGCCTTTTGTATTTAATTCCGATTCAATTTCTGTGTTTCATCGTCAATAAGAAGGTCCATGGGAAACAGTAAACCTGAAGTGAAGCATCGGAATCTATAACTAGTGTCACAGGAATGGTTCAAACTATAATCAGTAAGAAGAGTCAGTCTTTTTGTACTTAAGTCGGCTTTATGGCCTTTTCTATTTAATTCCGACGCAATTTCTGTGTTTCATCGTCAATAAGAAGATCCAAGAGATACAGTAAACCTGAAGTGAAGCATCGGAATCTATAACAAGTGTCACAGGAAAGGTTTAAACATAGACAGTAAGTAGAGTCTGTCTTCTTGTACTTAAGTCGGCATTGTGCCTTTTCCATTTAATTCCGATGCAATTTCTGTGTTTCATCGTCAATAGGAAGATCCAAGGGATACAGTAAACCTGGAGTGTAGCATAGGAATCTATAACTAGTGTCACAGGAATGGTTCAAAACATAGACAGTAAGAAGAGTCTGTCTTCGTATACTTAAGTCGGCATTTTGCCTTTTGTATTTCATTTCGATGCAATTTCTGTGTTTCATCGTCAATAAGAAGGTACAAGGGAGACAGTAAACCTGAAGTGAAGCGTCGGAATCTATAACTAGTGTCACAGGAATGGTTCAAATCATAGCCAGTAGGAAGAGTCCGTGTTCTTGTACTCAAGTCGGCATTGTGCCTTTTGTATTTAATTCCGATGCAATTTCTGTGTTTCATCGTCAATAAGAAGGACCAAGGGATACAGTAAACCTGAAGTGAAGCATCGGAATCTACAACTAGTGGCACAGGATTGGTTCAAAACATAGACAGCAAGAAGAGTCAGTCTTCTTGTACTTAAGTCGGCATTGTGCCTTTTCTATTTAATTCCGATGCAATTTCTCTGTTTCATCGTCACTAAGAAGGTCAGAGGGATACAGTAAACCTGAAGTGAAGCATCGGAATCTGTAACTAGTGTCACAGGAATGGTTCAAAACATAGTCAATAAGAAGAGTCAGTCTTCTTGTACTTAAGTCGGCATTGTGCCTTTCGTAGTTAATTCCGATGCAATTTCAGTGTTTCACCGTCAATAAGAAGGTCAGAGGGATACAGTAAACCTGAAGTGAAGCATCGGAGTCTATAACCAGTGTAGCAGGAATGGTTCAAACATATACAGTAAGAAGAGTCAGTCCTCTTGTACTAAAGTCGGCAATGTGCCTTTTGTATTTAATTCCGATGCAATTTCTTTGTTTCATCGTCAATAAGAGGGTCATAGGGATACAGTAAACATGAAGTCAAGCATCGGGGTCCATAACTAGTGTCACAGGAATGGTTCCAAACATAGACAGTACGTAGAGTCAGTCTTCTTGTACGTATGTCGGCATTGTGGCTTTTGTATTTAATTCCGATGCAATTTCTGTGATTCATCGTCAATAAGAAGGTCCAAGGGATACAGTAAACCTGAACTGAAGCATCGGACTCTATAACTAGTGTCACAGAAATGGTTCAAAAGATAGACAGTAGGAAGAGTCAGTCATCTCATACTTAAGTCGGCATTCTGCCTTTTGTATTTAATTCCGATGCAATTTCTGTGTTTCATCGTCAATAAGAAGGTCCAAGGGAAACGGTAAACCTGAAGTGAAGCATCGGAATCTATAACTAGTGTCACAGGAATGGTTCCACACATAGACAGTACGAAGAGTCAGTCTTCTTGTACTTAAGTCGGCATTGTGGCATTTGTAATTAATTCCGATGCAATGTCTGTGTTTCATCATCAATAAGAACGTCAGAGGGATACAGCAAACCTAAGGTGAAGCATCGAAATCTATAACTAGTCTCACAGGAATGGTTCAAATCATAGTCAGTAAGTAGAGTCAGTCTTCTTGTCTTTAAGTCGGCATTGTGCCTTTTGTATTTAATTCCGATGCAATTTCTGTGTTTCATCGGCAATAACGTCAGAGGGATACAGTAAACCTGAAGTGAAGCATCGGAATCCATAACTAGTGTCACAGGAATGGTTCAAAACATAGATAGTAGGAAGAGTCAGTCTTCTTGTACTTAAGTCGGCATTGTGCATTTGTATTTAATTCCGATGCAATTTCTGTGATTCATCGTCAATAAGAAGGTCCAAGGGATACAGTAAACCTGAAGTGAAGCATCGGACGCTATAACTAGTGTCACAGAAATGGTTCAAAACATAGACAGTAGAAAGAGTCAGTCATCTCATACTTAAGTCGGCATTGTGCCTTTTGTATTTAATTCCGATGCCATTTCTGTGTTTCACCGTCAATAAGTAGGTCCTAGGGAAACAGTAAACCTGAAGTGAAGCATCGGAATCTATAACTAGTGTCACAGAAATGGTACCACACATAGACAGTACGAAGAGTCAGTCTTTTTGTACTTAAGTCGGCATTGTGTATTTTGTATTTAATTCCGATGCAATTTCTGTGTTTCATCGTCAATAAGAACGTCAGAGGGATACAGTAAACCTGAGGTGAAGCATCGGAATATATAACTAGTGTCACAGGAATGGTTCATAACATAGTCAGGAAGAAGAGTCAGTCTTCTTGTCCTTAAGTCAGCATTGTGCCTTTTCTATTTATTTCCGATGCAATTTCTGTGTTTCATCGTCAATAAGAAGGTCAGAGGGATACAATAAACCTGAAGTGAAGCATCGGAATCTATAACTAGTGTCACAGGAATGGTTCAAAACATAGACAGTAAGAAGAGTCAGTCTTCGTGTACTTAAGTCGGCATTTTGCCTTTTGTATTTAAATCCGATGCAATTTCTGTGTTTCATCGTCAATGCTAAGGCCCAAGGGATACATTAAACCTAAAGTGAAGCATCGGAATCTATAACTAGTGTCACAGGAATGGTTCAAAGCATAGTCAGTAAGAAGAGTCAGTCTTCTTGTCCTTAAGTTGGCATTGTGCCTTTTGTATTTAATTCCGATGCAATTTCTGTGTTTCATCGTCAATAAGAAGGTCAGTGGGATACAGTAAACCTGAAGTGATGCATCGGAATCCACAACTAGTGTCACAGGAATGGTTCCAAACATAGACAGTACGAAGAGTCAGTCTTCTTGTACTTAAGTCGGCATTGTGGCTTTTGTATTTAATTCCGATGCAATTTCTGTGTTTCATCGTCAATAAGAAGGTGCAAGGGATACAGTGAACCTGAAGTGAAGCATCGGAATCTACAACTAGTGTCACAGGATTGGTTCAAAACATAGACAGTAAGAAGAGACAGTCTTCTTGTACTTAAGTCTGCATTGTGCCTTTTGTATTTAATTTCGATGCAATTTCTGTATTTCATCGTCAATAAGAAGGTCCAAGGGAAACAGTAATCCTGAAGTGAAGCATCGGAATCTATAGCTAGTGTCACAGGAATGGTTCCAAACATAGACAGTACGAAGAGTCAGACTTCTTGTAGTTAAGTCGGCATTGTGGCTTTTGTATTTAATTCCAATGCAATTTCTGTGATTCATCGTCAATAAGAAGGTCCAAGGGATACAGTAAACCTGAAGTGAAGCATCGGACTCTATAACTAGTGTCACAGAAATGGTTCAAAAGATAGACAGTAGAAAGAGTCAGTCGTCTCATACTTTGGTCGGCATTGTGCCTTTTGTATTTAATTCCGATGCAATTTCTGTGTTTCATTGTCAATAAGATGGTCCAAGGGAAACAGTAAACCTGAAGTGAAGCATCGGAATCTATAACTAGTGTCACAGGAATGGTTCCACACATAGGCAGTACGAAGAGTCAGTCTTCTTGTACTTAAGTCGGCATTGTGGCATTTGTATTTAATTCCGATGCAATTTCTGTGTTTCATCGTCAATAAGAACGTCAGAGGGATACAGTAAACCTAAGGTTAAGCATCGGAATCTATAACTAGTCTCACAGGAATGGTTCAAAACATAGTCAGTAAGAAGATTCAGTCTTCATGTCCTTAAAACGGCATTGTACCTTTTGTATTTAATTCCGATGCAATATCTGTGTTTCATCGGCAATAAGGTCAGAGGGATGACAGTAAACCTGAAGTGAAGCATCAGAATCCATAACTAGTGTCACAGGAATGGTTCAAAACATAGATAGTAGGAAGAGTCAGTCTTCTTGTACTTAAGTCGGCATTGTGCATTTGTATTTAATTCCGATGCAATTTCCGTGATTCATCGTCAATAAGAAGGTCCAAGGGATACAGTAAACCTGAAGTGAAGCATCGGACGCTATAACTAGTGTCACAGAAATGGTTCAAAACATAGACAGTAGAAAGAGTCAGTCATCTCATACTTAAGTCGGCATTGTGCCTTTTGTATTTAATTCCGATGCCATTTCTGTGTTTCATCGTCAATAAGAAGGTCCAAGGGAAACAGTAAACCTGAAGTGAAGCATCGGAATCTATAACTAGTGTCACAGAAATGGTACCACACATAGACAGTACGAAGAGTCAGTCTTCTTGTACTTAAGTCGGCATTGTATATTTTGTATTTAATTCCGATGCAATTTCTGTGTTTCTTCGTCAATAAGAACGTCAGAGGGATACAGTAAACCTGAGGTGAAGCATCGGAATCTATAACTAGTGTCACAGGAATGGTTCATAACATAGTCAGTAAGAAGAGTCAGACTTCATGTCCTTAAGTCAGCATTGTGCCTTTTCTATTTATTTCCGATGCAATTTCTGTGTTTCATCGTCAATAAGAAGGTCAGTGGGATACAGTAAACCTGAAGTGAAGGATCGGAATCCACAACTAGTGTCACAGGAATGGTTCCAAACATAGACAGTACGAAGAGTCAGTCTTCTTGTACTTAAGTCGGCATTGTGGCTTTTGTATTTAATTCCGATGCGATTTCTGTGTTTCATCGTCAATAAGAAGGTGCAAGTGATACAGTGAACCTGAAGTGAAGCATCGGAATCTACAACTAGTGTCACAGGATTGGTTCAAAACATAGACAGTAAGAAGAGACAGTCTTCTTGTACTTATGTCGGCATTGTGCCTTTTGTATTTAATTCCGATGCAATTTCTGTGATTCATCGTCAATAAGAAGGTCCAAGGGAAACATTAAACCTGAAGTGACGCATCGGAATCTATAACTAGTGTCACAGGAATGGTTCCAAACATAGACAGCACGAAGGGTCAGTCTTCTTGTACTTAAGTCGGCATTGTGGCTTTTGTATTTAATTCCAATGCAATTTCTGTGTTTCATCGTCAATAAGAAGGTCAGAGGTATACAGTAAACCTGAAGTGAAGCATCGGAATCTATAACTAGTGTCACAGGAATGGTTCAAAACATAGTCAGTAAAAAGAGTCAGTCTTCTTGTCCTTAAGTCGGCATTGTGCCTTTTGTATGTAATTCCGATGCAATTTCTATGAATCATCGTCAATAAGAAGGTCCAAGGGATAAAGTAAACCTGAAGTGATGCATCGGACTCTATAACTAGTGTCACAGAAATGGTTCAAAAGATAGACAGGAGAAAGAGTCAGTCATCTCATACTTAAGTCGGCATTGTGCCTTTTGTATTTAATTCCGATGCAATTTCTGTGTTTCATCGTCAATAAGAAGGTCCATGGGAAACAGTAAACCTGAAGTGAAGCATCGGAATGTATAACTAGTGTCACAGGAATGGTTGAAACTATGATCAGTAAGAAGAGTCAGTCTTTTTGTACTTAAGTCGGCTTTATGGCATTTTCAATTTAATTCCGACGCAGTTTCTGTGTTTCATCGTCAATAAGAAGATCCAAGAGATACAGTAAACCTGAAGTGAAGCATCGGGATCCATAACAAGTGTCACAGGAAAGGTTCAAAACATTGACAGTAAGAAGAGTCAGTCTTCTTGTACTTAAGTCGGCATTGTGCCTTATCCATTTAATTCCGATGCAATTTCTGTGTTTCATCGTCAATAAGAAGGTCAGAGGGATACAGTAAACCTGAGGTGAAGCATCGGAATCTATAACCAGTGTCACAGGAATGGTTCAAAACATAGTCCGGAAGAAGAGTCAGTCTTCTTGTACTTAAGTCGGCATAGTGCCCTTCGTATTTAATTCCGATGCAATTCCTGTGTTTCATCGTCAATAAGAAGGTCCAAGGGATACAGTAAACCTGGAGTGTAGCATAGGAATCTATCACTAGTGTCACAGTAATGGTTCAAATCATAGACAGTAAGATGAGTCACTCTTCGTATACTTAAGTCGGCATTTTGCCTTTTGTATTTAATTTCGATGCAATTTCTGTGTTTCATCGTCAATAAGAAGGTACAAGGGATACAGTAAAGCTGAAGGGAAGCGTCGGAATCTATAACTAGTGTCACAGGAAGGGTTCAAAACATAGCCAGTAGGAAGAGTGAGTGTTCTTGTACTTAAGTCGGCATTGTGCCTTTTGTATTTAATTCCGATGCAATTTCTGTGTTTCATCGTCAATAAGAAGGTCCAAGGGATACAGTAAACCTGAAGTGAAGCATCGGAATCTACAACTAATGTCACAGGATTGGTTCAACACATAGACAGCAAGAAGAGTCAGTCTTCTTGTACTTAAGTCGGCATTGTGCCTTTTCTATTTAATTCCGATGCAATTTCTCTGTTTCATCGTCACTAAGAAGGTCAGAGGGATACAGTAAACCTGAAGTGAAGCATCGGAATCTGTAACTAGTGTCACAGGAATGGTTCAAAACATAGGCAATAAGAAGAGTCAGTCTTCTTGTACTTAAGTCGGCATTGTGCCTTTCGCATTTAATTCCGATGCAATTTCTGTGTTTCACCGTCAATAAGAAGGTCAGAGGGATACAGTAAACCTGAAGTGAAGCATCGGAATCTATAACCAGTGTAGCAGGAATGGTTCAAACATATACAGTAAGAAGAGTCAGTCTTCTTGTACTAAAGTCGGCATTGTGCCTTTTGTATTTAATTCCGATGCAATTTCTTTGTTTCATCGTCAATAAGAGGGTCATAGGGATACAGTAAACATGAAGTCAAGCATCGGAGTCTATAACTAGTGTCACAGGAATGGTTCAAAACATAGTCAGTAAGAAGAATCAGTATCCTTGTACTTAAGTCGGCATTGTGCCATTTGTATTTAATTCCGATGCAATTTCTGTGTTTCATCGTCAATAAGTAGGTCCAAGGGATACATTAAACCTGAAGTGAAGCATCGGAATCTATAACTAGGGTCACTGGAATGGTTCAAAATATAAACAGTATGAAGAGTCAGTCTTCTTGTACTTAAGTCCGCATTGTGCCTTTTCTATTTAATTCCGATGATATTTCTGTGATTCATCGTCAATAAGAAGGTCCAAGGGAAACAGTAAACCTGAAGTGACGCATCGGAATCTATAACTAGTGTCACAGGAATGGTTCCAATCATAGACAGTACGTAGAGTCAGTCATCTTGTACTTAAGTCGGCATTGTGGCTTTTGTATTTAATTCCGATGCAATTTCTGTGATTCATCGTCAATAAGAAGGTCCAAGGGATACAGTAAACCTGAACTGAAGCATCGGACTTTATAACTAGTGTCACAGAAATGGTTCAAAAGATAGACAGTAGGAAGAGTCAGTCATCTCATACTTAAGTCGGCATTCTGCCTTTTGTATTTAACTCCGATGCAATTTCTGTGTTTCATCGTCAATAAGAAGGTCCAAGGGAAACGGTAAACCTGAAGTGAAGCATCGGAATCTATAACTAGTGTCACAGGAATGGTTCCACACATAGACAGTACGAAGAGTCAGTCTTCTTGTACTTAAGTCGGCATTGTGGCATTTGTATTTAATTCCGATGCAATGTCTGTGTTTCATCGTCAATAAGAACGTCAGAGGGATACAGTAAACCTAAGGTGAAGCATCGAAATCTATAACTAGTCTCACAAGAATGGTTCAAATCATAGTCAGTAAGTAGAGTCAGTCTTCTTGTCCTTAAGTCGGCATTGTGCCTTTTCTATTTAATTCCGATGCAATTTCTGTGTTTCATCGTCAATAAGAAGGTCAGAGGGATACAGTGAACCTGAAGTGAAGCATCGGAATCTAAAACTAGCGTCACAGGATTGGTTCAAAACATAGACAGTAAGAAGAGCCAGTCTTCTTGTACTTAAGTCGGCATTGTGTCTTTTGTATTTAATTCCGATGCAATTTCTGTGACTCATCGTCAATAAGAAGGTCCAAGGGAAACAGTAAACCTGAAGTGACTGATCGGAATCTATAGCTAGTGTCACAGGAATGGTTCCAAACATAGACAGTACGAAGAGTCAGTCTTCTTGTCCTTAAGTCGGCATTGTGCCTTTTGTATTTAATTCCGATGCAATTTTGTGTTTCATCGGCAATAAGGTCAGAGGGATACAGTAAACCTGAAGTGAAGCATCGGAATCCATAACTAGTGTCACAGGAATGGTTCAAAACATAGATTGTAGGAAGAGTCAGTCTTCTTGTACTTAAGTCGGCATTGTATATTTTGTATTTAATTCCGATGCAATTTCTGTGTTTCATCGTCAATAAGAACGTCAGAGGGATACAGTAAACCTGAGGTGAAGCATCGGAATCTATAACTAGTGTCACAGGAATGGTTCAAAACATAGACAGTAAGAATAGTCAGTCTTCGTGTACTTAAGTCGGCATTTTGCCTTTTGTGTTTAAATCCGATGCAATTTCTGTGTTTCATCGTCAATGCGAAGGCCCAAGGGATACATTAAACCTGAAGTGAAGCATCGGGATCTATAACTAGTGTCACAGGAATGGTTCAAAGCATAGTCAGTAAGAAGAGTCAGTCTTCGTGTCCTTAAGTTGGCATTGTGCCTTTTGTATTTAATTCCGATGCAATTTCTGTGTTTCATCGTCAATAAGAAGGTCCGTGGGATACAGTAAACCTGAAGTGAAGCATCGGAATCCACAACTAGTGTCACAGGAATGGTTCCAAACATAGACAGTACTAAGAGTCAGTCTTCTTGTACTTAAGTCGGCATTGTGGCTTTTGTATTTAATTCCGATGCAATTTCTGTGTTTCATCGTCAATAAGAAGGTGCAAGGGATACAGTGAACCTGAAGTGAAGCATCGGAATCTACAACTAGTGTCACAGGATTGGTTCAAAACATAGACAGTAAGAAGAGACAGTCTTCTTGTAGTTATGTCGGAATTGTGCCTCTTGTATTTAATTCCGATGCAATTTCTGTGATTCATCGACAATAAGAAGGTCCAAGGGAAACAGTAAACCTGAAGTGACGCATCGGAATCTATAACTAGTGTCACAGGAATGGTTCCAAACATAGACAGTACGAAGAGTCAGTCTTCTTGTACTTAAGTCAGCATTGTGGCTTTTGTATCTAATTCCAATGCAATTTCTGTGTTTCATCGTCAATAAGAAGGTCAGAGGTATACAGTAAACCTGTAGTGAAGCATCGGAATCTATAACTAGTGTCACAGGAATGGTTCAAAACATAGTCAGTAAAAAGAGTCAGTCTTCTTGTCCTTAAGTCGGCATTGTGCGTTTTGTATTTATTTCCGATGCAATTTCTATGATTCATCGTCAATAAGAAGGTCCAAGGGATACAGTAAACCTGAAGTGAAGCACCGGACTCTATAACTAGTGTCACAGAAATGGTTCATAAGATAGACAGTAGAAAGAGTCAGTCATCTCATACTTAAGTCGGCATTGTGCCTTTTGTATTTAATTCCGATTCAATTTCTGTGTTTCATCGTCAATAAGAAGGTCCATGGGAAACAGTAACCTGAAGTGAAGCATCGGAATCTATAACTAGTGTCACAGGAATGGTTCAAACTATAATCAGTAAGAAGAGTCAGTCTTTTTGTACTGAAGTCGGCTTTATGGCCTTTTCTATTTAATTCCGACGCAATTTCTGTGTTTCATCGTCAATAAGAAGATCCAAGAGATACAGTAAACCTGAAGTGAAGCATCGGAATCTATAACAGGTGTCACAGGAAAGGTTTAAACATAGACAGTAAGTAGAGTCAGTCTTCTTGTACTTAAGTCGGCATTGTGCCTTTTCTATTTAATTCCGATGCAATTTCTGTGTTTCATCGTCAATAGGAAGGTCCAAGGGATACAGTAAACCTGGAGTGTAGCATAGGAATCTATAACTAGTGTCACAGGAATGGTTCAAAACATAGACAGTAAGAAGAGTCTGTCTTCGTATACTTAAGTCGGCATTTTGCCTTTTGTATTTCATTTCGATGCAATTTCTGTGTTTCATCGTCAATAAGAAGGTACAAGGGAGACAGTAAACCTGAAGTGAAGCGTCGGAATCTATAACTAGTGTCACAGGAATGGTTCAAATCATAGCCAGTAGGAAGAGTCCGTGTTCTTGTACTCAAGTCGGCATTGTGCCTTTTGTATTTAATTCCGATGCAATTTCTGTGTTTCATCGTCAATAAGAAGGACCAAGGGATACAGTAAACCTGAAGTGAAGCATCGGAATCTACAACTAGTGTCACAGGATTGGTTCAAAACATAGACAGCAAGAAGAGTCAGTCTTCTTGTACTTAATTCGGCATTGTGCCTTTTCTATTTAATTCCGATGCAATATCTCTGTTTCATCGTCACTAAGAAGGTCAGAGGGATACAGTAAACCTGAAGTGAAGCATCGGAATCTGTAACTAGTGTCACAGGAATGGTTTAAAACATAGTCAATAAGAAGAGTCAGTCTTCTTGTACTTAAGTCGGCATTGTGCCTTTCGTAGTTAATTCCGATGCAATTTCAGTGTTTCACCGTCAATAAGAAGGACAGAGGGATACAGTAAACCTGAAGTGAAGCATCGGAGTCTATAACCAGTGTAGCAGGAATGGTTCAAACATATACAGTAAGAAGAGTCAGTCTTCTTGTACTAAAGTCGGCATTGTGCCTTTTGTATGTAATTCCGATGCAATTTCTTTGTTTCATCGTCAATAAGAGGGTCATAGGGATACAGTAAACATGAAGTCAAGCATCGGGGTCTATAACTAGTGTCACAGGAATGGTTCCAAACATAGACAGTACGTAGAGTCAGTCTTCTTGTACGTAAGTCGGCATTGTGGCTTTTGTATTTAATTCCGATGCAATTTCTGTGATTCATCGTCAATAAGAAGGTCCAAGGGATACAGTAAACCTGAAGTGAAGCATCGGAATCTATAACTAGTGTCACAGGAATGGTTCCACACATAGACAGTACGAAGAGTCAGTCTTCTTGTACTTAAGTCGGCATTGTGGCATTTGTATTTAATTCCGATGCAATGTCTGTGTTTCATCATCAATAAGAACGTCAGAGGGATACAGCAAACCTAAGGTGAAGCATCGAAATCTATAACTAGTCTCACAGGAATGGTTCAAATCATAGTCAGTTAGTAGAGTCAGTCTTCTTGTCTTTAAGTCGGCATTGTGCCTTTTGTATTTAATTCCGATGCAATTTCTGTGTTTCATCGGCAATAACGTCAGAGGGATACAGTAAACCTGAAGTGAAGCATCGGAATTCATAACTAGTGTCACAGGAATGGTTCAAAACATAGACAGTAGGAAGAGTCAGTCTTCTTGTACTTAAGTCGGCATTGTGCCTTCTGTATTTAATTCCGATGCAATTTCTGTGTTTCATCGTCAATAAGAAGGTCAGAGGGATACAGTAAACCTGAAGTGAAGCATCGGAATCCAAAACTAGTGTCACAGGAATGGTTCAAAACATAGACTGTAGGAAGTGTCAGTCTTCTTGTACGTAAGTCGGCATTGTGCCATTTGTATTCATTTCCGATGCAACTTCTGTGTTTCATCGTCAATAAGAAGGTCCAAGGTATACAGCAAACCTGAACTGAAGCATCGGAATCAATAACTAGTGTCACAGGAATGGTTCAAAACATAGTCAGTAAGAAGAGTCAGTCTTCTTGTACTTAAGTCGGCATTGTGCCTTTCGTATTTAATTCCGATGCAATTTCTGTGTTTCATCGGCAATAAGGTCAGAGGGATACAGTAAACCTGAAGTGAAGCATCGGAATCCATAACTAGTGTCACAGGAATGGTTCAAAACATAGATAGTAGGAAGAGTCAGTCTTCTTGTACTTAAGTCGGCATTGTGCATTTGTATTTAATTCCGATGCAATTTCTGTGATTCATCGTCAATAAGAAGGTCCAAGGGATACAGTAAACCTGAAGTGAAGCATCGGACGCTATAACTAGTGTCACAGAAATGGTTCAAAACATAGACAGTAGAAAGAGTCAGTCATCTCATACTTAAGTCGGCATTGTGCCTTTTGTAATTAATTCCGATGCCATTTCTGTGTTTCACCGTCAATAAGAAGGTCCAAGGGAAACAGTAAACCTGAAGTGAAGCATCGGAATCTATAACTAGTGTCACAGAAATGGTACCACACATAGACAGTACGAAGAGTCAGTCTTTTTGTACTTAAGTCGGCATTGTATATTTTGTATTTAATTCCGATGCAATTTCTGTGTTTCATCGTCAATAAGAACGTCAGAGGGATACAGTAAACCTGAGGTGAAGCATCGGAATATATAACTAGTGTCACAGGAATGGTTCATAACATAGTCAGTAAGAAGGGTCAGTCTTCTTGTCCTTAAGTCAGCATTGTGCCTTTTCTATTTATTTCCGATGCAATTTCTGTGTTTCATCGTCAATAAGAAGGTCAGAGGGATACAATAAACCTGAAGTGAAGCATCGGAATCTATAACTAGTGTCACAGGAATGGTTCAAAACATAGACAGTAAGAAGAGTCAGTCTTCGTGTACTTAAATCGGCATTTTGCCTTTTGTATTTAAATCCGATGCAATTTCTGTGTTTCATCGTCAATGCGAAGGCCCAAGGGATACATTAAACCTAAAGTGAAGCATCGGAATCTATAACTAGTGTCACAGGAATGGTTCAAAGCATAGTCAGTAAGAAGAGTCAGTCTTCTTGTCCTTAAGTTGGCATTGTGCCTTTTGTATTTAATTAAGATGCAATTTCTGTGTTTCATCGTCAATAAGAAGGTCAGTGGGATACAGTAAACCTTAAGTGATGCATCGGAATCCACAACTAGTGTCACAGGAATGGTTCCAAACATAGACAGTACGAAGAGTCAGTCTTCTTGTACTTAAGTCGGCATTGTGGCTTTTGTATTTAATTCCGATGCAATTTCTGTGTTTCATCGTCAATAAGAAGGTGCAAGGGATACAGTGAACCTGAAGTGAAGCATCGGAATCTACAACTAGTGTCACAGGATTGGTTCAAAACATAGACAGTAAGAAGAGACAGTCTTCTTGTACTTAAGTCTGCATTGTGCCTTTTGTATTTAATTTCGATGCAATTTCTGTATTTCATCGTCAATAAGAAGGTCCAAGGGAAACAGTAATCCTGAAGTGAAGCATCGGAATCTATAGCTAGTGTCACAGGAATGGTTCCAAACATAGACAGTACGAAGAGTCAGACTTCTTGTAGTTAAGTCGGCATTGTGGCTTTTGTATTTAATTCCAATGCAATTTCTGTGATTCATCGTCAATAAGAAGGTCCAAGGGATACAGTAAACCTGAAGTGAAGCATCGGACTCTATAACTAGTGTCACAGAAATGGTTCAAAAGATAGACAGTAGAAAGAGTCAGTCGTCTCTTACTTTGGTCGGCATTGTGCCTTTTGTATTTAATTCCGATGCAATTTCTGTGTTTCATTGTCAATAAGATGGTCCAAGGGAAACAGTAAACCTGAAGTGAAGCATCGGAATCTATAACTAGTGTCACAGGAATGGTTCCACACATAGGCAGTACGAAGAGTCAGTCTTCTTGTACTTAAGTCGGCATTGTGGCATTTGTATTTAATTCCGATGCAATTTCTGTGTTTCATCGTCAATAAGAACGTCAGAGGGATACAGTAAACCTAAGGTGAAGCATCGGAATCTATAACTAGTCTCACAGGAATGGTTCACTACATAGTCAGTAAGAAGAGTCAGTCTTCATGTCCTTATGTCGGCATTGTACCTTTTGTATTTAATTCCGATGCAATTTCTGTGTTTCATCGGCAATAAGGTCAGAGGGATGACAGTAAACCTGAAGTGAAGCATCAGAATCCATAACTAGTGTCACAGGAATGGTTCAAAACATAGATAGTAGGAAGAGTCAGTCTTCTTGTACTTAAGTCGGCATTGTGCATTTGTATTTAATTCCGATGCAATTTCCGTGATTCATCGTCAATAAGAAGGTCCAAGGGATACAGTAAACCTGAAGTGAAGCATCGGACGCTATAACTAGTGTCACAGAAATGGTTCAAAACATAGACAGTAGAAAGAGTCAGTCATCTCATACTTAAGTCGGCATTGTGCCTTTTGTATTTAATTCCGATGCCATTTCTGTGTTTCATCGTCAATAAGAAGGTCCAAGGGAAACAGTAAACCTGAAGTGAAGCATCGGAATCTATAACTAGTGTCACAGAAATGGTACCACACATAGACAGTACGAAGAGTCAGTCTTCTTGTACTTAAGTCGGCATTGTATATTTTGTATTTAATTCCGATGATATTTCTGTGTTTCATCGTCAATAAGAACGTCAGAGGGATACAGTAAACCTGAGGTGAAGCATCGGAATCTATAACTAGTGTCACAGGAATGGTTCATAACATAGTCAGTAAGAAGAGTCAGACTTCATGTCCTTAAGTCAGCATTGTGCCTTTTCTATTTATTTCCGATGCAATTTGTGTGTTTCATCGTCAATAAGAAGGTCAGTGGGATACAGTAAACCTGAAGTGAAGGATCGGAATCCACAACTAGTGTCACAGGAATGGTTCCAAACATAGACAGTACGAAGAGTCAGTCTTCTTGTACTTAAGTCGGCATTGTGGCTTTTGTATTTAATTCCGATGCGATTTCTGTGTTTCATCGTCAATAAGAAGGTGCAAGTGATACAGTGAACCTGAAGTGAAGCATCGGAATCTACAACTAGTGTCACAGGATTGGTTCAAAACATAGACAGTAAGAAGAGACAGTCTTCTTGTACTTATGTCGGCATTGTGCCTTTTGTATTTAATTCCGATGCAATTTCTGTGATTCATCGTCAATAAGAAGGTCCAAGGGAAACATTAAACCTGAAGTGACGCATCGGAATCTATTACTAGTGTCACAGGAATGGTTCCAAACATAGACAGCACGAAGGGTCAGTCTTCTTGTACTTAAGTCGGCATTGTGGCTTTTGTATTTAATTCCAATGCAATTTCTGTGTTTCATCGTCAATAAGAAGGTCAGAGGTATACAGTAAACCTGAAGTGAAGCATCGGAATCTATAACTAGTGTCACAGGAATGGTTCAAAACATAGTCAGTAAAAAGAGTCAGTCTTCTTGTACTTATGTCGGCATTGTGCCTTTTGTATTTAATTCCGATGCAATTTCTATGAATCATCGTCAATAAGAAGGTCCAAGGGATAAAGTAAACCTGAAGTGATGCATCGGACTCTATAACTAGTGTCACAGAAATGGTTCAAAAGATAGACAGGAGAAAGAGTCAGTCATCTCATACTTAAGTCGGCATTGTGCCTTTTGTATTTAATTCCGATGCAATTTCTGTGTTTCATCGTCAATAAGAAGGTCCATGGGAAACAGTAAACCTGAAGTGAAGCATCGGAATCTATAACTAGTGTCACAGGAATGGTTGAAACTATAATCAGTAAGAAGAGTCAGTCTTTTTGTACTTAAGTCGGCTTTATCGCATTTTCAATTTAATTCCGACGCAGTTTTTGTGTTTCATCGTCAATAAGAAGATCCAAGAGATACAGTAAACCTGAAGTGAAGCATCGGGATCCATAACAAGTGTCACAGGAAAGGTTCAAAACATAGACAGTAAGAAGAGTCAGTCTTCTTGTACTTAAGTCGGCATTGTGCCTTTTCTATTTAATTCCGATGCAATTTCTGTGTTTCATCGTCAATAAGAAGGTCAGAGGGATACAGTAAACCTGAGGTGAGGCATCGGAATCTATAACCAGTGTCACAGGAATGGTTCAAAACATAGTCCGGAAGAAGAGTCAGTCTTCTTGTACTTAAGTCGGCATAGTGCCCTTCGTATTTAATTCCGATGCAATTCCTGTGTTTCATCGTCAATAAGAAGGTCCAAGGGATACAGTAAACCTGGAGTGTAGCATAGGAATCTATAACTAGTGTCACAGTAATGGTTCAAATCATAGACAGTAAGATGAGTCACTCTTCGTATACTTAAGTCGGCATTTTGCCTTTTGTATTTAATTTCGATGCAATTTCTGTGTTTCATCGTCAATAAGAAGGTACAAGGGATACAGTAAAGCTGAAGGGAAGCGTCGGAATCTATAACTAGCGTCACAGGAAGGGTTCAAAACATAGCCAGTAGGAAGAGTGAGTGTTCTTGTACTTAAGTCGGCATTGTGCCTTTTGTATTTAATTCCGATGCAATTTCTGTGTTTCATCGTCAATAAGAAGGTCCAAGGGATACAGTAAACCTGAAGTGAAGCATCGGAATCTACAACTAATGTCACAGGATTGGTTCAAAACATAGACAGCAAGAAGAGTCAGTCTTCTTGTACTTAAGTCGGCATTGTGCCTTTTCTATTTAATTCCGATGCAATTTCTCTGTTTCATCGTCACTAAGAAGGTCAGAGGGATACAGTAAACCTGAAGTGAAGCATCGGAATCTGTAACTAGTGTCACAGGAATGGTTCAAAACATAGGCAATAAGAAGAGTCAGTCTTCTTGTACTTAAGTCGGCATTGTGCCTTTCGCATTTAATTCCGATGCAATTTCTGTGTTTCACCGTCAATAAGAAGGTCAGAGGGATACAGTAAACCTGAAGTGAAGCATCGGAATCTATAACCAGTGTAGCAGGAATGGTTCAAACATATACAGTAAGAAGAGTCAGTCTTCTTGTACTAAAGTCGGCATTGTGCCTTTTGTATTTAATTCCGATGCAATTTCTTTGTTTCATCGTCAATAAGAGGGTCATAGGGATACAGTAAACATGAAGTCAAGCATCGGAGTCTATAACTAGTGTCACAGGAATGGTTCAAAACATAGTCAGTAAGAAGAATCAGTATCCTTGTACTTAAGTCGGCATTGTGCCATTTGTATTTAATTCCGATGCAATTTCTGTGTTTCATCGTCAATAAGTAGGTCCAAGGGATACATTAAACCTGAAGTGAAGCATCGGAATCTATAACTAGGGTCACTGGAATGGTTTAAAATATAAACAGTATGAAGAGTCAGTCTTCTTGTACTTAAGTCCGCATTGTGCCTTTTCTATTTAATTCCGATGATATTTCTGTGATACATCGTCAATAAGAAGGTCCAAGGGAAACAGTAAACTGAAGTGACGCATCGGAATCTATAACTAGTGTCACAGGAATGGTTCCAATCATAGACAGTACGTAGAGTCAGTCATCTTGTACTTAAGTCGGCATTGTGGCTTTTGTATTTAATTCCGATGCAATTTCTGTGATTCATCGTCAATAAGAAGGTCCAAGGGATACAGTAAACCTGAACTGAAGCATCGGACTTTATAACTAGTGTCACAGAAATGGTTCAAAAGATAGACAGTAGGAAGAGTCAGTCATCTCATACTTAAGTCGGCATTCTGCCTTTTGTATTTAACTCCGATGCAATTTCTGTGTTTCATCGTCAATAAGAAGGTCCAAGGGAAACGGTAAACCTGAAGTGAAGCATCGGAATCTATAACTAGTGTCACAGGAATGGTTCCACACATAGACAGTACGAAGAGTCAGTCTTCTTGTACTTAAGTCGGCATTGTGGCATTTGTATTTAATTCCGATGCAATGTCTGTGTTTCATCGTCAATAAGAACGTCAGAGGGATACAGTAAACCTAAGGTGAAGCATCGAAATCTATAACTAGTCTCACAAGAATGGTTCAAATCATAGTCAGTAAGTAGAGTCAGTCTTCTTGTCCTTAAGTCGGCATTGTGCCTTTTCTATTTAATTCCGATGCAATTTCTGTGATTCATCGTCAATAAGAAGGTCCAAGGGATACAGTAAACCTGAACTGAAGCATCGGACTTTATAACTAGTGTCACAGAAATGGTTCAAAAGATACACAGTAGGAAGAGTCAGTCATCTCATACTTAAGTCGGCATTCTGCCTTTTGTATTTAATTCCGATGCTATTTCTTTGTTTCATCGTCAATAAGAGGGTCATAGGGATACAGTAAACATGAAGTCAAGCATCGGAGTCTATAACTAGTGTCACAGGAATGGTTCAAAACATAGTCAGTAAGAAGAATCAGTATCCTTGTACTTAAGTCGGCATTGTGCCATTTGTATTTAATTCCGATGCAATTTCTGTGTTTCATCGTCAATAAGTAGGTCCAAGGGATACATTAAACCTGAAGTGAAGCATCGGAATCTATAACTAGGGTCACTGGAATGGTTCAAAATATAAACAGTATGAAGAGTCAGTCTTCTTGTACTTAAGTCCGCATTGTGCCTTTTCTATTTAATTCCGATGATATTTCTGTGATTCATCGTCAATAAGAAGGTCCAAGAGATACAGTAAACCTGAAGTGAAGCATCGGGATCCATAACAAGTGTCACAGGAATGGTTCAAAACATAGACAGTAAGAAGAGTCAGTCTTCTTGTACTTAAGTCGGCATTGTGCCTTTTCTATTTAATTCCGATGCAATTTCTGTGTTTCATCGTCAATAAGAAGGTCAGAGGGATACAGTAAACCTGAGGTGAAGCATCGGAATCTATAACCAGTGTCACAGGAATGGTTCAAAACATAGTCCGGAAGAAGAGTCAGTCTTCTTGTACTTAAGTCGGCATAGTGCCCTTCGTATTTAATTCCGATGCAATTCCTGTGTTTCATCGTCAATAAGAAGGTCCAAGGGATACAGTAAACCTGGAGTGTAGCATAGGAATCTATAACTAGTGTCACAGTAATGGTTCAAATCATAGACAGTAAGATGAGTCACTCTTCGTATACTTAAGTCGGCATTTTGCCTTTTGTATTTAATTTCGATGCAATTTCTGTGTTTCATCGTCAATAAGAAGGTACAAGGGATACAGTAAAGCTGAAGGGAAGCGTCGGAATCTATAACTAGTGTCACAGGAAGGGTTCAAAACATAGCCAGTAGGAAGAGTGAGTGTTCTTGTACTTAAGTCGGCATTGTGCCTTTTGTATTTAATTCCGATGCAATTTCTGTGTTTCATCGTCAATAAGAAGGTCCAAGGGATACAGTAAACCTGAAGTGAAGCATCGGAATCTACAACTAATGTCACAGGATTGGTTCAAAACATAGACAGCAAGAAGAGTCAGTCTTCTTGTACTTAAGTCGGCATTGTGCCTTTTCTATTTCATTCCGATGCAATTTCTCTGTTTCATCGTCACTAAGAAGGTCAGAGGGATACAGTAAACCTGAAGTGAAGCATCGGAATCTGTAACTAGTGTCACAGGAATGGTTCAAAACATAGGCAATAAGAAGAGTCAGTCTTCTTGTACTTAAGTCGGCATTGTGCTTTTCGCATTTAATTCCGATGCAATTTCTGTGTTTCACCGTCAATAAGAAGGTCAGAGGGATACAGTAAACCTGAAGTGAAGCATCGGAATCTATAACCAGTGTAGCAGGAATGGTTCAAACATATACAGTAAGAAGAGTCAGTCTTCTTGTACTAAAGTCGGCATTGTGCCTTTTGTATTTAATTCCGATGCAATTTCTTTGTTTCATCGTCAATAAGAGGGTCATAGGGATACAGTAAACATGAAGTCAAGCATCGGAGTCTATAACTAGTGTCACAGGAATGGTTCAAAACATAGTCAGTAAGAAGAATCAGTATCCTTGTACTTAAGTCGGCATTGTGCCATTTGTATTTAATTCCGATGCAATTTCTGTGTTTCATCGTCAATAAGTAGGTCCAAGGGATACATTAAACCTGAAGTGAAGCATCGGAATCTATAACTAGGGTCACTGGAATGGTTCAAAATATTAACAGTATGAGGAGTCAGTCTTCTTGTACTTAAGTCCGCATTGTGCCTTTTCTATTTAATTCCGATGATATTTCTGTGATTCATCGTCAATAAGAAGGTCCAAGGGAAACAGTAAACCTGAAGTGACGCATCGGAATCTATAACTAGTGTCACAGGAATGGTTCCAATCATAGACAGTACGTAGAGTCAGTCATCTTGTACTTAAGTCGGCATTGTGGCTTTTGTATTTAATTCCGATGCAATTTCTGTGATTCATCGTCAATAAGAAGGTCCAAGGGATACAGTAAACCTGAACTGAAGCATCGGACTTTATAACTAGTGTCACAGAAATGGTTCAAAAGATAGACAGTAGGAAGAGTCAGTCATCTCATACTTAAGTCGGCATTCTGCCTTTTGTATTTAACTCCGATGCAATTTCTGTGTTTCATCGTCAATAAGAAGGTCCAAGGGAAACGGTAAACCTGAAGTGAAGCATCGGAATCTATAACTAGTGTCACAGGAATGGTTCCACACATAGACAGTACGAAGAGTCAGTCTTCTTGTACTTAAGTCGGCATTGTGGCATTTGTATTTAATTCCGATGCAATGTCTGTGTTTCATCGTCAATAAGAACGTCAGAGGGATACAGTAAACCTAAGGTGAAGCATCGAAATCTATAACTAGTCTCACAAGAATGGTTCAAATCATAGTCAGTAAGTAGAGTCAGTCTTCTTGTCCTTAAGTCGGCATTGTGCCTTTTGTATTAAATTCCGATGCAATTTCTGTGTTTCATCGGCAATAAGGTCAGAGGGATACAGTAAACCTGAAGTGAAGCATCGGAATCCATAACTAGTGTCACAGGAATGGTTCAAAACATAGACAGTAGGAAGAGTCAGTCTTCTTGTACTTAAGTCGGCATTGTGCCTTTTGTATTTAATTCCGATGCAATTTCTGTGTTTCATCGTCAATAAGAGGGTCAGAGGGATACAGTAAACCTGAAGCGAAGCATCGGAATCCATAACTAGTGTCACAGGAATGGTTCAAAACATAGATAGTAGGAAGAGTCAGTCTTCTTGTACTTAAATAGGCATTGTGCATTTGTATTTAATTCCGATGCATTTTCTGTGATTCATCGTCAATAAGAAGGTCCAAGGGATACAGTAAACCTGAAGTGAAGCATCGGACGCTATAACTAGTGTCACAGAAATGGTTCAAAACATAGACAGTAGAAAGAGTCAGTCATCTCATACTTAAGTCGGCATAGTGCCTTTTGTATTTAATTCCGATGCCATTTCTGTGTTTCATCTTCAATAAGAAGGTCAGTGGGATACAGTAAACCTGAAGTGAAGCACGGAATCCACAACTAGTGTCACAGGAATGGTTCCAAACATAGACAGTACGAAGAGTCAGTCTTCTTGTACTTAAGTCGGCATTGTGGCTTTAGTATTTAATTCCGATGCAATTTCTGTGTTACATCGTCAATAAGAAGGTGCAAGGGATACAGTGAACCTGAAGTGAAGCGTTGGAATCTACAACTAGTGTCACAGGATTGGTTCAAAACATAGACAGTAAGAAGAGACAGTCTTCTTGTACTTATTTCGGCATTGTGCCTTTTGTATTTAATTCCGATACAATTTCTGTGATTCATCGTCAATAAGAAGGTCCAAGGGAAACAGTAAACCTGAAGTGAAGCATAGGAATCTATAACTAGTGTCACAGGAATGGTTCCAAACATAGACAGTACGAAAAGTCAGTCTTCTTGTACTTAAGTCGGCATTGTGGCTTTTGTATTTAATTCCAATGCAATTTCTGTGATTCATCGTCAATAAGAAGGTCCAAGGGAAACAGTAAACCTGAAGTGACGCATCGGAATCTATAACTAGTGTCACAGGATTGGTTCCAAACATAGACAGTACGAATAGTCAGTTTTCCAGTACTTAAGTCGGCATTGTGGCTTTTGTATTTAATTCCAATGCAATTTCTGTTTTTCATCGTCAATAAGAAGGTTAGAGGTATACAGTAAACCTGAAGTGAAGCATCGGAATCTATAACTAGTGTCACAGGAATGGTTCAAAACATAGTCAGTAAAAAGAGTCAGTCTTCTTGTCCTTAAGTCGGCATTGTGCCTTTTGTATTTAATTCCGATGCAATTTCTATGATTCATCGTCAATAAGAAGGTCCAAGGGATACAGTACACCTGAAGTGAAGCATCGGACTCTATAACTAGTGTCACAGAAATGGTTCAAAAGATAGACAGTAGAAAGAGTCAGTCATCTCATACTTAAGTCGGCATTGTGACTTTTGTATTTAATTCCGATGCAATTTCTGTGTTTCATCGTCAATAAGAAGGTCCATGGGAAACAGTAAACCTGAAGTGAAGCATCGGAATCTATAACTAGTGTCACAGGAATGGTTCAAACTATAATCAGTAAGAAGAGTCAGTCTTTTTGTACTTAAGTCGGCTTTATGGCCTTTTCTAATTAATTCCGACGCAATTTCTGTGTTTCATCGTCAATACGAAGATCCAAGAGATACAGTAAACCTGAAGTGAAGCATCGGAATCTATAGCAAGTGTCACAGGAAAGGTTCAAAACATAGACAGTAAGAAGAGTCAGTCTTCTTGTACATAAGTCGGCATTGTGCCTTTTCTATTTAATTCCGATGCAATTTCTGTGTTTCATCGTCAATAAGAAGGTCAGAGAGATACAGTAAACCTGAGGTGAAGCATCGGAATCTATAACTAGTGTCACAGGAATGGTTCAAAACATAGTCCGGAAGAAGAGTCAGTCTTCTTGTACTTAAGTCGGCATAGTGCCCTTCGTATTTAATTCCGATGCAATTTCTGTGTTTCATCGTCAATAAGAAGGTACAAGGGATACAGTAAACCTGAAGTGAAGCGTCGGAATCTATAACTAGTGTCACATGAATGGTTCAAAACATAGCCAGTAGGAAGAGTCAGTGTTCTTGTACTTAAGTCGGCATTGTGCCTTTTGTATTTAATTCCGATGCAATTTCTGTGTTTCATCGTCAATAAGATGGTCCAAGGGATACAGCAAACCTGAAGTGAAGCATCGGAATCTACAACTAGTGTCACAGGATTGGTTCAAAACATAGACAGCAAGAAGAGTCAGTCTTCTTGTACTTAAGTCGGCATTGTGCCTTTTCTATTTAATTCCGATGCAATTTCATTGTTTCATCGTCACTAAGAAGGTCAGAGGGATACAGTAAACCTGAAGTGAAGCATCGGAATCTGTAACTAGTGTCACAGGAATGGTTCAAAGCATAGTCAATAAGAAGAGTCAGTCTTCTTGTACTTAAGTCGGCATTGTGCCTTTCGTATTTAATTCCGATGCCATTTCTGTGTTTCACCGTCAAAAAGAAGGTCAGAGGGATACAGTAAACCTGAAGTGAAGCATCGGAATCTATAACCAGTGTAGCAGGAATGGTTCAAACATATACAGTAAGAAGAGTCAGTCTTCTTGTACTAAAGTCGGCATTGTGCCTTTTGTATTTAATTCCGATGCAATTTCTGTGTTTCATCGTCAATAAGAGGGTCATAGGGATACAGTAAACATGGATTCAAGCATCGGAGTCTATAACTAGTGTCACAGGAATGGTTCAAAACATAGTCAGTAAGAAGAATCAGTGTCCTTGTCCATAAGTCGGCATTGTGCCATTTGTATTTTATTCCGATGCAATTTCTGTGTTTCATCGTCAATAAGTAGGTCCAAGGGATACATTAAACCTGAAGTGAAGCATCGGAATCTATAACTACGGTCACTGGAATGGTTCAAAATATAGACAGTATGAAGAGTCAGTCTTCTTGTACTTAAGTCGGCATTGTGCATTTTCTATTTAATTCCGATGATATTTCTGTGATTCATCGTCTATAAGAAGGTCCAAGGCAAACAGTAAACCTGATGTGACGCATCGGAATCTATAACTAGTGTCACAAGAATGGTTCCAAACATAGACAGTACGTAGAGTCAGTCTTCTTGTACTTAAGTCGGCATTGTGGCATTTGTGTTTAATTCCGATGCAATGTCTGTGTTTCATCGTCAATAAGAACGTCAGAGGGATACAGTAAACCTAAGGTGAAGCATCGAAATCTATAACTAGTCTCACAGGAATGGTTCAAATCATAGTCAGTAAGTAGAGTCAGTCTTCTTGTCCTTAAGTCGGCATTGTGCCTTTTGTATTTAATTCCGATGCAATTTCTGTGTTTCATCGGCAATAAGTTCAGAGGGATACAGTAAACCTGAAGTGAAGCATCGGAATCCATAACTAGTGTCACAGGAATGGTTCAAAACATAGACAGTGGGAAGAGTCAGTCTTCTTGTACTTAAGTCGGCATTGTGCCTTCTGTATTTAATTCCTATGCAATTTCAGTGTTTAATCGTCAATAAGAAGGTCAGAGGGATACAGTAAACCTGAAGTGAAGCATCGGAATCCAAAACGAGTGTCACAGGAATGGTTCAAAACATAGACAGTAGGAACTGTCAGCCTTCTTGTACGTAAGTCGGCATTGTGCCTTTTGTATTCAATTCCGATGCAACTTCTGTGTTTCATCGTCAATAAGAAGGTCCAAGGTATACAGCAAACCTGAACTGAAGCATCGGAATCTATAACTAGTGTCACAGGAATGGTTCAAAACATAGTCAGTAAGAAGAGTCAGTCTTCTTGTACTTAAGTCGGCATTGTGCCTTTTCTATTTAATTCCGATGCTATTTCTGTGTTTCATTGTCAATTACAAGGTCCACGGGATATACTAAACCTGGAGTGAAGCATCGGAATCTATCACTAGAGTCACAGGAATGGTTCAAAACATAGACAGTAAGAAGAGTCAGTCCTCTTGAACTTAAGTCGAAATTGTGCCTTTTCTATTTATTTCCTATGCAGTTTCTGTGTTTCATCGTCAATAAGAAGGTCCAAGGGAAACAGTAAACCTGAAGTGAAGCATCGGAATCTATAACTAGTGTCACTGGAATGGTCAAAATATAGACAGTAAGAAGAGTCAGTCTTCTTGAACTTAAGTTGGCATTGTGCCTTTTCTATTTCATTCCGATGCAATTTCTGTGATTCATCGTCAATAAGTAGGTCCAAGGGAAACAGTAAACCTGAAGTCACGCATCGGAATCTATAACTAGTGTCACAGGAATGGTTCCAAACATAGACAGTACGAAGAGTCAGTCTTTTTGTATTTAAGTCGGCATTGTGCCTTTTGTATTTAATTCCTATGCAATTTCTGTGTTTCACCGTCAATAAGAAGGTCTGAGGGATACAGTGAACCTGAAGTGATGAATCGGAATCTACAACAAGTGTCACAGGATTGGTTCAAACATATACAGTAAGAAGAGTTAGTCTTCTTGTACTTAAGTCGGCATTGTGCCTTTTGTATTTAATTCCGATGCAATTTCTGTGTTTCTTCGTCAATAAGTAGGTCCATGGGATACAGTAAACCTGGAGTGAAGCACCGGAATCTATAACTAGAGTCACAGTAATGGTTCAAATCATAGACAGTAAGAAGAGTCGGTCTTCTTGTACTTAAGTCGGCATTGTGCCTTTTGTATTTAATTCCGATGCAATATCAGTGTTACATCGTCAATAAGAAGGTCCAAGGGATACAGTAAACCTGAAATGAAGCATCGGAATCTATAACTAGTGTCACTGGAAAGGCTTAAAATATAGACAGTAAGAAGAGTCAGTCTTCTTCTACTTACGTCGGCATTGTGGCTTTTGTATTTAATTCCGATGCAATTTCTGTGATTCATCGTCAATATGAAGGTCAGATGGATACAGTAAACCTGAAGTGAAGCATCAGAATCCAAAACTAGTGTCACAGGAATGGTTCAAAACATAGTCAGTAGGAAGAGTCAGTCTTCTTGTACATAAGTCTGCATTGTGCCGCTTGTATATATTTCCGATGCAATTTCTGTGTTTCATCGTCAATAAGAAGGTCCAAGGTATACAGCAAACCTGAAGTGAAGCATCGGAATCTATAACTAGTGTCACAGGAATGGTTCAAATAATAGTCAGTAAGAAGAGTCAGTCTTTTTGTACTTAAGTCGGCTTTGTGCCTCTTCTATTTAATTCCGACGCAATTTCTGTGTTTCATCGTCAATAACAAGATCCAAGGGATACAGTAAACCTGGAGTGAAGCATCGGAATCCATAACAAGTGTCACAGGAAAGGTTCAACACATAGACAGTAAGAAGAGTCAGTCTTCTTGTACTTAAGTCGGCATTGTGCCTTTTCTATTTAATTCCGGTGCAATTTCTGTGTTTCATCGTCAATAAGAAGGTCAGAGGGATACAGTAAACCTGGAGTGTAGCATAGGAATCTATAACTAGTGTCACATGAATGGTTCAAAACATAGACAGTAAGAAGAGTCAGTCTTCGTATACTTAAGTCGGCATTTTGCCTTTTGTATTTAATTCCGATGCAATTTCTGTGTTTCATCGTCAATAAGAAGGTACAAGGGATACAGTAAACCTGAAGTGAAGCGTCGGAATCTATAACTAGTGTCACAGGATGGTTCAAAACATAGCCAGTAGGAAGAGTCAGTGTTCTTGTACTTAAGTCGGGATTGTGCCTTTTGTATTTAATTCCGATGCAATTTCTGTGTTTCATCGTCAATAAGAAGGTCCAAGGGATACAGTAAACCAGAAGTGAAGCATCGGAATCTACAACTAGTGTCACAGGATTGGTTCAAAACATAGACAGTAAGAAGAGTCAGTCTTCTTGTACTTAAGTCGGCATTGTGCATTTTCTATTTAATTCCGATGCAATTTCTGTGTTTCATCGTCACTAAGAAGGTCAGAGGGATACAGTAATCCTGAAGTGCAGCATCGGAATCTATAACTAGTGGCACAGGAATGGTTCAAAACATAGTCAGTAAGAAGAGTCTGTCTTCTTGTACTTAAGTCGGCATTGTGCCTTTCGTATTTAATTCCGATGCAATTTATGTGTTTCACCGTCAATAAGAAGGTCCGAGGGATACAGTAAACCTGAAGTGAAGCATCGGAATCTATAACCAGTGTAGCAGGAATTGTTCAAACTTATACAGTAGAAAGAGTCAGTCTTCTTGTACTAACGTCGGCATTGTGCCTTTTGTATTTAATTCCGATGCAATTTCTGTGTTTCATCGTCAATAAGAGGGTCATAGGGATACAGTAAACATGAAGTCAAGCATAGGAGTCTATAACTAGTGTCACAGGATTGGTTCAATACTTAGTCAGTAAGAAGAATCAGTCTTCTTGTCCTTAAGTCGGCATTGTGCCTTTTGTATTTAATTCCGTTGCAATTTCTGTGTTTCATCGTCAATAAGTAGGTCCAAGGGATACAGTAAACCTGGAGTGAAGCACCGGAATCTATACTAGAGTCACAGTAATGGTTCAAAACATAGACAGTAAGAAGAGTTGGTCTTCTCGTACTTAAGTCGCCATTGTGCCTTTTGTATTTAATTCCGATGTAATATCAGTGTTTCATCGTCAATAAGAAGGTCCAAGGGATACAGTAAATCTGAAGTGAAGCATCGGAATCTATAACTAGTGTCACTGGAATGGTTCAAAATATAGACAGTATGAAGAGTCAGTCTTCTTGTACTTAAGTCGGCATTGTGCCTTTTCTATTTAATTCCCATGCAATTTCTGTGATTCATCGTCAATAAAAAGGGCCAAGAGAAACAGTAAACCTGAAGTGAAGCATCGGAATCTATAACTAGTGTCACAGGAATGGTTCAAACAATAGACAGTAAGAAGAGTCAGTCTTCTTGTACTTAAGTCGGCATTGTGGCTTTTATATTTAATTCTGTGTTTCATCGTCAATAAGAACGTCAGAGGGATACAGTAAACCTGAGGTGAAGCATCGGAATCTATAACTAGTGTCACAGGGATGGTTCAAAACATAGTCAGCAAGAAGAGTCAGTCTTCTTGTCCTTAAGTTGGCATTGTGCCTTTTGTATTTAATTCCGATGCAATTTCTGTGTTTCATCGTCAGTAAGAAGGTCCAAGATATACAGTTACCCTGACGTAAAGCATCGGAATCTATAACTAGTTTCACAGGATTGGTTCAAACTATAATCAGTAAGAAGAGTCAGTCTTTTTGTACTTAAGTCGGCATTGTGCCTTTTCTATTTAATTCCGATGCAATTTCTGTGTTTCATCGTCAATAAGAAGGTCCAAGGGATACAGTAAACCTGGAGTGAAGCATCGGAATCTATAACAAGTGTCACAGGAAGGGTTCAAAACATAGACAGTAAGAAGAGTCAGTCTTCTTGTACTTAAGTCGGCATTGTGCCTTTTCTATTTAATTCCGATGCAATTTCTGTGTTTCATCGTCAATAAGAAGGTCAGAGGGATACAGTAAACCTGAGGTGAAGCATCGGAATCTATAACTAGTGTCACAGGAATGGTTCAAAACACAGTCAGGAAGAAGAGTCAGTCTTCTTGTACTTAAGTCGGCATTGTGCCCTTTGTATTTAATTCCGATGCAATTTCTGTGTTTCATTGTCAATAAGACGGTCCAAGGGATACAGCAAACCTGGAGTGTAGCATAGGAATCTATAACTAGTGTCACAGGAATGGTTCAAAACATTGACAGTAAGAAGAGTCAGTCTTCGTATACTTCAGTCGGCATTTTGCCTTTTGTATTTAATTCCGATGCAATTTCTGTGTTTCATCGTCAATATGAAGGTCCAAGGGATACAGTAAACCTGAAGTGAAGCATCGGAATCTATAACTAGTGTCACAGGAATGGTTCAAAACATAGTCAGTACGAAGAGCCAGTCTTCTTGTACTTAAGTCGGCATTGTGGCTTTTATATATAATTCTGTGTTTCATCGTCAATAAGAACGTCAGAGGGATACAGTAAACCTGAGGTGAAGCATCGGAATCTATAACTAGTATCACAGGAATGGTTCAAAACATAGTCAGTAAGAAGAGTCAGTCTTCTTGTCCTTAAGTCGGCATTGTGCCTTTTCTATTTAATTCCGAGGCATTTTCTGTGTTTCATCGTCAATAAGAAGGTCCAAGGGATAGAGTAAACCTGAAGTGAAGCATTGTAATCCGAAACTAGTGTCACAGGAATGGTTCAAAACATAGACAGAAGGAAGTGTCAGTCTTCTTGTACGTAAGTCGGCATTGTGCCTTTTGTATTTAATTCCGATGCAATTTCTGTGTTTCATCGTCAATAAGAAGGTCCTAGGTATACAGCAAACCTGAAGTGATGCATCGGAATCTATAACTAGTGTCACAGGAATGGTTGAAATCATAGTCAGTAAGAAGAGTCAGTCTTCTTGTAGTTAAGTCGGCATTGTGCCTTTTTTCTATTTAATTCCGATGCAATTTCTGTGTTTCATCGTCAATAAGAAGGTCCAAGGGATACAATAAACATGGAGTGAAGCATCGGAATCTATCACTAGAGTCACAGGAATGGTTCAAAACATAGACAGTAAGAAGAGTCAGTCCTCTTGTACTTATGTCGAAATTGTGCCTTTTCTATTTATTTCCGATGCAATTTCTGTGTTTCATTGTCAATAAGAAGGTCAGAGGGATACAATAAACCTGAAGTGAAGCATCGGAATGTATAACTAGTGACACAGGAATGGTTCAAAACATAGACAGTAAGAAGAGTCAGTCTTCGTGTACTTAAGTCAGCATTGTGCATTTTGTATTTAATTCCGATGCCATATCTGTGTTTCATCGTCAATACGAAGGTCCAAAGGATACAGTAAACCTGAAGTGAAGCATCGGAATCAATAACTAGTGTCACAGGAATGGTTCAAATCATAGTCAGTAAGAAGAGTCAGTCTTCTTGTCCTTAAGTTGGCATTGTGCCTTTAGTATTTAATTCCGATGCAATTTCTGTGTTTCATCGTCAATATGAAGTTCATAGGGATACAGTAAACCGGAAGTGAAGCATCGGAATCCATAACTAGTGTCACAGGAATGGTTCAAACATAAGCAGTAGGAAGAGTCAGTCTTCTTGTACTTAAGTCGGCATTGTGCCATTTGTATTTGATTCCGATGCAATTTCTGTGTTTCATCGTCAATAAGAAGGTCAGAGGGATACAGTAAAGCTGAGGTGAAGCATCGGAATCTATAACTAGTGTCACAGGAATGGTTCAAAACACATTCAGGAAGAAGAGTCAGTCTTCTTGTACTTAAGTCGGCATTGTGCCCTTTGTATTTAATTCCGGTGGAATTTCTGTGTTTCATCGTCAATAAGAAGGTCCAAGGTATACAGTAAACCTGACGTAAAGCATCGGAATCTATAACTAGTGTCACGGGATTGGTTCAAACTATAATCAGTAAGAAGAGTCAGTCTTTTTGTACTTAAGTCGGCATTGTGCTTTTTCCATTTAATTCCGATGCAATTTCTGTGTTTCATCGTCAATAAGAAGGTCCAAGGGATACAGTAAACCTGGAGTGAAGCATATGAATCTATAACAAGTGTCACAGGAAAGGTTCAAAACATAGACAGTAAGAAGAGTCAGTCTTCTTGCACTTAAGTCGGCATTGTGCCTTTCCTATTTAATTCCGATGCCATTTCTGTGTTTCATCGTCAATAAGAAGGTCAGAGGGATACAGTAAACCTGAGGTTAAGCATCGGAATCTATAACTAGTGTCACAGGAATGATTCAAAACACAGTCAGGAAGAGGAGTCAGTCTTCTTGTACTTAAGTCGGCATTGTGCCCTTTGTATTTAATTCCGACGCAATTTCTGTGTTTCAGCGTCAATAAGACGGTCCAAGGGATACAGCAAACCTGGAGTGTAGCATAGGAATCTATAACTAGTGTCACAGGAATGGTTCAAAACATAGACAGTAAGAAGAGTCAGTCTTCGTATACTTATGTCGGCATTTTGCCTTTTGTATTTAATTCCGATGCAATTTCTGTGTTTCATCGTCAATAAGAAGGTCCAAGGGATACAGTTAGGCTGAAGTGAAGCATCGGAATCTATAACTAGTGTCACAGGAATGGTTCAAAACATACTCAGTAAGAAGAGTCAATTTCTTGTACTTACGTCGGCATTGTGCCCTTTTCTATTTAATTCCGATGCAATTTCTGTGTTTCATCGTCATCAAGAAGGTCCAAGGGATATGTTAAACCTGGAGTGAAGCATCGGAATCTATAACTAGTGTCACAGGAATGGTTCCAAACATAGCCAGTACGAAGAGTCAGTCTTCTTGTACTTAAGTCGGCATTGTGGCTTCTGTAATTAATTCCGATGCAATTTCTGTGTTTCATCGTCAATAAGAACGTCAGAGGGATACAGTAAACCTGAGGTGAAGCATCGGAAACTATAACTAGTGTCACAGGAATGGTTCAAACATAGTCAGTAAGAAGAGTCAGTCTTCTTGTCCTTAAGTCGGCATTGTGCCTTTTCTATTTAATTCCGATCCAATTTCTGTGTTACATCGTCAATAAGAAGGTCAGAGGGATAGAGTAAACCTGAAGTGAAGCATCGTAATCCAAAACTAGTGTCACAGGAATGGTTCAAAACATAGACAGTAGGAAGTGTCAGTCTTCTTGTATGTAAGTCGGCATTGTGCCTTTTGTATTTAATTCCGATGCAATTTCTGTGTTTCATCGTCAATAAGAAGGTCCAAGGTATACAGCAAACCTGAAGTGATGCATCGGAATCTATAACTAGTGTCACAGGAATGGTTCAAAACATAGTCAGTAAGAAGAGTCAGTCTTCTTGTAGTTAAGTCGGCATTGTGCCTTTCTATTTAATTCCGATGCAATTTTTGTGTTTCATCGTCAATAAGAAGGTCCAAGGGATACAGTAAACCTGAAGTGAAGCATCGGAATCTATCAGTAGAGTCACAGGAATGGTTCAAATCATAGACAGTAAGAAGAGTCAGTCCTCTTGTACTTAAGTCGACATTGTGCACACTTCTATTTATTTCCGATGCAATTTCTGTGTTTCATCGTCAATAAGAAGGTCAGAGGGATACAATAAACCTGAAGTTAACCATCGGAATCTATAACTAGTGTCACAGGAATTGTTCAAAACATAGACAGTAAGAAGAGTCAGTCTTCATGTACTGACGTCGGCATTGTGCCTTTTGTATTTAATTCCGATGCAATTTCTGCGTTTCATCGTCAATACGAAGGTCCAAGTGATACAGTAAACCTGAAGTGAAGCATCGGAATCTATAACTAGTGTCACAGGAATGGTTCCAATCATAGTCAGTAAGAAGAGTCAGTCTTCTTGTCCTTAAGTTGGCATTGTGCCTTTTGTATTTAATTCCGATGCAATTTCTCTGTTTCATCGTCAATATGAAGTTCAGAGGGATACAGTAAACCGGAAGTGAACATCGGAATCCACAACTAGTGTCACAGGAATGGTTCAAAACATATGCAGTAGGAAGAGTCAGTCTTCTTGTACTTAAGTCGGCATTGTGCCATTTGTATTTAATTCCGATGTAATTTCTGTGTTTCATCGTCAATAAGAAGGTTAGAGGGATACAGTAAACCTGAGGTGAAGCATCGGAATCTATAACTAGTGTCACAGGAATGGTTCAAATCACAGTCAGGAAGAAGAGTAAGTCTTCTTGTACTTAAGTCGGCATTGTGCCCTTTGTATTTAATTCCGATGCAATTTCTGAGTTTCATCGTCAATAAGAAGGTCCAAGGTATACAGTAAACCTGACGTAAAGTACCGGAATCTATAACTAGTGTCACAAGAATGGTTCAAACTATAATCAGTAAGATGAGTCAGTCTTTTTGTACTTAAGTCGGCATTGTGCCTTTTCTATTTAATTCCGATGCAATTTCTGTGTTTCATCGTCAATAAGAAGGTCCAAGGGATACAGTAAACCTGGAGTGAAGCATTGGAATCTATAACAAGTGTCACAGGAAAGGTTCAAAACTTAGACAGTAAGAAGAGTCAGTCTTCTTGTACTTAACCCTGCATTGTGCCTTTTCAATTTAATTCCGAAGCAATTTCTGTGTTTCATCGTCAAATAGAAGGTCAGAGGGATACAGTAAACCTGAGGTGAAGCATCGGAATCTATAACTAGTGTCACAGGAATGGTTGAAAACACAGTCAGGGAGAGGAGTCAGTCTTCTTGTACTTAAGTCGGCATTGTGCCCTTTGTATTTAATTCCGATGCAATTTCTGTGTTTCATCGTCAATAAGAAGGTCCAAGAGATACAGTAAACCTGGAGTGAGCATAGGAATCTATAACTAGTGTCACAGGAATGGTTCAAAACATAGACAGTAAGAAGAGTCAGTCTTCGTATACTTAAGTCGGCATTTTGCCTTTTGTATTTAATTCCGTTGCAATTTCTGTGTTTCATCGTCAATAAGAAGGTCCAAGGGATACAGTAAACCTGAAGTGAAGCATCGGAATCTATAACTAGTGTCACAGGAATGGTTGAAAACATAGTCAGTAAGAAGAGTCAGTCTTCTTGTACTTACGTCGGCATTGTGCCTTTTCTATTTAATTCCGATGCAATTTCTGTGTTTCATCGTCAACAAGAAGGTCCAAGGGATACAGTAAACCAGGAGTGAAGCATCGGAATCTGTAACTAGTGTCAATGGAATGGTTCAAAACATAGACAGCAAGAGGAGTCAGTCTTCTTGTACTTAAGTCGGCATTGTGCCTTTTGTATTTAATTCCGATGCTATATCTGTGTTTCATCGTCAATAAGAAGGTCAGATGGATACAGTAAACCTGAAGTGAAGCATCGGATTCTATAACTAGTGTCACAGGAATGGTTCAAAACATAGTCAGTAAGAAGAGTCAGTCTTCTTGTACTTAAGTCGGCATTGTGCCTTTTGTATTTAATTCCGATGCAATTTCTGTGTTTCATCGTCAATAAGAAAGTCCAAGGGATACAGTAAACCTGGAGTGAAGCATCGGAATCTATCACTAGAGTCACAGGAATGGTTCAAAACATAGACAGTAAGAAGAGTCAGTCTTCGTGTACTTAAGTCGGCATTTTGCATTTTTTATTTTAATCCGATGCAATTTCTGTGTTTCATCGTCAATACGAAGGTCCAAGGGATACAGTAAACCTGAAGTGAAGCATCGGTATCTATAACTAGTGTCACAGGAATGGTCCAAAACATAGTCAGTAAGAAGAGTTAGTCTTCTTATACTTAAGTTGTTATTGTGCCTGTTGTATTTAATTCCGATGCAATTTCTGTGTTTCATCGTCAATAAGAAGGTCCAAGGTATACAGTAAACCTGACGTAAAGCATCGGAATCTATAACTAGTGTCACAGGATTGGTTCAAACAATAATCAGTAAGAAGAGTCAGTCTTTTTGTACTTAAGTCGGCATTGTGCCTTTTCTATTTAATTCCGATGCAGTTTCTGTGTTTCATCGTCAACAAGAAAGTCCAAGGGATACAGTAAACCTGGAGTGAAGCATCGGAATCTATTACTAGTGTCACAGGAATGGTTCAAAACATAGTCAGTAAGAAGAGTCAGTCTTCTTGTACTTACGTCGGCATTGTGCCTTTTCTATTTAATTCCAATGCAATTTCTGTGTTTCATCGTCAACAAGAAGGTCCAACGGATACAGTAAACCTTGAGTGCATCATCGGAATCTGTAACTAGTGTCAATGGAATGGTTCAAAACATAGACAGCAAGAAGAGTCAGTCTTCTTGTACTTAAGTCGGCATTGTGCCTTTTGTTTTTAAATCCGATGCTATTTCTGAGTTTCATCGTCAATTAGAAGGTCAGAGGGATACAGTAAATCTGAAGTGAAGCATCGGATTCTATAACTAGTGTCACAGGAATGGTTCGAAACATAGTCAGTAAGAAGAGTCAGTGTTCTTGTCCTTAAGACGGCATTGTGCCTTTTGTATTTAATTCCGATGCAATTTCTGTGTTTCATCGTCAATAAGAAGGTCCACGGGATATACTAAAACTGGAGTGAAACATCGCAATCTATAACTAGTGTCACAGGAATGGTTCAAAACATAGACAGTAAGAATGCGTCAGTCTTCTTGTACTTAAGTCGGCATTGTGCCTTTTGTATTTAATTCCGATGCAATTTCTGTGTTTCATCGTCAATAAGAATGTCCAAGGGATACAGTAAACCTAAAGTGAAGCATCGTAATCCAAAACTAGTGTCACAGGAGTGGTTCAAACATAGACAGTAGGAAGTGTCAGTCTTCTTGTACGTATGTCGGCATTGTGCCTTTTGTATTTAATTCCGATGCAATTTCTGTGTTTCATCGTCAATAAGAAGGTCCAAGGTATACAGCAAAAGTGAAGTGAAGCATCGGAACCTATAACTAGTGTCACAGGAATGGTTCAAAACATAGTCAGTAAGAAGAGTCAGTCTTCTTGTACTTAAGTCGGCATTGTGCCTTTTCTATTTAATTCCGATGCAATTTCTGTGTTCCATCGTCAATAAGAAGATCCAAGGGATACAGTAAACCTGGAGTGAAGCATCGGAGTCTATAACAAGTGTCACAGGAAAGGTTCAAAACATAGACAGTAAGAAGAGTCAGTCTTCTCGTACTTAAGTCGGCATTGTGCCTTTTCTATTTAATTCCGTTGCAATTTCTGTGTTTCATAGTCAATAAGAAGGTCAGAGGGATACAGTAAACCTGAGGTGAAGCATCGGAATCTATAGCTAGTGTCACAGGAATGGTTCAAAACACCGTCAGGAAGAAGGGTCAGTCTTCTTGTACTTAAGTCGGCATTGTGCACTTTGTATTTAATTCCGATGCAATTTCTGTGTTTCATCGTCAATAAGACGGTCCAAGGGATACAGCAAACCTGGAGTGTAGCATCGGAATCTATAACTAGTGTCACAGGAATGGTTCAAAACATAGACAGTAAGAGGAGTCAGTCTTCGTGTACTTAAGACGGCATTGTGTCTTTTGTATTATATCCGATGCAAGTTCTGTGTTTCATCGTCAATAAGAATGTCCAAGGGATACAGTAAACCTGAAGTGAAGCATCGTAATCCAAAACTAGTGTCACAGGAATGGTTCAAACATAGACAGTAGGAAGTGTCAGTCTTCTTGTACGTATGTCTGCAATGTGCCTTTTGTATTTAATTCCGATGCAATTTCTGTGTTTCATCGTCAATAAGAAGGTCCAAGGTATACAGCAAAAGTGAAGTGAAGCATCGGAATCTATAACTAGTGTCACAGGAATGGTTCAAAACACAGTCAGGAAGAAGAGTCAGTCTTCTTGTACTTAAGTCGGCATTGTGCCCTTTGTATTTAATTCCGATGCAATTTCTGTGTTTCATCGTCAATAAGACGGTCCAAGGGATACAGCAAACCTGGAGTGTAGCATAGGAATCTATAACAAGTGTCACAGAAATGGTTCAAAACATAGACAGTAAGAAGAGTCAGTCTCCGTATACTTAAGTCGGCATTTTGCCTTTTGAATTTAATTCCGATGCAATTTCTGTGTTACATCGTCAATAAGAAGGTCCAAGGGATACAGTAAACCTGAAGTGAAGCATCTGAATCTATAACTACTGTCACAGGAATGGTTCAAAACATAGCCAGTAAGAAGAGTCAGTCTTCTTATACTTACGTCGGCATTGTGCCTTTTCTATTTAATTCCGATGCAATTTCTGTGTTTCATCGTCAACAAGAGAGTCCAAGGGATACAGCAAATCTGGAGTGTAGCATCGGAATCTGTAACTAGTGTCAATGGAATGGTTCAAAACATAGACAACAAGAAGAGTTAGTCTTCTTGTACTTAAGTCGGCATTGTGCCTTTTGTATTTAATTCCGATGCTATTTCTGAGTTTCATCGTCAATAAGAAGGTCAGAGGGATACAGTAAACCTGAAGTGAAGCATCGGATTCTATAACTAGTGTCACAGGAATGGTTCGAACATAGTCAGTAAGAAGAGTCAGTGTTCTTGTCCTTAAGTCGGCATTGTGCCTTTTGTATTTAATTCCGATGCAATTTCTGTGTTTCATCGTCAATACGAAGGTCCACGGGATACAGTAAACCTGGAGTGAAACATCGCAATCTATAACTAGTGTCACGGGAATGGTTCAAAACATAGACAGTAAGAAAAGTCAGTCTTCTTGTACTTAAGACGGCATTGTGCCTTTTGTATTATATCCGATGCAAGTTCTGTGTTTCATCGTCAATAAGAATGTCCAATGTATACAGTAAACCTGAAGTGAAGCATCGTAATCCAAAACTAGTGTCACAGGAATGGTTCAAAACATAGACAGTGGGAAGTGTCAGTCTTCTTGTACGTAAGTCGGCATTGTGCCTTTTGTGTTTCATTCCGATGCAATTTCTGTGTTTCATCGTCAATAAGAAGGTCCAAGGTATACAGCAAACCTGAAGTGAAGCATCGGAATCTATAACTAGTGTCACAGGAATGGTTCAAAACATAGTCAGTAAGAAGAGTCAGTCTTCTTGTACCTAAGTCGGCATTGTGCCATTTCTATTTAATTCCGATGCAATTTCTGTGGTTCATCGTCATTAAGAAGGTCCAAGGGATACAGTAAACTTGGTGTGAAGCATCGGAATCTATCACTAGAGTCACAGGAATGGTTCAAAACATAGACAGTAAGAAGTGTCAGTCTTCGTGTACTTAAGTCGGCATTTTGCCTTTTGTAGGAAGTGTCGGTCTTCATGTACTTAAGTCGACATTGTGCCTTTTCTATTTATTTCCGATGCAATTTCTGTGTTTCATCGTCAATAAGAAGGTCAGAGGGATACAATAAACCTGAAGTGAAGCATCGGAATCTAAAACTAGTGTCACAGGAATGGTTCAAAACATAGACAGTAAGAGGAGTCAGTCTTCGTGTACTTAAGTCGGCATTTTGCCTTTTGTATTTAAATCCGATGCAATTTCTGTGTTTCATCGTCAATACGAAGGTCCAAGGGATACAGTAAACCTGAAGTGAAGCATCGGTATCTATAACTAGTGTCACAGGAATGGTTCAAAACATAGTCAGTAAGAAGAGTCAGTCTTCCTATCCTTAAGTTGGCATTGTGCCTTTTGTATATAATTCCGATGCAATTTCGGTGTTTCATCGTCAATAAGAAGGTCCAAGGTATACAGGAAACCTGACGTAAAGCATCGGAATCTATAACTAGTGTCACAGGATTGGTTCAAACTATAATCAGTCAGAAGAGTCAGTCTTTTTGTACTTAAGTCAGCATTGTGCCTTTTCTATTTAATTTCGATGCAATTTCTGTGTTTCATCGTCAATAAGAAGATCCAAGGGATACAGTAAACCTGGAGTGAAGCATCGGAATCTATAACAAGTGTCACAGAAATGGTTCAAAACATAGACAGTAAGAAGAGTCAGTCTCCGTATACTTAAGTCGGCATTTTGCCTTTTGAATTTAATTCCGATGCAATTTCTGTGTTACATCGTCAATAAGAAGGTCCAAGGGATACAGTAAACCTGAAGTGAAGCATCAGAATCTATAACTAGTGTCACAGGAATGGTTCAAAACATAGTCAGTAAGAAGAGTCAGTCTTCTTGTACTTAAGTCGGCATTGTGCCATTTCTATTTAATTCCGATGCAATTTCTGTGTTTCATCATCAATAAGAAGGTCCAAGGGATACAGTAAACCTGGTGTGAAGCATCGGAATCTATCACTAGAGTCACAGGAATGGTTCAAAACATAGACAGTAAGAAGAGTCAGTCTTCGTGTACTTAAGTCGGCATTTTGCCTTTTGTAGGAAGTGTCGGTCTTCATGTACTTAAGTCGACATTGTGCCTTTTCTATTTATTTCCGATGCAATTTCTGTGTTTCATCGTCAATAAGAAGGTCAGAGGGATACAATAAACCTGAAGTGAAGCATCGGAATCTATAACTAGTGTCACAGGAATGGTTCAAAACATAGACAGTAAGAGGAGTCAGTCTTCGTGGACTTAAGACGGCATTGTGTCTTTTGTATTATATCCGATGCAAGTTCTGTGTTTCATCGTCAATAAGAATGTCCAAGGGATACAGTAAACCTGAAGTGAAGCATCGTAATCCAAAACTAGTGTCACAGGAATGGTTCAAACATAGACAGTAGGAAGTGTCAGTCTTCTTGTACGTATGTCTGCAATGTGCCTTTTGTATTTAATTCCGATGCAATTTCTGTGTTTCATCGTCAATAAGAAGGTCCAAGGTATACAGCAAAAGTGAAGTGAAGCATCGGAATCTATAACTAGTGTCACAGGAATGGTTCAAAACACAGTCAGGAAGAAGAGTCAGTCTTCTTGTACTTAAGTCGGCATTGTGCCCTTTGTATTTAATTCCGATGCAATTTCTGTGTTTCATCGTCAATAAGACGGTCCAAGGGATACAGCAAACCTGGAGTGTAGCATAGGAATCTATAACAAGTGTCACAGAAATGGTTCAAAACATAGACAGTAAGAAGAGTCAGTCTCCGTATACTTAAGTCGGCATTTTGCCTTTTGAATTTAATTCCGATGCAATTTCTGTGTTACATCGTCAATAAGAAGGTCCAAGGGATACAGTAAACCTGAAGTGAAGCATCAGAATCTATAACTACTGTCACAGGAATGGTTCAAAACATAGCCAGTAAGAAGAGTCAGTCTTCTTGTACTTACGTCGGCATTGTGCCTTTTCTATTTAATTCCGATGCAATTTCTGTGTTCCATCGTCAACAAGAAAGTCCAAGGGATACAGCAAATCTGGAGTGTAGCATCGGAATCTGTAACTAGTGTCAATGGAATGGTTCAAAACATAGACAACAAGAAGAGTTAGTCTTCTTGTACTTAAGTCGGCATTGTGCCTTTTGTATTTAATTCCGATGTTATTTCTGAGTTTCATCGTCAATAAGAAGGTCAGAGGGATGCAGTAAACCTGAAGTGAATCATCGGATTCTATAACTAGTGTCACAGGAATGGTTCGAACATAGTCAGTAAGAAGAGTCAGTGTTCTTGTCCTTAAGTCGGCATTGTGCCTTTTGTATTTAATTCCGATGCAATTTCTGTGTTTCATCGTCAATACGAAGGTCCACGGGATACAGTAAACCTGGAGTGAAACATCGCAATCTATAACTAGTGTCACGGGAATGGTTCAAAACATAGACAGTAAGAAAAGTCAGTCTTCTTGTACTTAAGACGGCATTGTGCCTTTTGTATTATATCCGATGCAAGTTCTGTGTTTCATCGTCAATAAGAATGTCCAATGTATACAGTAAACCTGAAGTGTAGCATCGTAATCCAAAACTAGTGTCACAGGAATGGTTCAAAACATAGACAGTAGGAAGTGTCAGTCTTCTTGTACGTAAGTCGGCATTGTGCCTTTTGTGTTTAATTCCGATGCAATTTCTGTGTTTCATCGTCAATGAGAAGGTCCAAGGTATACAGCAAACCTGAAGTGAAGCATCGGAATCTATAACTAGTGTCACAGGAATGGTTCAAAACATAGTCAGTAAGAAGAGTCAGTCTTCTTGTACTTAAGTCGGCATTGTGCCATTTCTATTTAATTCCGATGCAATTTCTGTGGTTCATCGTCATTAAGAAGGTCCAAGGGATACAGTAAACTTGGTGTGAAGCATCGGAATCTATCACTAGAGTCACAGGAATGGTTCAAAACATAGACAGTAAGAAGTGTCAGTCTTCGTGTACTTAAGTCGGCATTTTGCCTTTTGTAGGAAGTGTCGGTCTTCATGTACTTAAGTCGACATTGAGCCTTTTCTATTTATTTCCGATGCAATTTCTGTGTTTCATCGTCAATAAGAAGGTCAGAGGGATACAATAAACCTGAAGTGAAGCATCGGAATCTAAAACTAGTGTCACAGGAATGGTTCAAAACATAGACAGTAAGAGGAGTCAGTCTTCGTGTACTTAAGTCGGCATTTTGCCTTTTGTATTTAAATCCGATGCAATTTCTGTGTTTCATCGTCAATACGAAGGTCCAAGGGATACAGTAAACCTGAAGTGAAGCATCGGTATCTATAACTAGTGTCACAGGAATGGTTCAAAACATAGTCAGTAAGAAGAGTCAGTCTTCCTATCCTTAAGTTGGCATTGTGCCTTTTGTATATAATTCCGATGCAATTTCGGTGTTTCATCGTCAATAAGAAGGTCCAAGGTATACAGGAAACCTGACGTAAAGCATCGGAATCTATAACTAGTGTCACAGGATTGGTTCAAACTATAATCAGTCAGAAGAGTCAGTCTTTTTGTACTTAAGTCAGCATTGTGCCTTTTCTATTTAATTCCGATGCAATTTCTGTGTTTCATCGTCAATAAGAAGATCCAAGGGATACAGTAAACCTGGAGTGAAGCATCGGAATCTATAACAAGTGTCACAGGAAAGGTTCAAAACATAGACAGTAAGAAGAGTCAGTTTTCTTGTACTTATGTCGGCATTGTGCCTTTCTATTAAATTCCGATGCAATTTCTGTGATTCATCGTCAATAAGAAATTCCAAGGTATACAGCAAACCCTTAAGTGATGCATCGGAATCTATAACTAGTGTCACAGGAATGGTTCAAAACATAGTCAGTAAGAAGAGTCAGTCTTCTTGTAGTTAAGCCGGCATTGTGCCTTTTCTATTTAATTCCGATGCAATTTCTGTGTTTCATCGTCAATAAGAAGGTCCAAGGGATACAGTAAACCTGGAGTGAAGCACCGGAATCTATTACTAGAGTCACAGGAATGGTTCAAAACATAGACAGTAAGAAGAGTCAGTCCTCTTGTACTTAAGTCGACATTGTGCGTTTTCTATTTATTTCCGATGTAATTTCTGTGTTTCATCGTCAATAAGAAGGTCAGAGGGATACAATAAACCTGAAGTGAAGCTTCGGAATCTATAACTAGTGACACAGGAATGGTTCAAATCAAAGTCAGTAAGAAGAGTCAGTCTTCTTGTCCTTAAGTTGGCTTTGTGACTTTTGTATTTAATTCCGATGCAATTTATGTGTTTCTTCGTAAATATGAAGCTCAGAGGGATACAGTAAACCGGAAGTGAAGCATCGGAATCCACAACTAGTGTCACAGGATTGGTTCAAAACATAGACAGTAGGAAGAGTCAGTCTTCTTGTACTTAAGTCGGCATTGTGCCTTTTGTATTTAATTCCGATGCAATTTCTGTGTTTCATCGTCAATAAGATGGTCCAAGGTCTACAGTAAACCTGAAGTAAAGCATCGCAATCTATAACTAGTGTCACAGGAAAGGTTCAAACTATAATCAGTAAGAAGAGTCAGTATTCTTGTACTTAAGTCGGCATTGTGCCTTTTATATTTAATTCCGATGCAGTTTCTGTGTTTCATCGTCAATAAGAAGGACCAAGGGATACAGTAAACCTGGAGTGAAGCATCGGAATCTATAACTAGTGTCACAGGAAAGGTTCAAATCATAGACAGTAAGAATAGTCAGCCTTCTTGTACTTATGTCGGCATTGTGCCTTTTCTATTTAATTCCGATGCAATTTCTGTGTTTCATCGTCAATAAGAAGGCCAGAGGGATACAGTAAACCTGGAGTGTAGCATCGGAATCTATAACTAGTGTCACAGGCATGGTTCAAAACATAGACAATAAGAAGAGTCAGTCTTCGTGTACTTAAGTCGGCATTTTGCCTTTTGTATTTAATTCCGATGCAATTTCTGTGTTTCATCGTCAATATGAAGGTCCAAGGGATACAGTAAACCTGAAGTGAAGCATCGGAATCTATAACTAGTGTCACAGGAATGGTTCAAAACATAGTCAGTAAGAAGAGTCAGTCTTCTTGTACTTAAGTCGGCATTCGGCCTTTTCTATTTAATTCCGATGCAATTTCTGTGTTTCATCGTTAATAAGAAGGTCCAAGGGATACAGTAAACCTGGAGTGAAGCATCGTAATCTGTAACTAGTGTCAATGGAATGGTTCAAAACATAGTCATTAAGAAGAGTCAGGCTTCTTGTACTTAAGTCGGCATTGAGACTTGTATTTAATTCCGATGCTATTTCTGAGTTTCATCGTCAATAAGAAGGTCAGAGGGATACAGTAAACCTGAAGTGAAGCATCGGAATCTGTAACTAGTGTCACAGGAATGGTTCAAAACATAGTCAGTAAGAAGAGACAGTCGTCTTGTCCTTAAGTCGGCATTGTGCATTTTGTATTTAATTCCGATGCAATTTCTATGTTTCATCGTCAATAAGAAGGTCCAAGGGATATAGTAAACCTGGAGTGAAGGATCGGAATCTATAACTAGTGTTACAGGAATGGTTCAAATCATAGACAGTAAGAAGAGTCAGTCTTCTTGTACTTAAGTCGGCATTGTGCCTTTTGTATTTAATTCCGATGCAATTTCTGTGTTTCATCGTCAATAAGAAGGTCCAAGCAATACAGTAAACCTGAAGTGAAGCATCGGAATCTATAACTAGTATCACAGGAATGGTTCAAACCATTGTCAATAAGAAGAGTCGGTCTTCATGTACTTAAGTCGGCATTGTGCCTTTTGTATTTAATTCCGATGCAATTTCTGTGTTTCATCGTCAATAAGAAGGTACATGGGATACAGTTAACCCGAAGTGAAGCGTCGGAATCTATAACTAGTGCCACAGGAATGGTTCAAAACATAGACAGTAGCAAGAGTCAGTGTTCTTGTACTTTAGTCGGCATTGTGCCTTTTGTATTTAATTCCGATGCAATTTCTGTGTTTCACCGTCAATAAGAAGGTCAGAGGGATACAGTAAACCTGAAGTGAAGCATCGGAATCTATAACTAGTGTCACAGAAATGGTTCAAACATATACAGTAAGAAGAGTCAGTCTTCTTGTACTTAAGTCGGCATTGTGCCTTATGTATTTAATTCCGATGCAATTTCTGTGTTTCATCGTCAATAAGAGGGTCAGAGGGATACAGTAAACATGAAGTGAAGCATCGGAATCTGTAACTAGTGTCACAGGAATGGTTCAAAACATAGTCGGTAAGAAGAGTCAGTCTTCTGGTCGTAAAGCCGGGTTTGGGCCTTTTGTATTTAATTCCGATGCAATTTCAGTGTTTCATCGTCAATAAGAAGGTACATGGGATACAGTTAACCTGAAGTGAAGCGTCGGAATCTATAACTAGTGCCACAGGAATGGTTCAAAACATAGACAGTAGGGAGAGTCAGTGTTCTTGTACTTAAGTCGGCATTGTGCCTTTTGTATTTAATTCCGATGCAATTTCTGTGTTTCATCGTCAATAAGTAGGTCCAAGGGATACAGTGAACCTGAAGTGAAGCATCGGAAGCTACAACTAGTGTCACAGGATTGGTTCAAAACATAGACAGAAAGAAGAGTCAATCTTCTTGTACTTAAGTCGGCATTGTGCCTTTTCTATTTAATTCCGATGCAATTTCTGTGTTTCATCGTCAATAAGAAGGTCAGAAGTATACAGTAAACCTGAAGTGAAGCATCGGAATCTATAACTAGTGTCACAGGAATGGGTCAAAACATAGTCAGTAAGAAGAGACCGTCTTCTTGTACTTAAGTCGGCATTGTGCCTTTCGTATTTAATTCCGATACAATTTCTGTGTTTCACCGTCAATAAGAAGGTCACAGGGATACAGTAAACCAGAAGTGAAGCATCGGAATCTATAACTAGTGTCTCAGGAATGGTTCAAACATATACAGTAAGAAGAGTCAGCCTTCTTGTACTTAAGTCGGCATTGTGCCTCTTGTATTTAATTCCGATGCAATTTCTGTGTTTCATCGTCAATAAGAGGGTCAGAGGGACACAGTAATCATGAAGTGAAGCATCGGATTCTATAACTAGTGTCACAGGAATGGTTCAAACATAGTCAGTAAGAAGATTCAGTCTTCTTGTCCTTAAGTCGCCATTGTGCCTTTTGTATTTAATTCCGATGCAATTTCTGTGTTTCATCGTCAATAAGTAGGTCCAAGGGATACAGTGAACCTGGAGTGAAGCACGGGAATCTATAACTAGAGTCACAGTAATAGATCAAAACATAGACAGTAAGAAGAGTAGGTCTTCTTGTACTTAAGTTGGCATTGTGCCTTTTGTATTTAATTCCGATGCAAATTCTGTGTTTCATCGTCAATAAGAAGGTCCAAGGGATACAGTAAACATGTAGTGAAGCATCGGAATCTATAACTAGTGTCACTGGAATGGTTCAAAATTTAGACAGTAAGAAGAGTCAGTCTTCTTGTACTTAAGTCGGCATTGTGCCTTTTGTATTTAATTGCGATGCAATTTATGTGATTCGTCGTCAATAAGAAGGACCAAGGGATACAGTAAACCTGAAGTGAAGCATCGGACTCTATAACTAGTGTGACAGAAATGGTTCAAAATATAGCCAGTAGGAAGAGTCCGTCATCTCATACTTAAGTCGGCATTGTGCCTTTTGTATTTAATTCCGATGCAATTTCTGTGTTTCATCGTCAATAAGAAGGTCAAAAGGAAACAGTAAACCCGAAGTGAAGCATCGGAATCTATAACTAGTGTCACAGGAATGGTTCCACACATAGACATTACGAAGAGTCAGTCTTCTTGTACTTATGTCGGCATTGTGGCTTTTGTATTTAATTCCGATGCAATTTCTGTGTTTCACCGGCAATAACGTCAGAGGGATACAGTAAACCTAAAGTGAAGCATCGGAATCTATAACTAGTGTCACAAGAATGGTTAAAAACATAGACAGTAGGAAGAGTCAGTCTTCTTGTACTTAAGTCGGCATTGTGCCTTTTGTATTTAATTCCGATGCAATTTCAGTGTTTCATCGTCAATAAGAAGATCAGAGGGATACAGTAAACCTGAAGTGAAGGATCGGAATCCTAAAATAGTGTCACAGGAACGGTTCAAAACATAGACAGTAGGAAGAGTCAGTCTTCTTGTACGTAATTCGGCATTGCGCATTTTGTATTTAATTCCGATGCAATTTCTGTGTTTCATCGTCAATAAGAAGGTCCAAGGTATACAGCAAACCTGAAGTGAAGCATCGGAATCTATAACTAGTGTCACAGAAATGGTTCAAAGCATAGTCAGTAAGAAGAGTCAGTCTTCTTGTACTTAAGTCGGCATTGTGCCTTTTGTATTTAATTCCGATGCAATATCAGTGTTTCATCGTCAATAAGAAGGTCCAAGGGATACAGTAAACCTGAAGTGAAGCATCGGAATCTATAACTTTTCTTATTGAGTTTGATTATGATTATTTTTTTCCTGTTATTTTTTTGGTTTTTTCTGTTTGTGAAGGTGCTTTAGGTCTTTCTATTTTAGTTTCAATAATTCGTTCTCATGGTAATGATTTTTTTAATTCTTTTGGTTTATCTTTATGTTAAAGTATTTATTTTCTATTTAATTCCGTTGCTATTTCTGTGTTTCATCGTCAATAAGAAGGTCAGAGGGATACAGTAAACCTGAGGTGAAGCATAGGAATCTATAACTAGTGTCACAGGAATGGTTTAAAACATAGACAGTAAGAAGAGTCAGTCTTCTTATACTTAAGTCGGCATTTTGCCTTTTGTATTTAATTCCGATGCAATTTCTGTGTTTCATCGTCAATAAGAAGGTACAAGGGATACAGTAAACCTAAAGTGAAGCGTCGGAATCTATAACTAGTGTCACAGGAATGGTTCAAACATAGCCAGTAGGAAGAGTCAGTGTTCTTGTACTTAAGTCGGCATTGTGCCTTTTGTATTTAATTCCGATGCAATTTCTGTGTTTCATCGTCAATAAGAACGTCCAAGGGATACAGTAAACCTGAAGTGAAGCATCGGAATCTACAACTAGGGTCACAGGATTGGTTCAAAACATAGACAGTAAGAAGAGTCCGTCTTCTTGTACTTCAGTCGGCATTGTGCCTTTTCTATTTAATTCCGATGCAATTTCTGTGTTTCATCGTCACTAAGGAGGTCAGAGGGATACAGTAAACCTGAAGTGAAGCATCGGAATCTATAAGTAGCGTCACAGGAACGGTTCAAAACATAGTCAGTAAGAAGAGTCAGTCTTCTTGTACTAAAGTCGGCATTGTGCCTTTTGTATTTATTTCCGATGCAATTTCTGTGTTTCATCGTCATTAAGAGGGTCATAGGGATACAGTAAACATGAAGTCAAGCATCGGAGTCTATAACTAGTTTCACAGGAATGGTTCAAAGCATAGTCAGTAAGAAGCGTCGGTCTTCTTGTCCTTAATCGGCATTCTGCCTTTTGTATTTAATTCCGTTGCAATTTCTGTGTTTCATCGTCAATACGTAAGTCCAAGGGATACAGTACACCTGGAGAGAAGCACCGGAATCTATAACTAGAGTCACAGTAATGGTTCAAAACATAGACAGTATGAAGAGTCCGTCTTCTTGTACTTAAGTCGGCATTGTGCCTTTTGTATTTAATTCCGATGCAATATCACTGTATCATCGTCAATAAGAAGGTCCAAGGGATACAGTGAACCTGAAGTGAAGCATCGGAATCTACAACTAGTGTCACAGGATTAGTTCAAAACATAGACAGTAAGAAGAGTCAGTCTTCTTGTACTTAAGTCGGCATTGTGCCTTTTCTATTTAATTCCGATGCAATTTCTGTTTTTCATCGTCAATAAGTAGGTCCAAGGGATACAGTAAACCTGGAGAGAAGCATCGGAATCTATCACTAGAGTCACAGGAATGGTTCAAAACATAGACAGTAGGATCAGTCAGTCTTCTTGTACGTAAGTCGACATTGTGCCTTTTCTATTTATTTGCGATGCAATTTGTGTGTTTCATCATCAATAAGAAGGTCAGTGGGATACAGTAAACCTGAAGTGAAGCATCGGAATCCACAACTAGTGTCACAGGAATGGTTCAAGACAGAGGCAGTAGGAAGAGTCAGTCTTCTTGTACTTAAGTCGGCATTGTGCCTTTTGTATTTAATTCCGATGCAATTTCTGTGTTTCATCGTCAATAAGAAGGTCCAAGGTATACAGTAAACCTGACGTAAAGCATCGGAATCTATAACTAGTGTCACAGGAATGGTTCAAATTATAATCAGTAAGAAGAGTCAGTCTTATTGTACTTAGGTCGGCATTGTGCCTTTTCTATTTAATTCCGATGAAATTTCTGTGTGTCATCGTCAATAAGAAGATCCAAGGGATACAGTAAACCTGGAGCGAAGCAGCGGAATTTACAACAAGTGTCACAGGAAACGTTCAAAACATAGACAGTAAGAAGAGTGAGTCTTCTTGTACTTAAGTCGGCATTGTGCATTTTCTATTTAATTCCGATGCAATTTCTGTGTTTCATCGTCAATAAGAAGGTCAGAGGGATACAGTAAACCTGAGGTGAAGCATAGGAATCTATAACTAGTGTCACAGGAATGGTTTAAAACATAGACAGTAAGAAGAGTCAGTCTTCGTATACTTAAGTCGGCATTGTGCCTTTTGTATTTATTTCCGATGCAATTTCTGTGTTTCATCGTCACTAAGGAGTTCAGAGGGATACAGTAAACCTGAAGTGAAGCATCGGAATCTATAACTAGTGTCACAGGAATGGGGCAAAACATAGTCAGTAAGAAGAGTCAGTCTTCTTGTACTTAAGTCGGCATTGTGCCATTCGTATTTAATTCCGATGCAATTTCCGTGTTTCACCGTCAATAAGATGTTCAGAGGGATACAGTAAACCTGAAGTGAAGCATCGGAATCTATAACCAGTGTAGCAGGAATGGTTCAAACATATACAGTAAGAAGAGTCAGTCTTCTTGTACTAAAGTCGGCATTGTGCCTTTTGTATTTATTTCCGATGCAATTTCTGTGTTTCATCGTCATTAAGAGGGTCATAGGGATACAGTAAACATGAAGTCAAGCATCGGAGTCTATAACTAGTGTCACAGGAATGGTTCAAACATAGTCAGTAAGAAGAGTCGGTCTTCTTGTCCTTAAGTCGGCATTCTGCATTTTGTATTTAATTCCGTTGCAATTTCTGTGTTTCATCGTCAATACGTAGGTCCAAGGGATACAGTAAACCTGGAGTGAAGCACCGGAATCTATAACTAGAGTCACAGTAATGGTTCAAAGCATAGACAGTATGAAGAGTCCGGCTTCTTGTACTTAAGTCGGCATTGTGCCTTTTCTATTTAATTCCGATACAATTTCTGTGATTCATCGTCAATAAGAAGGTCCAAGGGATACAATAAACCTGGAGTGTAGCGTAGGAATCTATAACTAGTGTCACAGGAATGTTTCAAAACTTAGACAGTAAGAAGAGTCAGTCTTCTTGTACTTAAGTCGGCATTTTGCCTTTTATATTTAATTCCGATGCAATTTCAGTGTTTCATCGTAAGTAGAAGGTGCAAGGGATACAGTAAACCTGAAGTGAAGCATCGGAATCTACAACTAGTGTCACAGGATTGGTTCAAAACATAGACAGTAAGAAGAGTCAGTCTTCACGTACTTAAGTCGGCATTGTGCCTTTTCTATTTAATTCCGATGCAATTACTGTGTTTCATCGTCACTAAGAGGGTCAGAGGGATACAGTAAACCGGAAGTGAAGCATCGGAATCTATAACTAGTGTCACAGGAATGGTTCAAAACATAGTCAGTAAGAAGAGTCAGTCTTCTTGTACTTAAGTGGGCATTGTGCCCTACGTATTTTTATTTCCGATGCAATTTCTGTGTTTCACCGTCAATAAGAAGGTCAGAGGGATACAGTAAACCTGAAGTGAAGCATCGGAATCTATAACCAGTGTCAGAGGAATGGCTCAAACATATACAGTAAGAAGAGTTAGTGTTCTTGTACTTAAATCGGCATTGTGCCTTTTCTATTTAATTCCGATGCAATTTCTGTGATTCATCGTCAGAAAGAAGGTCCAAGGGAAACAGTAAACCTGAAGTGACGCATCGGAATCTATAACTAGTGTTACACGAATGGTTCCAAACATAGACAGTACGAATAGTCAGTCTTCTTGAACTTAAGTCGGCATTGTGGCTTTTGTATTTAATTCCGATGCAATTTCTGTGTTCCATCGGCAATAAGAAGGTCAGAGGTATACAGTAAACCTGAAGTGAAGCATCAGAATCCATAACGAGTGTCACAGGAATGGTTCAAAACATAGTCAGTAAGAAGAGTCAGTCTTCTTGTCCTTAAGTCGGCATTGTGCATTTGTATTTAATTCCGATGCAATTTCTGTGTTTCATCGGCAATAAGGTAAGAGGGATACAGTAAACCTGAAGTGAAGCATCGGAATCCATAACTAGTGACACAGGAATGGTTCAAAACATAGACAGTAGGAAGAGTCAGTCTTCTTGTACTTAAGTCGGCATTGTGCCTTTTCCATTTAATTCCGATTCAATTTCTGTGTTTCATCGTCAATAAGAAGGTCCAAGGGATACAGTAAACCTGGAGTGAAGCATCGGAATATATTACTAGAGTCACCGGAATGGTTCAAAACATAGACAGTAAGAAGAATCAGTCGTCTTGTACTTAAGTCGACATTGTGCCTTTTCTATGTATTTCCGATGCAATTTCTGTGTTTCATCGTCAATAAGAAGGTCAGAGGGATACAATAAACCTGAAGTGAAGCATCGGAATCTATAACTAGTGTCACAGGTATGGTTCAAAACATAGACAGTAAGAAGAGTCAGTCTTCGTGTACTGAAGTCGTCATTTTGCCTTTTGGACTTAATTCCGTTGCACTTTCTGTGTTTCATCGTCAATACGAAGGCCCGAGGGATACATTAAACCAGAAGTGAAGCATCGGAATCTATAACTAGTGACACAGGAATGGTTCAAAACAGAGTCAGTAAGAAGAGTCAGTCTTCTTGTACTTAAGTCGGCATTGTGCCGTTTGTATATCATTCCGATGCAATTTCTGTGTTTCATCGTCAATAAGAAGGTCAGTGGGATACAGTAAACCTGAAGTGAAGCATCGGAATCCACAACTAGTGTCACAGGAGTGGTTATAAACATAGGCAGTAGGAAGAGTCAGTCTTCTTGTACTTATGTCGGCATTGTGCCTTTTGTATTTAATTCCGATGCAATTTCTGTGTTTCATCGTCAATAAGAAGGTCCAAGGTATACAGTAAACCTGACGTAAAGCATCGGAATCTATAACTAGTGTCACAGGAATGGTTCAAACTATAATCAGTAAGAAGAGTCAGGCTTTTTGTACTTAAGTCGGCCTTGTGCCTTTTCTATTTAATTCCGACGCAATTTCTGTGTTTCATCGTCAATAAGAAGATCCAAGGGATACAGTAAACCTGGAATGAACCATCGGAAGCTATAACAAGTGTCACAGGAAAGGTTCAAAACATAGACAGTAAGAAGAGTCAGTCTTCTTGTACTTAAGTCGGCATTGTGCCTTTTCTATTTAATTTCGATTAATTTCTGTGTTTCATCGTCAATAAGAAGGTCAGAGGGATACAGTAAACCTGAGGTGAAGCATCGGAATCTATAACTAGTGTCACAGGAATGGTTCAAATCATAGTCAGGAAGAAGGGTCAGTCTTCTTGTTCTTAAATTGGTATAGTGCCCTTCGTATTTAATTCCGATGCAATTTCTGTGTTTCACCGTCAATAAGACGGTCAGAGGGATACAGTAAACCTGAAGTGAAGCATCGGAATCTATAACTAGTGTAGCAGGAATGGTTCAAACATATACAGTAAGAAGAGTTAGTCTTCTTGTACTAAAGTCGGCATTGTGCCTTTTGTATTTAATTCCGATGCAATTTCTGTGTTTCATCGTCAATAAGAGGGTCATAGGGATTCAGTAAACATGAAGTCAAGCATCGGAGTCTATAACTAGTGTCACAGGAATGGTTCAAAACATAGTCAGTAAGAAGAGTCAGTCTTCTTGTCCTTAAGTCGGCATTGTGCCTTTTGTATTTAATTCCGTTGCAATTTCTGTGTTTCATCGTCAATAAGTAGGTCCAAGGGATACAGTAAACCAGAGGTGAAGCATCGGAATCTATAACTAGTGTCACAGGAATGGTTCATAACATAGTCAGTAAAAAGAGTCAGTCTTCTTGTCCTTAAGTCGGCATTGTGGCTTTTGTATTTAATTCCGATGCAATTTCTGTGTTTCATCGGCAATAAGGTCAGAGGGATACAGTAAACCTGATGCGAAGCATCGGAATCCATAACTAGTTAGACAGGAATGGTTCAAAACATAGACAGTAGGAAGAGTCAGTCTTCTTGTACTTAAGAAGGCATTGTGCCTTCTGTATTCATTTCCGATGCAATTTCTGTGATTCATCGTCAATATGAAGGTCAGAGGGATACAGTAAACCTGAAGTGAAGCATCGGAATCCAAAACTAGTGTCACAGGAATGGTCCAAATCATAGACAGTAGGAAAAGTCAGTCTTCTTGTACGTAAGTCGGCATTGTACCCTTTTGTATTTAATTCCGATGCAATTTCTTTGTTTCATCGTAAATAAGAAGGTCCAAGGGATACAGTAAACCTGAAGTGAAGCATCGGAATCCAAAACTAGTGTCACAGGAATGGTTCAAAACATAGACAGTAGGAAGAGTCAGTCTTCTTGTACGTAAGTGGGCAGTGTGCCTTTTGTTTTTAATTCCGATGCAATTTCTGTGTTTCATTGACAATAGGAAGGTCCAAGGTATACAGCAAACCTGAAGTGAAGCATCGGAATCTATAACTAGTGTCACAGGAATGGTTCAAAAGATAGTCAGTAAGAAGAGTCAGTCTTCTTGTACTTCAGTCGGCATTGTGCCTTTTCTATTTAATTCCGATGCAATTTCTGTTTTTCATCGTCAATAAGAAGGTCCAAGGGATACAGTAAACCTGGAGAGAAGCATCGGAATCTATCACTAGAGTCACAGGAATGGTTCAAAACATAGACAGTAGGATCAGTCAGTCTTCTTGTACGTAAATCGACATTGTGCCCTTTCTATTTATTTCCGATGCAATTTCTGTGTTTCATCATCAATAAGAAGGTCAGTGGGATACAGTAAACCTGAAGTGAAGCATCGGAATCCACAACAAGTGTCACAGGAATGGTTCAAGACATAGGCAGTAAGAAGAGTCAGTCTTCTTGTACTTAAGTCGGCATTGTGCCTTTTGTATTTAATTCCGATGCAATTTCTGTGTTTCATCGTCAATAAGAAGGTCCAATGTATACAGTAAACCTGACGTAAAGCATCGGAATCTATAACTAGTGTCACAGGAATGGTTCAAATTATAATCAGTAAGAAGAGTCAGTCTTATTGTACTTAGGTCGGCATTGTGCCTTTTCTATTTAATTCCGATGAAATTTCTGTGTGTCATCGTCAATAAGAAGATCCAAGGGATACAGTAAACCTGGAGCGAAGCATCGGAATCTACAACAAGTGTCACAGGAAACGTTCAAATCATAGACAGTAAGAAGAGTTAGTCTTCTTGTACTTAAGTCGGCATTGTGCATTTTCTATTTAATTCCGATGCAATGTCTGTGTTTCATCGTCAATAAGAAGGTCAGAGGGATACAGTAAACCTGAGGTGAAGCATAGGAATCTATAACTAGTGTCACAGGAATGGTTTAAAGCATAGACAGTAAGAAGAGTCAGTCTTCGTATACTTAAGTCGGCATTTTGCCTTTTGTATTTAATTCCGATGCAATTTCTGTGTTTCATCGTCAATAAGCAGGTACAAGGGATACAGTAAACCTGAAGTGAAGCGTCGGAATCTATAACTAGTGTCACAGGAATGGTTCAAAACATAGCCAGTAGGAAGAGTCAGTGTTCTTGTACTTAAGTCGGCATTGTGCCTTTTCTATTTAATTCCGATGCAATTTCTGTGTTTCATCGTCAATAAGAACGTCCAAGGGATACAGTAAACCTGAAGTGAAGCATCGGAATCTACAACTAGTGTCACAGGATTGGTTCAAAACATAGACAGTAAGAAGAGTCAGTCTTCTTGTACTTCAGTCGGCATTGTGCATTTTCTATTTAATTCCGATGCAATTTCTGTGTTTCATCGTCACTAACGAGTTCAGAGGGATACAGTAAACCTGAAGTGAAGCATCGGAATCTATGACTAGTGTCACAGGAATGGGGCAAAACATAGTCAGTAAGAAGAGTCAGTCTTCTTGTACTTAAGTCGGCATTGTGCCATTCGTATTTAATTCCGATGCAATTTCCGTGTTTCACCGTCAATAAGATGTTCAGAGGGATACAGTAAACCTGAAGTGAAGCATCGGAATCTATAACTAGTGTCACAGGAATGGTTCAAAACATAGTCAGTAAGAAGAGTCAGTCTTCTTGTACTTAAGTCGGCATTGTGCCTTTCGTATTTTTATTTCCGATGCAATTTCTGTGTTTCACCGTCAATAAGAAGGTCAGAGGGATACAGTAAACCTGAAGTGAAGCATCGGAATCTATAACCAGTGTCAGAGGAATGGCTCAAACATATACAGTAAGAAGAGTTAGTGTTCTTGTACTTAAATCGGCATTGTGCCTTTTGTATTTAATTCCGGTGCAATTTCTGTGTTTCATCGTCAATAAGAAGGTCCTAGGGATACAGTGAACCTGAAGTGAAGAATCGGAATCTACAACTAGTGTCACAGGATTGGATCAAAACATAGACAGTAAGAAGAGTCAGTCTTCTTGTACTTAAGTTGGCATTGTGCCTTTTCTATTTAATTCCGATGCAATTTCTGTGATTCATCGTCAGAAAGAAGGTCCAAGGGAAACAGTAAACCTGAAGTGACGCATCGGAATCTATAACTAGTGTTACACGAATGGTTCCAAACATAGACAGTACGAATAGTCAGTCTTCTTGAACTTAAGTCGGCATTGTGGCTTTTGTATTTAATTCCGATGCAATTTGGGTATTCCATCGGCAATAAGAAGGTCAGAGGTATACAGTAAACCTGAAGTGAAGCATCAGAATCTATAACGAGTGTCACAGGAATGGTTCAAAACATAGTCAGTAAGAAGAGTCAGTCTTCTTGTCCTTAAGTCGGCATTGTGCATTTGTATTTAATTCCGATGCAATTTCTGTGTTTCATCGGCAATAAGGTCAGAGGGATACAGTAAACCTGAAGTGAAGCATCGGAATCCATAACTAGTGACACAGGAATGGTTCAAAACATAGACAGGAGGAAGAGTCAGTCTTCTTGTACTTAAGTCGGCATTGTGCCTTTTCCATTTAATTCCGATTCAATTTCTGTGTTTCATCGTCAATAAGAAGGTCCAAGGGATACAGTAAACCTGGAGTGAAGCATCGGAATATATTACTAGAGTCAAAGGAATGGTTCAAAACATAGACAGTAAGAAGAATCAGTCCTCTTGTACTTTAGTCGGCATTGTGCCTTTTGTATTTAATTCCGATGCAATTTCTGTGTTTCATCGTCAATAAGAAGGTCAGAGGGATACAATAAACCTGAAGTGAAGCATCGGAATCTATAACAAGTGTCACAGGTATGGTTCAAAACATAGACAGTAAGAAGAGTCAGTCTTCGTGTACTGAAGTCGTCATTTTGCCTTTTGTATTTAATTCCGTTGCAATTTCTGTGTTTCATCGTCAATACGAAGGCCCAAGGGATACATTAAACCAGAAGTGAAGCATCGGAATCTATAACTAGTGACACAGGAATGGTTCAAAACAGAGTCAGTAAGAAGAGTCAGTCTTCTTGTACTTGAGTAGGCATTGTGCCGTTTGTATTTCATTCCGATGCAATTTCTGTGTTTCATCGTCAATAAGAAGGTCAGTGGGATACAGTAAACCTGAAGTGAAGCATCGGAATCCACAACTAGTGTCACAGGAATGGTTATAAACATAGGCAGTAGGAAGAGTCAGTCTTCTTGTACTTATGTCGGCATTGTGCCTTTTGTATTTAATTCCGATGCAATTTCTGTGTTTCATCGTCAATAAGAAGGTCCAAGGTATACAGTAAACCTGACGTAATGCATCGGAATCTATAACTAGTGTCACAGGAATGGTTCAAACTATAATCAGTAAGAAGAGTCAGGCTTTTTGTACTTAAGTCGGCTTTGTGCCTTTTCTATTTAATTCCGACGCAATTTCTGTGTTTCATCGTCAATAAGAAGATCCAAGGGATACAGTAAACCTGGAATGAAGCATCGGAAGCTATAACAAGTGTCACAGGAAAGGTTCAAAACATAGACAGTAAGAAGAGTCAGTCTTCTTGTACTTAAGTCGGCATCGTGCCTTTTCTATTTAATTTCGATTAATTTCTGTGTTTCATCGTCAATAAGAAGGTCAGAGGGATACAGTAAACCTGAGGTGAAGCATCGGAATCTATAACTAGTGTCACAGGAATGGTTCAAATCATAGTCAGGAAGAAGGGTCAGTCTTCTTGTTCTTAAGTTGGTATAGTGCCCTTCGTATTTAATTCCGATGCAATTTCTGTGTTTCATCGTCAATAAGAAGGTCCAAGGGATACAGTAAACCTGAAGTGTAGCATAGGAATCTGTAACTAGTGTCACAGGAATGGTTCAAAACATAGACAGTAGGAAGAGTCAGTCTTCGTATACTGAAGTCGGGATTTTGCCTTTTGTATTTAATTCCGATGCAATTTCTGTGTTTCATCGTCAATAAGAAGGTACAAGGGATACAGTAAACCTGGAGTGAAGCATCGGAATCTATTACTAGAGTCACAGGAATGGTTCAAAACATAGACAGTAAGAAGAGTCAGTCCTCTTGTACTTAAGTCGACATTGTGCCTTTCGTATTTAATTCCGATGCAATTTCTGTGTTTCACCGTTAATAAGACGGTCAGACGGATACAGTAAACCTGAAGTGAAGCATCGGAATCTGTAACTAGTGTAGCAGGAATGGTTCAAATATATACAGTAAGTAGAGTCAGTCTTCTTGTCCTTAAGTCGGCATTGTGCCTTTTCCATTTAATTCCGATTCAATTTCTGTGTTTCATCGTCAATAAGAGGGTCATAGGTATTCAGTAAACATGAAGTCAAGCATCGGAGTCTTTAACTAGTGTCACGGGAATGGTTCAAAACATAGTCAGTAAGAAGAATCAGTCTTCTTGTCCCTAAGTCGGCATTGTGCCATTTGTATTTAATTCCGTTGCAATTTCTGTGTTTCATCGTCAATAATTAGGTCCAAGGGATACAGTAAACCTGAGGTGAAGCATCGGAATCTATAACTAGTGTCACAGGAATGGTTCATAACATAGTCTGTAAGAAGAGTCAGTCTTCTTGTCCTTAAGTCGGCATTGTGCCTTTTCCATTTAATTCCCATTCAATTTCTGTGTTTCATCGTCAATAAGAAGGTCCAATGGATACAGTAAACCTGGAGTTAGGCATCGGAATCTATCACTAGAGTCACAGGTATGGTTCAAAACATAGACAGTAAGAAGAGTCAGTCCTCTTGTACTTAAGTCGACATTGTGCCTTTTCTATTTATTTCCGATTAATTTCTGTGTTTCATCGTCAATAAGTAGGTCCAACGGATACAGTAAAGCTGAGGTGAAGCATCGGAATATATAACTAGTGTCACAGGAATGGTTCATATCATAGTCAGTAAGAAGAGTCAGTCTTCTTGTCCTTAAGTCGGCATTGTGCCTTTTCCATTTAATTCCGATTCAATTTCTGGGTTTCATCGTCAATAAGAAGGTCCAAGGGATACAGTAAACCTGGAGTGAAGCATCGGAATCTATCACTAGAGTCACAGGAATGGTTCAAAACATAGACAGTAAGAAGAGTCAGTCCACTTGTACTTAAGTGGGCATTGTGCCTTTTGTATTTAATTCCGATGCAATTTCTGTGTTTCATCGTCAATAAGAGGGTCATAGGGATTCAGTAAACATGAAGACAAGTATCGGAGTCTATAACTAGTGTCACAGGAATGGTTCGAAACATAGTCAGTAAGAAGAGTCAGTCTTCTTGTCCTTAAGTCGACATTGTGCCTTTTCTATTTAATTCCGATGCAATTTCTGTGTTTCATCGTCAATAAGAAGGTCAGAGGGATACAGTAAACCTGAGGTGAAGTATCGGAATCTATAACTAGTGTCTCAGGAATGGTTTAAAACATAGTCAGGAAGAAGAGTCAGTCTTCTTGTACTTAAGTCGGCATAGTGCCCTTCGTATTTAATTCCGATGCAATTTCTGTGTTTCATCGTCAATAAGAAGGTCCAAGGGATACAGTAAACCTGAAGTGAAGCATCGGAATCTACAACTAGTGTCACAGGATTGGTTCAAAACATAGACAGTAAGAAGAGTCATTCTTCTTGTACTTAAGTCGGCATTGTGCCTTTTCTATTTAATTCCGATGCAATCTCTGTGTTTCATCGTCACTAAGAAGGTCAGAGGGATACAGTAAACCTGAAGTGAAGCATCGGAATCCATAACTAGTGTCACAGGAATGGTTACAAACATAGTTAGTAAGAAGAGTCAGTGTTCTTGTACATAAGTCGGCATTGTGCCTTTCGTATTTAATTCCGATGCAAATTCTGTGTTTCACCGTCAATAAGAAGGTCAGAGGGATATAGTAAACCTGAAGTGAAGCATCGGAATCTATAACCAGTGTAGCAGGAATGGTTCAAACATATACAGTAAGAAGAGTCATTCTTCTTGTACTAAAGTCGGCATTGTGCCTTTTGTATTAAATTCCGATGCAATTTCAGCGTTTCATCGTCAATAAGAGGGTCATAGGGATACAGTAAACATGAAGTCAAGCATCGGAGTCTATAACTTGTGTCACAGGAATGGTTCAAAACATAGTCAGTAAGAAGAGTCAGTCTTCTTGTCCTTAAGTGGACATTGTGCATTTTGTATTTAATTCCGCTGCAATTACTGTGTTTCATCGTCAATAAGAAGGTCCAAGGGATACAGTAAACCTGGAGGGAAGCATCGGAATCTATCACTAGAGTCACAGGTATGGTTCAAAACATAGACAGTAAGAAGAGTCAGTCCTCTTGTACTTAAGTCGACATTGTGCCTTTTCTATTTATTGCTGATTAATTTCTGTGTTTCATCGTCAATGAGAAGGTCCAAGGGATACAGTGAACCTGAAGTGAAGCATCGGAATCTAAAACTAGTGTCACAGGATTGGTTCAAATCATAGACAGTAAGAAGAGCCAGTCTTCTTGTACTTAAGTCGGCATTGTGTCTTTTGTATTTAATTCCGATGCAATTTCTGTGATTCATCGTCAATAAGAAGGTCCAAGGGAAACAGTAAACCTGAAGTGAAGGATCGGAATCTATAGCTAGTGTCACAGGAATGGTTCCAAACATAGACAGTACGAAGAGTCAGTCTTCTTGTCCTTAAGTCGGCATTGTGCCTTTTGTATTTAATTCCGATGCAATTTCTGTGTTTCATCGGCAATAAGGTCAGAGGGATACAGTAAACCTGAAGTGAAGCATCGGAATCCATTACTAGTGTCACAGGAATGGTTCAAAACATAGATAGTAGGAAGAGTCAGTCTTCTTGTACTTAAGTCGGCATTGTGCATTTGTATTTAATTCCGATGCAATTTCTGTGATTCATCGTCAATAAGAAGGTCCAAGGGATACAGTAAACCTGAATTGAAGCATCGGACGCTATAACTAGTGTCACAGAAATGGTTCAAAACATAGACAGTAGAAAGAGTCAGTCATCTCATACTTAAGTCGGCATTGTGCCTTTTGTATTTAATTCCGATACCATTTCTGTGTTTCATCGTCAATAAGAAGGTCCAAGGGAAACAGTAAACCTGAAGTGAAGCATCGGAATCTATAACTAGTGTCACAGGAATGGTTCATAACATAGTCAGTAAGAAGAGTCAGACTTCTTGTCCTTAAGTCAGCATAGTGCCTTTTCTATTTATTTCCGATGCAATTTCTGTGTTTCATCGTCAATAAGAAGGTCAGAGGGATACAATAAACCTGAAGTGAAGCAATGGAATCTATAACTAGTGTCACAGGAATGGTTCAAAACCTAGACAGTAAGAATAGTCAGTCTTCGTGTACTTAAGTCGGCATTTTGCCTTTTGTATTTAAATCCGATGCAATTTCTGTGTTTCATCGTCAATGCGAAGGCCCAAGGGATACATTAAACCTGAAGTGAAGCATCGGGATCTATAACTAGTGTCACAGGAATGGTTCAAAGCATAGTCAGTAAGAAGAGTCAGTCTTCGTGTCCTTAAGTTGGCATTGTGCCTTTTGTATTTAATTCCGATGCAATTTCTGTGTTTCATCGTCAATAAGAAGGTCAGTGGGATACATTAAACCTGAAGTGAAACATCGGAATCCACAACTAGTGTCACAGGAATTGTTCCAAACATAGACAGTACGAAGAGTCAGTCTTCTTGTACTTAAGTCGGCATTGTGGCTTTTGTATTTAATTCCGATGCAATTTCTGTGTTTCATCGTCAATAAGAAGGTGCAAGGGATACAGTAAACCTGAAGTGAAGCATCGGAATCTATAACTAGTGTCACAGGAATGGTTCCAAACATAGACAGTACGAAAAGTCAGTCTTCTTGTATTTATGTCGGCATTGTGGCTTTTGTATTTAATTCCAATGCAATTTCTGTGATTCATCGTCAATAAGAAGGTCCAAGGGAAACAGTAAACCTGAAGTGACGCATCGGAATCTATAACTAGTGTCACAGGAGTGGTTCCAAACATAGACAGTACGAAGAGTCAGTCTTCTTGTACTTAAGTCGGCATTGTGGCTTTTGTATTTAATTCCAATGCAATTTCTGTGTTTCATCGTCAATAAGAAGGTCAGAGGTATACAGTAAACCTGAAGTGAAGCATCGGAATCTATAACAAGTGTCACAGGAAAGGTTTAAACATAGACAGTAAGAAGAGTCAGTCTTCTTGTACTTAAGTCGGCATTGTGCCTTTTCTATTTAATTCCGATGCAATTTCTCTGTTTCATCGTCACTAAGAAGGTCAGAGGGATACAGTAAACCTGAAGTGAAGCATCGGAATCTGTAACTAGTGTCACAGGAATGGTTCAAAACCTAGTCAATAAGAAGAGTCAGTCTTCTTGTACTTAAGTCGGCATTGTGCCTTTCGTATTTAATTCCGATGCAATTTCTGTGTTTCACCGTCAATAAGAAGGTCAGAGGGATACAGTAAACCTGAAGTGAAGCATCGGAATCTATAACCAGTCTAGCTGGAATGGTTCAAACATCTACAGTAAGAAGAGTCAGTCTTCTTGTACTTAAGTCGGCATTGTGCCTTTTGTATTTAATTCCGATGCAATTTCTTTGTTTCATCGTCAATAAGAGGGTCATAGGGATACAGTAAACATGAAGTCAAGCATCGGGGTCTATAACTAGTGTCACAGGAATGGTTCCAAACATAGACAGTACGTAGAGTCAGTCTTCTTGTACTTAAGTCGGCATTGTGGCTTTTGTATTTAATTCCGATGCAATTTCTGTGATTCATCGTCAATAAGAAGGTCCAAGGGATACAGTAAACCTGAACTGAAGCATCGGACTCTATAACTAGTGTCACAGAAATGGTTCAAAAGATAGACAGTAGGAAGAGTCAGTCATCTCATACTTAAGTCGGCATTCTGACTTTTGTATTTAATTCCGATGCAATTTCTGTGTTTCATCGTCAATAAGAAGGTCCAAGGGAAACGGTAAACCTGAAGTGAACCATCGGAATCTATAACTAGTGTCACAGGAATGGTTCCACACATAGACAGTACGAAGAGTCAGTCTTCTTGTACTTAAGTCGGCATTGTGGCATTTGTATTTAATTCCGATGCAATGTCTGTGTTTCATCGTCAATAAGAAAGTCAGAGGGATACAGTAAACCTAAGGTGAAGCATCGAAATCTATAACTAGTCTCACAGGAATGGTTCAAATCATAGTCAGTAAGTAGAGTCAGTCTTCTTGTCCTTAAGTCGGCATTGTGCCTTTTGTATATAATTCCGATGCAATTTCTGTGTTTCATCGGCAATAAGGTCAGAGGGATACAGTAAACCTGAAGTGAAGCATCGGAATCCATAACTAGTGTCACAGGAATGGTTCAAAACATAGACAGTAGGAAGAGTCAGTCTTCTTGTACTTAAGTCGGCATTGTGCCTTCTGTATTTAATTCCGATGCAATTTCTGTGTTTCATCGTCAATAAGAAGGTCAGAGGGATACAGTAAACCTGAAGTGAAGCATCGGAATCCAAAACTAGTGTCACAGGAATGGTTCAAAACATAGACTGTAGGAAGTGTCAGTCTTCTTGTACGTAAGTCGGCATTGTGCCAATTGTATTCAATTCCGATGCAACTTCTGTGTTTCATCATCAATAAGAAGGTCCAAGGTATACAGCAAACCTGAACTGAAGCATCGGAATCAATAACTAGTGTCACAGGAATGGATCAAAACATAGTCAGTAAGAAGAGTCAGTCTTCTTGTACTTAAGTCAGCATTGTGCCTTTTCTATTTATTTCCGATGCAATTTCTGTGTTTCATCGTCAATAAGAAGGTCAGAGGGATACAATAAACCTGAAGTGAAGCATCGGAATCTATAACTAGTGTCACAGGAATGGTTCAAAACATAGACAGTAAGAAGAGTCAGTCTTCGTGTACTTAAGTCGGCATTTTGCCTTTTGTATTTAAATCCGATGCAATTTCTGTGTTTCATCGTCAATGCGAAGGCCCAAGGGATACATTAAACCTGAAGTGAAGCATCGGAATCTATAACTAGTGTCACAGGAATGGTTCAAAGCATAGTCAGTAAGAAGAGTCAGTCTTCTTGTCCTTAAGTTGGCATTGTGCCTTTTGTATTTAATTCCGATGCAATTTCTGTGTTTCATCGTCAATAAGAAGGTCAGTGGGATACAGTAAACCTGAAGTGAAGCATCGCAATCCACAACTAGTGTCACAGGGATGGTTCCAAACATAGAAAGTACGAAGAGTCAGTCTTCTTGTACTTAAGTCGGCATTGTGGCTTTTGTATTTAATTCCGATGCAATTTCTGTGTTTCATCGTCAATAAGAAGGTGCAAGGGATACAGTGAACCTGAAGTGAAGCATCGGAATCTACAACTAGTGTCACAGGATTGGTTCAAAACATAGACAGTAAGAAGAGACAGTCTTCTTGTACTTAAGTCGGCATTGTGCCTTTTGTATTTAATTTCGATGCAATTTCTGTGATTCATCGTCAATAAGAAGGTCCAAGGGAAACAGTAAACCTGAAGTGAAGCATCGGAATCTATAGCTAGTGTCACAGGAATGGTTCCAAACATAGACAGTACGAAGAGTCTGACTTCTTGTAGTTAAGTCGGCATTGTGGCTTTTGTATTTAATTCCAATGCAATTTCTGTGATTCATCGTCAATAAGAAGGTCCAAGGGATACAGTAAACCTGAAGTGAAGCATCGGACTCTATAACTAGTGTCACAGAAATGGTTCAAAAGATAGACAGTAGAAAGAGTCAGTCGTCTCATACTTTGGTCGGCATTGTGCCTTTTGTATTTAATTCCGATGCAATTTCTGTGTTTCATCGTCAATAAGATGGTCCAAGGGAAACAGTAAACCTGAAGTGAAGCATCGGAATCTATAACTAGTGTCACAGGAATGGTTCCACATATAGACAGTACGAAGAGTCAGTCTTCTTGTACTTAAGTCGGCATTGTGGCATTTGTATTTAATTCCGAGGCAATTTCTGTGTTTCATCATCAATAAGAACGTCAGAGGGATACAGTAAACCTAAGGTGAAGCATCGGAATCTATAACTAGTCTCACAGGAATGGTTCAAAACATAGTCAGTAAGAAGAGTCAGTCTTCTTGTCCTTAAGTCGGCATTGTGCCTTTTGTATTTAATTCCGATGCAATTTCTGTGTTTCATCGGCAATAAGGTCAGAGGGATGACAGTAAACCTGAAGTGAAGCATCGGAATCCATAACTAGTGTCACAGGAATGGTTCAAAACATAGATAGTAGGAAGAGTCAGTCTTCTTGGACTTAAGTCGGCATTGTGCATTTGTATTTAATTCCGATGCAATTTCTGTGATTCATCGTCAATAAGAAGGTCCAAGGGATACAGTAAACCTGAAGTGAAGCATCGGACGCTATAACTAGTGTCACAGAAATGGATCAAAACATAGACAGTAGAAAGAGTCAGTCATCTCATACTTAAGTCGGCATTGTGCCTTTTGTATTTAATTCCGATGCCATTACTGTGTTTCATCGTCAATAAGAAGGTGCAAGTGATACAGTGAACCTGAAGTGAAGCATCGGAATCTACAACTAGTGTCACAGGATTGGTTCAAAACATAGACAGTAAGAAGAGACAGGTTTCTTGTACTTATGTCGGCATTGTGCCTATTGTATTTAATTCCGATGCAATTTCTGTGATTCATCGTCAATAAGAAGGTCCAAGGGAAACTCTAAACCTGAAGTGACGCATCGGAATCTATAACTAGTGTCACAGGAATGGTTCCAAACATAATCAGCACGAAGGGTCAGTCTTCTTGTACTTAAGTCGGCATTGTGGCTTTTGTATTTAATTCCAATGCAATTTCTGTGTTTCATCGTCAATAAGAAGGTCAGAGGTATACAGTAAACCTGAAGTGAAGCATCGGAATCTATAACTAGTGTCACAGGAATGGTTCAAAACATAGTCAAAAATAAGAGTCAGTCTTCTTGTCCTTAAGTCGGCATTGTGCCTTTTGTATTTAATTCCGATGCAATTTCTATGATTCATCGTCAATAAGAGTGTCATAGGGATACAGTAAACATGAAGTCAAGCATCGGAATCTATAACTAGTGTCACAGGAATGGTTCCAAACATAATCAGCACGAAGGGTCAGTCTTCTTGTACTTAAGTCGGCATTGTGGCTTTTGTATTTAATTCCAATGCAATTTCTGTGTTTTAACGTCAATAAGAAGATCAGAGGTATACAGTAAACCTGAAGTGATGCATCGGAATTTATAACTAGAGTCACACGAATGGTTCAAAACATTGACAGTAGGAAGATTCAGTCTTCTTGTACATAAGTTTGCATTGTGCCCTTTGTATTTAATTCCGATGCAATTTCTGAGTTTCATCGCCAATAATAAGGTCCATGGGATACAGTAAACCTGAAGTGAAGCATCGGAATCTATAACTAGTGTCACAGGAATGGTTCAAAACATAGATAGTAGGAAGAGTCAGTCTTCTTGTACTTAAGTCGGCATTGTGCCATTTGTATTTAATTCCGATGCAATTTCTGTGTTTCATCGTCAATAAGTAGGTCCAAGGGATACATTAAACCTGAAGCGAAGCATCGGAATCTATAACTAGGGTCACTGGAATGGTTCAAAATATAAACAGTATGAAGAGTCAGTCTTCTGGTACTTAAGTCCGCATTGTGCCTTTTCTATTTAATTCCGATGATATTTCTGTGATTCATCGTCAATAAGATGGTCCAAGGGAAACAGTAAACCTGAAGTGACGCATCGGAATCTATAACTAGTGTCACAGGAATGGTTCCACACATAGACAGTACGAAGAGTCAGTCTTCTTGTACTTAAGTCGGCATTGTGGCATTTGTATTTAATTCCGATGCAATGTCTGTGTTTCATCGTCAATAAGAACGTCAGAGGGATACAGTAAACCTGAACTGAAGCATCGGACTTTATAACTAGTCTCACAGGAATGGTTCAGATCATAGTCGGTAAGTAGAGTCAGTCTTCTTGTCCTTAAGTCGGCATTGTGCCTTTTGTATTAAATTCCGATGCAATTTCTGTGTTTCATCGGCAATAAGGTCAGAGGGATACAGTAAACCTGAAGTGAAGCATCGGAATCCATAACTAGTGTCACAGGAATGGTTCAAAACATAGACAGTAGGAAGAGTCAGTCTTCTTGTACTTAAGTCGGCATTGTGCCTTTTGTATTTAATTCCGATGCAATTTCTGTGTTTCTTCGTCAATAAGAAGGTCAGAGGGATACAGTAAACCTGAAGTGAAGCATCGGAATCCATAACTAATGTCACAGGAATGGTTCAAAACATAGATAGTAGGAAGAGTCAGTCTTCTTGTACTTAAATCGGCATTGTGCATTTGTATTTAATTCCGATGCAATTTCTGTGATTCATCGTCAATAAGAAGGTCCAAGGGATACAGTAAACCTGAAGTGAAGCATCGGACGCTATAACTAGTGTCACAGAAATGGTTCAAAACATAGACAGTAGAAAGAGTCAGTCATCTCATACTTAAGTCGGCATAGTGCCTTTTGTATTTAATTCCGATGCCATTTCTGTCTTTCATCGCCAATAAGAAGGTCCAAGGGAAACAGTAAACCTGAAGTGAAGCATCGGAATCTATAACTAGTGTCACAGAAATGGTACCACACATAGACAGTACGAAGAGTCAGTCTTCTTGTACTTAAGTCGGCATTGTATATTTTGTATTTCATTCCGATGCAATTTCTGTGTTTCATCGTCAATAAGAACGTCAGAGGGATACAGTAAACCTGAGGTGAAGCATCGGAATCTATAGCTAGTGTCACAGGAATGGTTCATAGCATAGTCAGCAAGAAGAGTCAGTCTTCTTGTCCTTAAGTCAGCATTGTGCCTTTTCTATTTATTTCCGATGCAATTTCTGTGTTTCATCGTCAATAAGAGGGTCAGTGGGATACAGTAAACCTGAAGTGAGGCACGGAATCCACAACTAGTGTCACAGGAATGGTTCCAAACATAGACAGTACGAAGAGTCAGTTTACCTGTACTTAAGTCGGCATTGTGGCTTTTGTATTTAATTCCAATGCAATTTCTGTGTTTCATCGTCAATAAGAAGGTTAGAGGTATACAGTAAACCTGAAGTGAAGCATCGGAATCTATAACTAGTGTCACAGGAATGGTTCAAAACATAGTCAGTAAAAAGAGTCAGTCTTCTTGTCCTTAAGTCGGCATTGTGCCTTTTGTATTTAATTCCGATGCAATTTCTATGATTCATCGTCAATAAGAAGGTCCAAGGGATACAGTAAACCTGAAGTGAAGCATCGGACTCTATAACTAGTGTCACAGAAATGGTTCAAAAGATAAACAGCAGAAAGAGTCAGTCTTCTCATACTTAAGTCGGCATTGTGACTTTTGTATTTAATTCCGATGCAATTTCGGTGTTTCATCGTCAATAAGAAGGTCCATGGGAAACAGTAAACCTGAAGTGAAGCATCGGAATCTATAACTAGTGTCACAGGAATGGTTCAAACTATAATCAGTAAGAAGAGTCTGTCTTTTTGTACTTAAGTCGGCTTTATGGCCTTTTCTATTTAATTCCGACGCAATTTCTGTGTTTCATCGTCAATAAGAAGATCCAAGAGATACAGTAAACCTGAAGTGAAGCATCGGAATCTATAACAAGTGTCACAGGAAAGGTTCAAAACATAGACAGTAAGAAGAGTCAGTCTTCTTGTACTTAAGTCGGCATTGTGCCTTTTCTATTAAATTCCGATGCAATTTCTGTGTTTCATCGTCAATAAGAAGGTCAGAGGGATACAGTAAACCTGAGGTGAAGCATCGGAATCTATAACTAGTGTCACAGGAATGGTTCAAAACATAGTCCGGAAGAAGAGTCAGTCTTCTTGTACTTAAGTCGGCATAGTGCACTTCGTATTTAATTCCGATGCAATTTCTGTGTTTCATCGTCAATAAGAAGGTACAAGGGATACAGTAAACCTGGAGTGTAGCATAGGAATCTATAACTAGTGTCACAGGAATGGTTCAAAACATAGACAGTAAGAAGAGTCAGTCTTCGTATACTTAAGTCGGCATTTTGCCTTTTGTATTTAATTTCGATGCAATTTCTGTGTTTCATCGTCAATAAGAAGGTACAAGGGATACACTAAACCTGAAGTGAAGCGTCGGAATCTATAACTAGTGTCACATGAATGGTTCAAAACATAGCCAGTAGGAAGAGTCAGTGTTCTTGTACTTAAGTCGGCATTGTGCCTTTTGTATTTAATTCCGATGCAATTTCTGTGTTTCATCGTCAATAAGATGGTCCAAGGGATACAGCAAAAAGCTGAAGTGAAGCATCGGAATCTACAACTAGTGTCACAGGATTGGTTCAAAACATAGACAGCAAGAAGAGTCAGTCTTCTTGTACTTAAGTCGGCATTGTGCCTTTTCTATTTAATTCCGATGCAATTTCTCTGTTTCATCGTCACTAAGAAGGTCAGAGGGATACAGTAAACCTGAAGTGAAGCATCGGAATCTGTAACTACTGTCACAGGAATGGTTAAAAACATAGACAATAAGAAGAGTCAGTCTTCTTGTACTTAAGTCGGCATTGTGCCTTTCGTATTTAATTCCGATGCAATTTCTGTGTTTCACCGTCAATAAGAAGGTCAGAGGGATACAGTAAACCTGAAGTGAAGCATCGGAATCTATAACCAGTGTAGCAGGAATCGTTCAAACATATACAGTAAGAAGAGTCAGTCTTCTTGTACTAAAGTCGGCATTGAGCCTTTTGTATTTAATTCCGATGCAATTTCTGTGTTTCATCGTCAATAAGAGGGTCATAGGGATACAGTAAACATGAAGTCAAGCATCGGAGTCTATAACTAGTGTCACAGGAATGGTTCAAAACATAGTCAGTAAGACGAATCAGTATCCTTGTCCTTAAGTCGGCATTGTGCCATTTGTATTTTATTCCGATGCAATTTCTGTGTTTCATCGTCAATAAGTAGGTCCAAGGGATACATTAAACATGAAGTGAAGCATCGAAATCTATAACTACGGTCACTGGAATTGTTCAAAATATAGACAGTATGAAGAGTCAGTCTTCTTGTACTTAAGTCGGCATTGTGCATTTTCTATTTAATTCCGATGATATTTCTGTGATTCATCGTCAATAAGAAGGTCCAAGGGAAACAGTAAACCTGAAGTGACGCATCGGAATCTATAACTAGTGTCACAAGAATGGTTCCAAACATAGACAGTACGTAGAGTCAGTCTTCTTGTACTTAAGTCGGCATTGTGGCTTTTGTATTTAATTCCGATGCAATTTCTGTGATTCATCGTCAATAAGAAGCTCCAAGGGATACAGTAAACCTGAACTGAAGCATCGGACTCTATAACTAGTGTCACAGAAATGGTTCAAAAGATAGACAGTAGGAAGAGTCAGTCATCTCATACTTAAGTCGGCATTCTGCCTTTTGTATTTAATTCCGATTGAATTTCTGTGTTTCATCGTCAATAAGAAGATCCAAGGGAAACGGTAAACCTGAAGTGAAGCATCGGAATCTATAACTAGTGTCACCGGAATGGTTCCACACATAGACAGTACGAAGAGTCAGTCTTCTTGTACTTGAGTCGGCATTGTGGCATTTGTATTTAATTCCGATGCAATGTCTGTGTTTCATCGTCAATAAGAAGGTCAGAGGGATACAGTAAACCTAAGGTGAAGCATCGAAATCTATAACTAGTCTCACAGGAATGGTTCAAATCATAGTCAGTAAGTAGAGTCAGTCTTCTTGTACTTAAGTCGGCATTGTGCCTTCTGTATTTAATTCCTATGCAATTTCAGTGTTTAATCGTCAATAAGAAGGTCAGAGGGATACAGTAAACCTGAAGTGAAGCATCGGAATCCATAACTAGTGTCACAGGAATGGTTCAAAACATAGACAGTAGGAAGAGTCAGTCTTCTTGTACTTAAGTCGGCATTGTGCCTTCTGTATTTAATTCCTATGCAATTTCAGTGTTTAATCGTCAATAAGAAGGTCAGAGGGATACAGTAAACCTGAAGTGAAGCATCGGAATCCAAAACGAGTGTCACAGGAATGGTTCAAAACATAGACAGTAGGAAGTGTCAGCCTTCTTGTACGTAAGTCGGCATTGTGCCTTTTGTATTCAATTCCGATGCAACTTCTGTGTTTCATCGTCAATAAGAAGGTCCAAGGTATACAGCAAACCTGAACTGAAGCATCGGAATCTATAACTAGTGTCACAGGAATGGTTCAAAACATAGTCAGTAAGAAGAGTGAGTCTTCTTGTACTTAAGTCGGCATTGTGCCTTTTCTATTTAATTCCGATGCAATTTCTGTGTTTCATCGTCAATTAGAAGGTCCACGGGATATGCTAAACCTGGAGTGAAGCATCGGAATCTATCACTAGAGTCACAGGAATGGTTCAAAACATAGACAGTAAGAAGATTCAGTCCTCTTGAACTTAAGTCGAAATTGTGCCTTTTCTATTTATTTCCTATGCAGTTTCTGTGTTTCATCGTCAATAAGAAGGTCCAAGGGAAACAGTAAACCTGAAGTGAAGCATCGGAATCTATAACTAGTGTCACTGGAATGGTTCAAAATATAGACAGTAAGAAGAGTCAGTCTGCTTGAACTTAAGTCGGCATTGTGCCTTTTCTATTTAATTCCGATGCAATTTCTGTGATTCATCGTCAATAAGTAGGTCCAAGGGAAACAGTAAACCTGAAGTCACGCATCGGAATCTATAACTAGTGTCACAGGAATGGTTCCAAACATAGACAGTTCGAAGAGTCAGTCTTTTTGTATTTAAGTCGGCATTGTGCCTTTTGTATTTAATTCCGATGCAATATCAGTGTTTCATCGTCAATAAGAAGGTCCAAGGGATACAGTAAACCTGAAATGAAGCATCGGAATCTATAACTAGTGTCACTGGAAAGGCTTAAAATATAGACAGTAAGAAGAGTCAGTCTTCTTCTACTTACGTCGGCATTGTGGCTTTTGTATTTAATTCCGATGCAATTTCTGTGATTCATCGTCAATATGAAGGTCAGATGGATACAGTAAACCTGAAGTGAAGCATCGGAATCCAAAACTAGTGTCACAGGAATGGTTCAAAACATAGGCAGTAGGAAGAGTCAGTCTTCTTGTACATAAGTCTGCATTGTGCCTCTTGTATATAATTCCGATGCAATTTCTGTGTTTCATCGTCAATAAGAAGGTCCAAGGTATACAGCAAACCTGAAGTGAAGCATCGGAATCTATAACTAGTGTCACAGGAATGGTTCAAAGAATAGTCAGTAAGAAGAGTCAGTCTTTTTGTACTTAAGTCGGCTTTGTGCCTCTTCTATTTAATTCCGACGCAATTTCTGTGTTTCATCGTCAATAACAAGATCCAAGGGATACAGTAAACCTGGAGTGAAGCATCGGAATCTATAACAAGTGTCACAGGAAAGGTTCAACACATAGACAGTAAGAAGAGTCAGTCTTCTTGTACTTAAGTCGGCATTGTGCCTTTTCTATTTAATTCCGGTGCAATTTCTGTGTTTCATCGTCAATAAGAAGGTCAGAGGGATACAGTAAACGTGGAGTGTAGCATAGGAATCTATAACTAGTGTCACAGGAATGGTTCAAAAAATAGACAGTAAGAAGAGTCAGACTTCGTATACTTAAGTCGGCATTTTGCCTTTTGTATTTAATTCCGATGCAATTTCTGTGTTTCATCGTCAATAAGAAGGTACAAGGGATACAGTAAACCTGAAGTGAAGCGTCGGAATCTATAACTAGTGTCACAGGAATGGTTCAAAACATAGCCAGTAGGGAGAGTCAGTGTTCTTGTACTTAAGTCGGCATTGTGCCTTTTGAATTTAATTCCGATGCAATTTCTGTGTTTCATCGTCAATAAGAAGGTCCAAGGGATACAGTAAACCTGAAGTGAAGCATCGGAATCTACAACTAGTGTCACAGGATTGGTTCAAAACATAGACAGTAAGAAGAGTCAGTCTTCTTGTACTTAAGTCGGCATTGTGCAATTTCTATTTAATTCCGATGCAATTTCTGTGTTTCATCGTCACTAAGAAGGTTAGAGGGATACAGTAATCCTGAAGTGAAGCATCGGAATCTATAACTAGTGGCACAGGAATGGTTCAAAGCATAGTCAGTAAGAAGAGTCAGGCTTCATGTACTTAAGTCGGCATAGTGCCTTTCGTATTTAATTCCGATGCAATTTATGTGTTTCACCGTCAATAAGAAGGTCCGAGGGATACAGTAAACCTGAAGTGAAGCATCGGAATCTATAACCAGAGTAGTAGGAATGGTTCAAACTTATACAGTAAAAAGAGTCAGTCTTCTTGTACCAAAGTCGGCATTGTACCTTTTGTATTTAATTCCGATGCTATTTCTGTGTTTCATCGTCAATAAGAGGGTCATAGGGATACAGTAAACATGAAGTCAAGCTTAGGAGTCTATAACAAGTGTCACAGGAATGGTTCAAAACTTAGTCAGTAAGAAGAATCAGTCTTCTTATCCCTAAGTCGGCATTGTGCCTTTTGTATTTAATTCCGTTGCAATTTCTGTGTTTCATCGTCAATAAGTAGGTCCAAGGGATACAGTAAACCTGGAGTGCAGCACCGGAATCTATACTAGAGTCACAGTAATGGTTCAAAACATAGACAGTAAGAAGAGTTGGTCTTCTCGTACTTAAGTCGGCATTGTGCCTTTTGTATTTAATTCCGATGTAATATCAGTGTTTCATCGTCAATAAGAAGGTCCAAGGGATACAGTAAATCTGAAGTGAAGCATCGGAATCTATAACTAGTGTCACTGGAATTTTTCAAAATATAGACAGTATGAAGAGTCAGTCTTCTTGTACTTAAGTCGGCATTGTGCCTTTTCTATTTAATTCCGATGCAATTTCTGTGATTCATCGTCAATAAGAAGGGCCAAGGGAAACAGTAAACCTGAAGTGACGCATCGGAATCTATAACTAGTGTCACAGGAATGGTTCAAAACATAGACAGTAAGAAGTGTCAGTCTTCTTGTACTTAAGTCGGCATTGTGGCTTTTATATTTAATTCTGTGTTTCATCGTCAATAAGAACGTCAGAGGGATACAGTAAACCTGAGGTGAAGCATCGGAATCTATAACTAGTGTCACAGGAATGGTTCAAAACATAGTCAGCAAGAAGAGTCAGTCTTCTTGTCCTTAAGTTGGCATTGTGCCTTTTGTATTTAATTCCGATGCAATTTCTGTGTTTCATCGTCAGTAAGAAGGTCCAAGGTATACAGTTACCCTGACGTAAAGCATCGGAATCTATAACTAGTGTCACAGGATTGTTCAAACTATAATCAGTAAGAAGAGTCAGTCTTTTTGTACTTAAGTCGGCATTGTGCTTTTTCTATTTAATTCCGATGCAATTTCTGTGTTTCATCGTCAATAAGAAGGTCCAAGGGATACAGTAAACCTGGAGTGAAGCATCGGAATCTATAACAAGTGTCACAGGAAAGGTTCAAAACATAGACAGTAAGAAGAGTCAGTCTTCTTGTACTTAAGTCGGCATTGTGCCTTTTCTATTTAATTCCGATGCAATTTCTGTGTTTCATCGTCAATAAGAAGGTCAGAGGGATACAGTAAACCTGAGGTGAAGCATCGGAATCTATAACTAGTGTCACAGGAATGGTTCAAAACACAGTCAGGAAGAAGAGTCAGTCTTCTTGTACTTAAGTCGGCATTGTGCCCTTTGTATTTAATTCCGATGCAATTTCTGTGTTTCATTGTCAATAAGACGGTCCAAGGGATACAGCAAACCTGGTGTGTAGCATAGGAATCTGTAACTAGTGTCACAGGAATGGTTCAAAACATAGACAGTAAGAAGAGTCAGTCTTCGTATACTTAAGTCGGCATTTTGCCTTTTGTATTTAATTCCGATGCAATTTCTGTGTTTCATCGTCAATATGAAGGTCCAAGGGATACAGTAAACCTGAAGTGAAGCATCTGAATCTATAACTAGTGTCACAGGAATGGTTCAAAACATAGTCAGTAAGAAGAGTCAATTTCTTGTACTTACGTCGGCATTGTGCCTTTTCTATTTAATTCCGATGCAATTTCTGTGTTTCATCGTCAATAAGAAGGTCCAAGGGATACAGTAAACCTGGAGTGAAGCATATGAATCTATAAGAAGTGTCACAGGAAAGGTTTAAAACATAGACAGTAAGAAGAGTCAGTCTTCTTGCACTTAAGTCGGCATTGTGCCTTTTCTATTTAATTCCGATGCCATTTCTGTGTTTCATCGTCAATAAGAAGGTCAGAGGGATACAGTAAACCTGAGGTTAAGCATCGGAATCTATAACTAGTGTCACAGGAATGATTCAAAACACAGTCAGGAAGAGGAGTCAGTCTTCTTGTACTTAAGTCGGCATTGTGCCCTTTGTATTTAATTCCGATGCAATTTCTGTGTTTCAGCGTCAATAAGACGGTCCAAGGGATACAGCAAACCTGGAGTGTAGCATAGGAATCTATAACTAGTGTCACAGGAATGGTTCAAAACATAGACAGTAAGAAGAGTCAGTCTTCGTATACTTATGTCGGCATTTTGCCTTTTGTATTTAATTCCGATGCAATTTCTGTGTTTCATCGTCAATAAGAAGGTCCAAGGGATACAGTAAGGCTGAAGTGAAGCATCTGAATCTATAACTAGTGTCACAGGAATGGTTCAAAACATAGTCAGTAAGAAGAGTCAATTTCTTGTACTTACGTCGGCATTGTGCCTTTTCTATTTAATTCCGATGCAATTTCTGTGTTTCATCGTCATCAAGAAGGTCCAAGCGATATGGTCAACCTGGAGTGTAGCATCGGAATCTATAACTAGTTTCACAGGAATGGTTCCACACATAGACAGTACGAAGAGTCAGTCTTCTTGTACTTAAGTCGGCATTGTGGCTTCTGTAATTAATTCCGATGCAATTTATGTGTTTCATCGTCAATAAGAACGTCAGAGGGATACAGTAAACCTGAGGTGAAGCATCGGAAACTATAACTAGTGTCACAGGAATGGTTCAAACATAGTCAGTAAGAAGAGTCAGTCATCTTGTCCTTAAGTCGGCATTGTGCTTTTTCTATATAATTCCGATCCAATTTCTGTGTTTCATCGTCAATAAGAAGGTCAGAGGGATAGAGTAAACATGAAGTGAAGCATCGTAATCCAAAACTAGTGTCACAGGAATGGTTCTAAACATAGACAGTAGGAAGTGTCAGTCTTCTTGTATGTAAGTCGGCATTGTGCCTTTTGTATTTAATTCCGATGCAATTTCTGTGTTTCATTGTCAATAAGAAGGTCCAAGGTATACAGCAAACCTGAAGTGATGCATCGGAATCTATAACTAGTGTCACAGGAATGGTTCAAAACATAGTCAGTAAGAAGAGTCAGTCTTCTTGTAGTTAAGTCGGCATTGTTCCTTTCTATTTAATTCCGATGCAATTTTTGTGTTTCATCGTCAATAAGAAGGTCCAAGGGATACAGTAAACCTGAAGTGAAGCATCGGAATCTATCAGTAGAGTCACAGGAATGGTTCAAATCATAGACAGTAAGAAGAGTGAGTTCTCTTGTACTTAAGTCGACATTGTGCTTTTCTATTTATTTCCGATGCAATTTCTGTGTTTCATCGTCAATAAGAAGGTCAGAGGGATACAATAAACCTGAAGTGAAGCATCGGAATCTATAACTAGTGTCACAGGAATTGTTCAAAACATAGACAGTAAGAAGAGTCAGTCTTCGTGTACTGACGTCGGCATTGTGCCCTTTGTATTTAATTCCGATGCAATTTCTGTGTTTCATCGTCAATACGAAGGTCCAAGTGATACAGTAAACCTGAAGTGAAGTATCGGAATCTATAACTAGTGTCACAGGAATGGTTCCAATCATAGTCAGTAAGAAGAGTCAGTCTTCTTGTCCTTAAGTTGGCATTGTGCCTTTTGTATTTAATTCCGATGCAATTTCTGTGTTTCATCGTCAATATGAAGTTCAGAGGGATACAGTAAACCGGAAGTGAACATCGGAATCCACAACTAGCGTCACAGGAATGGTTCAAAACATATGCAGTAGGAAGAGTCAGTCTTCTTGTACTTAAGTCGGAATTGTGCCATTTGTATTTAATTCCGATGTAATTTCTGTGTTTCATCGTCAATAAGAAGGTTAGAGGGATACAGTAAACCTGAGGTGAAGCATCGGAATCTATAACTAGTGTCACAGGAATGGTTCAAATCACAGTCAGGAAGAAGAGTCAGTCTTCTTGTACTTAAGTCGGCATTGTGCCCTTTGTATTTAATTCCGATGCAATTTCTGTGTTTCATCGTCAATAAGAAGGTCCAAGGTATACAGTAAACCTGACGTAAAGTACCGGAATCTATAACTAGTGTCACAGGAATGGTTCAAACTATAATCAGTAAGATGAGTCAGTCTTTTTGTACTTAAGTCGGCATTGTGCCTTTTCTATTTAATTCCGATGCAATTTCTGTGTTTAATCGTCAATAAGAAGGTCCAAGGGATACAGTAAACCTGGAGTGAAGCATTGGAATCTATAACAAGTGTCACAGGAAAGGTTCAAAACTTAGACAGTAAGAAGAGTCAGTCTTCTTGTACTTAACCCGGCATTGTGCCATTTCTATTTAATTCCGAAGCAATTTCTGTGTTTCATCGTCAAATAGAAGGTCAGAGGGATACAGTAAACCTGAGGTGAAGCATCGGAATCTATAACTAGTGTCACAGGAATGGTTGAAAACACAGTCAGGAAGAAGAGTCAGTCTTCTTGTACTTAAGTCGGCATTGTGCCCTTTGTATTTAATTCCGATGCAATTTCTGTGTTTCATCGTCAATAAGAAGGTCCAAGAGATACAGTAAACCTGGAGTGAGCATAGGAATCTATAACTAGTGTCACAGGAATGGTTCAAAACATAGACAGTAAGAAGAGTCAGTCTTCGTATACTTAAGTCGGCATTTTGCCTTTTGTATTTAATTCCGTTGCAATTTCTGTGTTTCATCGTCAACAAGAAGGTCCAAGGGATACAGTAAACCTGGAGTGAAGCATCGGAATCTGTAACTAGTGTCAATGGAATGGTTCAAATCATAGACAGCAAGAGGAGTGAGTCTTCTTGTACTTAAGTCGGCATTGTGCCTTTTGTATTTAATTCCGATGCTATTTCTGTGTTTCATCGTCAATGAGAAGGTCCAAGGGATACAGTAAACCTGGAGTGAAGCATCGGAATCTATCACTAGAGTCACAGGAATGGTTCAAAACATAGACAGTAAGAAGAGTCAGTCTTCGTGTACTTAAGTCGGCATTTTGCCTTTTGTAGGAAGAGTCGGTCTTCATGTACTTAAGTCGACATTGTGCCTTTTCTATTTATTTCCGATGCAATTTCTGTGTTTCATCGTCAATAAGAAGGTAAGAGGGATACAATAAACCTGAAGTGAAGCATCGGAATCTATAACTAGTCTCACAGGAATGGTTCAAAACATAGACAGTAAGAAGAGTCAGTCTTCGTGTACTTAAGTCGGCATTTTGCCTTTTTTATTTTAATCCGATGCAATTTCTGTGTTTCATCGTCAATACGAAGGCTCAAGGGATACAGTAAACCTGAAGTGAAGCATCGGTATCTATAACTAGTGTCACAGGAATGGTTCAAAACATAGTCAGTAAGAAGAGTCAGTCTTCTTATTCTTAAGTTGTTATTGTGCCTGTTGTATTCAATTCCGATGCGATTTCTGTGTTTCATCGTCAATAAGAAGGTCCAAGGTATACAGTAAACCTGACGTAAAGCATCGGAATCTATAACTAGTGTCACAGGATTGGTTCAAACTATAATCAGTAAGAAGAGTCAGTCTTTTTGTACTTAAGTCGGCATTGTGCCTTTTCTATTTAATTCCGATGCAGTTTCTGTGTTTCATCGTCAATAAGAAAGTCCAAGGGATACAGTAAACCTGGAGTGAAGCATCGGAATCTATAACTAGTGTCACAGGAATGGTTCAAAACATAGTCAGTAAGAAGAGTCAGTCTTCTTGTACTTACGTCGGCATTCTGCCTTTTCTATTTAATTCCAATGCAATTTCTGTGTTTCATCGTCAACAAGAAGGTCCAAGGGATACAGTAAACATTGAGTGAATCATCGGAATCTGTAACTAGTGTCAATGGAATGGTTTAAAACATAGACAGCAAGAAGAGTCAGTCTTCTTGTACTTAAGTCGGCATTGTGCCTTTTGTATTTAAATCCGATGCTATTTCTGAGTTTCATCGTCAATAAGAAGGTCAGAGGGATACAGTAAACCTGAGGTGAATCATCGGAATCTATAACTAGTGTCACAGGAATGGTTCAAAACACAGTCAGGAAGAAGAGTCAGTCTTCTTGTACTTAAGTCGGCATTGTGCACTTTGTATTTAATTCCGATGCAATTTCTGTGTTTCATCGTCAATAAGACGGTCCAAGGGATACAACAAACCTGGAGTGTAGCATAGGAATCCATAACAAGTGTCACAGGAATGGTTCAAAACATTGACAGTAAGAAGAGTCAGTCACCGTATACTTAAGTCGGCATTTTGCCTTTTGAATTTAATTCCGATGCAATTTCTGTGTTACATCGTCAATAAGAAGGTCCAAGGTATACAGTTAACCTGAAGTGATGCATCAGAATCTATAACTAGTGTCACAGGAATGGTTCAAAACATAGTCAGTAAGAAGAGTCAGTCCTCTTGTACTTACGTCGGCATTGTGCCTTTTCTATTTAATTCCGATGCAATTTCTGTGTTTCATCGTCAACAAGAAAGTCCAAGGGATACAGCAAATCTGGAGTGAAGCATCGGAATCTGTAACTAGTGTCAATGGAATGGTTCAAAACATAGACAACAAGAAGAGTTAGTCTTCCTGTACTTAAGTCGGCATTGTGCCTTTTGTATTTAATTCCGATGCTATTTCTGAGTTTCATCGTCAATAAGAAGGTCAGAGGGATACAGTAAACCTGAAGTGAAGCATCGGATTCTATAACTAGTGTCACTGGAATGGTTCGAACATAGTCAGTAAGAAGAGTCAGTGTTCTTGTCCTTAAGTCGGCAATGTGCCTTTTGTATTTAATTCCGATGCAATTTCTGTGTTACATCGTCAATACGAAGGTCCACGGGATACAGTAAACCTGGAGTGAAACATCGCAATCTATAACTAGTGTCACAGGAATGGTTCAAAACATAGACAGTAAGAAAAGTCAGTCTTCTTGTACTGAAGACGGCATTGTGCCTTTTGTATTATATCCGATGCAAGTTCTCTGTTTCATCGTCAATAAGAATGTCCAAGGGATACAGTAAGCCTGAAGTGAAGCATCGTAATCCAAAACTAGTGTCACAGGAATGGTTCAAAACATAGACAGTAGGAAGTGTCAGTCTTCTTGTACGTAAGTCGGCATTGTGCCTTTTGTGTTTAATTCCGATGCAATTTCTGTGTTTCATCGTCAATAAGAAGGTCCAAGGTATACAGCAAACCTGAAGTGAAGCATCGGAATCTATAACTAGTGTCACAGGAATGGTTCAAAACATAGTCAGTAAGAAGAGTCAGTCTTCTTGTACTTAAGTCGGCATTGTGCCATTTCTATTTAATTCCGATGCAATTTCTGTGTTTCATCGTCAATAAGAAGGTCCAAGGGATACAGTAAACCTGGTGTGAAGCATCGGAATCTATCACTAGAGTCACAGGAATGGTTCAAAACATAGACAGTAAGAAGAGTCAGTCTTCGTGTACTTAAGTCGGCATTTTGCCTTTTGTAGGAAGTGTCGGTCTTCATGTACTTAAGTCGACATTGTGCCTTTTCTATTTATTTCCGATGCAATTTCTGTGTTTCATCGTCAATAAGAAGGTCAGAGGGATACAATAAACCTGAAGTGAAGCATCGGAATCTATAACTAGTGTCACAGGAATGGTTCAAAACATAGACAGTAAGAGGAGTCAGTCTTCGTGTACTTAAGACAGCATTGTGCCTTTTGTATTATATCCGATGCAAGTTCTGTGTTTCATCGTCAATAAGAATGTCCAAGGGATACAGTAAACCTGAAGTGAAGCATCGTAATCCAAAACTAGTGTCACAGGAATGGTTCAAAACATAGAGAGTAGGAAGTGTCAGTCTTCTTGTACGTAAGTCGGCATTGTGCCTTTTGTGTTTAATTCCGATGCAATTTCTGTGTTTCATCGTCAATAAGAAGGTCCAAGGTATACAGCAAACCTGAAGTGAAGCATCGGAATCTATAACTAGTGTCACAGGAATGGTTCAAAACATAGTCAGTAAGAAGAGTCAGTCTTCTTGTACTTAAGTCGGCATTGTGCCATTTCTATTTAATTCCGATGCAATTTCTGTGTTTCATCGTCAATAAGAAGGTCCAAGGGATACAGTAAACCTGGTGTGAAGCATCGGAATCTATCACTAGAGTCACAGGAATGGTTCAAAACATAGACAGTAAGAAGAGTCAGTCTTCGTGTACTTAAGTCGGCATTTTGCCTTTTGTAGGAAGTGTCGGTCTTCATGTACTTAAGTCGACATTGTGATTTTTCTATTTATTTCCGATGCAATTTCTGTGTTTCATCGTCAATAAGAAGGTCAGAGGGATACAATAAACCTGAAGTGAAGCATCGGATTCTAAAACTAGTGTCACAGGAATGGTTCAAAACATAGACAGTAAGAGGAGTCAGTCTTCGTGTACTTAAGTCGGCATTTTGCCTTTTGTATTTAAATCCGATGCAATTTCTGTGTTTCATCGTCAACAAGAAGGTCCAAGGGATACAGTAAACATTGAGTGAATCATCGGAATCTGTAACTAGTGTCAATGGAATGGTTTAAAACATAGACAGCAAGAAGAGTCAGTCTTCTTGTACTTAAGTCGGCATTGTGCCTTTTGTATTTAAATCCGATGCTATTTCTGAGTTTCATCGTCAATAAGAAGGTCAGAGGGATACAGTAAACCTGAGGTGAAGCATCGGAATCTATAACTAGTGTCACAGGAATGGTTCAAAACACAGTCAGGAAGAAGAGTCAGTCTTCTTGTACTTAAGTCGGCATTGTGCACTTTGTATTTAATTCCGATGCAATTTCTGTGTTTCATCGTCAATAAGACGGTCCAAGGGATACAACAAACCTGGAGTGAAGCATAGGAATCTATAACAAGTGTCACAGGAATGGTTCAAAACATTGACAGTAAGAAGAGTCAGTCACCGTATACTTAAGTCGGCATTTTGCCTTTTGAATTTAATTCCGATGCAATTTCTGTGTTACATCGTCAATAAGAAGGTCCAAGGTATACAGTTAACCTGAAGTGATGCATCAGAATCTATAACTAGTGTCACAGGAATGGTTCAAAGCATAGTCAGTAAGAAGAGTCAGTCCTCTTGTACTTACGTCGGCATTGTGCCTTTTCTATTTAATTCCGATGCAATTTCTGTGTTTCATCGTCAACAAGAAAGTCCAAGGGATACAGCAAATCTGGAGTGAAGCATCGGAATCTGTAACTAGTGTCAATGGAATGGTTCAAAACATAGACAACAAGAAGAGTTAGTCTTCTTGTACTTAAGTCGGCATTGTGCCTTTTGTATTTAATTCCGATGCTATTTCTGAGTTTCATCGTCAATAAGAAGGTCAGAGGGATACAGTAAACCTGAAGTGAAGCATCGGATTCTATAACTAGTGTCACTGGAATGGTTCGAACATAGTCAGTAAGAAGAGTCAGTGTTCTTGTCCTTAAGTCGGCATTGTGCCTTTTGTATTTAATTCCGATGCAATTTCTGTGTTACATCGTCAATACGAAGGTCCACGGGATACAGTAAACCTGGAGTGAAACATCGCAATCTATAACTAGTGTCACAGGAATGGTTCAAAACATAGACAGTAAGAAAAGTCAGTCTTCTTGTACTGAAGACGGCATTGTGCCTTTTGTATTATATCCGATGCAAGTTCTGTGTTTCATCGTCAATAAGAATGTCCAAGGGATACAGTAAGCCTGAAGTGAAGCATCGTAATCCAAAACTAGTGTCACAGGAATGGTTCAAAACATAGACAGTAGGAAGTGTCAGTCTTCTTGTACGTAAGTCGGCATTGTGCCTTTTGTGTTTAATTCCGATGCAATTTCTGTGTTTCATCGTCAATAAGAAGGTCCAAGGTATACAGCAAACCTGAAGTGAAGCATCGGAATCTATAACTAGTGTCACAGGAATGGTTCAAAACATAGTCAGTAAGAAGAGTCAGTCTTCTTGTACTTAAGTCGGCATTGTGCCATTTCTATTTAATTCCGATGCAATTTCTGTGTTTCATCGTCAATAAGAAGGTCCAAGGGATACAGTAAACCTGGTGTGAAGCATCGGAATCTATCACTAGAGTCACAGGAATGGTTCAAAACATAGACAGTAAGAAGAGTCAGTCTTCGTGTACTTAAGTCGGCATTTTGCCTTTTGTAGGAAGTGTCGGTCTTCATGTACTTAAGTCGACATTGTGCCTTTTCTATTTATTTCCGATGCAATTTCTGTGTTTCATCGTCAATAAGAAGGTCAGAGGGATACAATAAACCTGAAGTGAAGCATCGGAATCTATAACTAGTGTCACAGGAATGGTTCAAAACATAGACAGTAAGAGGAGTCAGTCTTCGTGTACTTAAGACAGCATTGTGCCTTTTGTATTATATCCGATGCAAGTTCTGTGTTTCATCGTCAATAAGAATGTCCAAGGGATACAGTAAACCTGAAGTGAAGCATCGTAATCCAAAACTAGTGTCACAGGAATGGTTCAAAACATAGACAGTAGGAAGTGTCAGTCTTCTTGTACGTAAGTCGGCATTGTGCCTTTTGTGTTTAATTCCGATGCAATTTCTGTGTTTCATCGTCAATAAGAAGGTCCAAGGTATACAGCAAACCTGAAGTGAAGCATCGGAATCTATAACTAGTGTCACAGGAATGGTTCAAAACATAGTCAGTAAGAAGAGTCAGTCTTCTTGTACTTAAGTCGGCATTGTGCCATTTCTATTTAATTCCGTTGCAATTTCTGTGTTTCATCGTCAATAAGAAGGTCCAAGGGATACAGTAAACCTGGTGTGAAGCATCGGAATCTATCACTAGAGTCACAGGAATGGTTCAAAACATAGACAGTAAGAAGAGTCAGTCTTCGTGTACTTAAGTCGGCATTTTGCCTTTTGTAGGAAGTGTCGGTCTTCATGTACTTAAGTCGACATTGTGATTTTTCTATTTATTTCCGATGCAATTTCTGTGTTTCATCGTCAATAAGAAGGTCAGAGGGATACAATAAACCTGAAGTGAAGCATCGGATTCTAAAACTAGTGTCACAGGAATGGTTCAAAACATAGACAGTAAGAGGAGTCAGTCTTCGTGTACTTAAGTCGGCATTTTGCCTTTTGTATTTAAATCCGATGCAATTTCTGTGTTTCATCGTCAATACGAAGGTCCAAGGGATACAGTAAACCTGAAGTGAAGCATAGGTATCTATAACTAGTGTCACAGGAATGGTTCAAAACATAGTCAGTAAGAAGAGTCAGTCTTCCTATCCTTAAGTTGGCATTGTGCCTTTTGTATATAATTCCGATGCAATTTCGGTGTTCCATCGTCAATAAGAAGGTCCAAGGTATACAGGAAACCTGACGTAAAGCATCGGAATCTATAACTAGTGTCACAGGATTGGTTGAAACTAAAATCAGTCAGGAGAGTCAGTCTTTTTGTACTTAAGTCAGCATTGTGCCTTTTCTATTTAAGTCCGATGCAATTTCTGTGTTTCATCGTCAATAAGAAGATCCAAGGTATACAGTAAACCTGGAGTGAAGCATCGGAATCTATAACAAGTGTCACAGGAAAGGTTCAAAACATAGACAGTAAGAAGAGTCAGTTTTCTTGTACTTATGTCGGCATTGTGCCTTTCTATTTAATTCCGATGCAATTTCTGTGTTTCATCGTCAATAAGAAGGTCAGAGGGATACAGTAAACCTGAGGTGAAGCATCGGAATCTATAACTAGTGTCACAGGAATGGTTCAAAACATAGTCAGTAAGAAGAGTCAGTCTTCTTGTACGTAAGTCGGCATTGTGCCTTTTGTATTTAATTCCGATGCAATTTCTGTGATTCATCGTCAATAAGAAAGTCCAAGGTATACAGCAAACCTGAAGTGATGCATCGGAATCTATAACTAGTGTCACAGGAATGGTTCAAAACATAGTCAGTAAGAAGAGTCAGTCTTCTTGTAGTTAAGCCGGCATTGTGCCTTTTCTATTTAATTCCGATGCAATTTCTGTGTTTCATCGTCAATAAGAAGGTCCAAGGGATACAGTAAACCTGGAGTGAAGCATCGGAATCTATCACTAGAGTCACAGGAATGGTTCAAAACATAGACAGTAAGAAGAGTCCGTCCTCTTGTACTTAAGTCGACATAGTGCGTTTTCTATTTATTTCCGATGTAATTTCTGTGTTTCATCGTCAATAAGAAGGTCAGAGGGATACAATAAACCTGAAGTGAAGCTTCGGAATCTATAACTAGTGTCACAGGAATGGTTCAAAACATAGTCAGTAAGAAGAGTCCGTCCTCTTGTACTTAAGTCGACATTGTGCGTTTTCTATTTATTTCCGATGTAATTTCTGTGTTACATCGTCAATAAGAAGGTCAGAGGTATACAGTAAACCTGAGGTGAAGCATCGGAATCTATAACTAGTGTCACAGGAATGGTTCAAAACACAGTCAGGAAGGAGAGTCAGTCTTCTTGTACTTAAGTCGGCATTGTGCCTTTTGTATTTCATTCCGATGCAATTTCTGTGTTTCATCGTCAATAAAAAGTTCCAAGGGATACAGTAATCCTGAAATGAAGCATCGGAATCTATAACTAGTGTCACTGGAATGGTTCAAAATATAGACAGTTCGAAGAGTCGGTCATCTCATACTTAAGTCGGCATTGTGCTTTTTGTATTTAATTCCGATCAATTTCTGTGTTTCATCGTCAATAAGAAGGTCCAAGGGAAACAGTAAACCTGAAGTGAAGCATTGGAATCTATAACTAGTGTCACAGGAATGGTCCTACACATAGACAGTACGAAGAGTCAGTCTTCTTGTACTTAAGTCGGCATTGTGGCTTTCGTATTTACTTCCGGAGCAATTTCAGTGTTTCATCGTCAATAAAAAAGTCAAAGGGATACAGTAAACCTGAAGTGAAGCATCGGAATGTATAACTTGTGTCACAGGAATGGTTCAAACATAATCAGTAAAAAGAGTCAGTCTTCTTGTCCTTAAGTCGGCATTGTGCTTTTGTATTTAATTCCGATGCAATTTCTGAGTTTCATCGGCAATAAGGTCGAAGGGATACAGTAAACCTGAAGTGAAGCATCGGAATCTATAACTAGTGTCACAGGAATGGTTCAAAACATAGACAGTAGGAAGAGTCAGTCTTCGTGTACTTAAATCGGCATTTTGCCTTTTGTATTTAATTCCGATGCAATTTCAGTGTTTCATCGTCAATAACAAGGTCCAAGGGATACAGTAAACCTGAAGTGAAGCATCGGAATCCACAACTAGAGTCACAGGAACGGTTCCAAACATAGAAAGTAGGAAGAGGCAGTCTTCATGTACTTAAGTCGGCATTGTGCCTTTTGTATTTAATTCCGATGCTATTTCTGTGTTTCATCGGCAATAAGGTCAGAGGGATACAGTAAACCTGAAGTGAAGCATCGGAATCCAAAACTAGTGTCACAGGAATGGTTCAAAACATAGACAGTAAGAAGAGTCAGTTTTCTTGTACGTAAGTCGGCCTTGTGCCTTTTGTATTTAATTCCGATGCAATTTCTGTGATTCATTGTCAATAAGAAGGTCCAAGGGATACAGTAAACCTGAAGTTAAGCATCGGACTCTATAACTAGTGGCACAGAAATGGTTCAAAACATAGACAGTACGAAGAGTCAGTCATCTCATACTTAAGTCGGCATTGTGCCTTTTGTATTTAATTCCGATTCAATTTCTGTGTTTCATCGTCAATAAGAAGGTCCAAGAGAAACAGTAAACCTGAAGTGAAGCATCGGAATCTATAACTAGTGTCACAGGAATGGTCCCACACATAGACAGTACGAAGAGTCAGTCTTCTTGAACTTAAGTCGGCATTGTGGCTTTTGTAATTAATTCCGATGCAATTTCTGTGTTTCATCGTCAATAAGAAGGTCAAAGGGATACACTAAACCTGAAGTGAAGCATCGGAATGTATAAATAGTGTCACAGGAATGGTTCAAACATAATCAGTAAAAAGAGTCTGTCTTCTGGTCCTTAAGTCGGCATTGTGCCTCTTGTATTTAATTCCGATGCAATTTCTGAGTTTCATCGGCAATAAGGTCGAAGGGATACAGTAAACCTGTAGTGAAGCATCGGAATCTATAACTAGTGTCACAGGAATGGTCCAAAACATAGACAGTAGGAAGAGTCAGTCATCGTGTACTTAAGTCGGCATTTTGCGTTTGTATTTAATTCCGATGCAATTTCTGTGTTTCATCGTCAATAAGAAGGTCCAAGGGATACAGTAAACCTGAAGTGAAACATCGTAATCCACAACTAGTCACAGGAACGGTTCAAAACATAGAAAGTAGGAAGAGGCAGTCTTCTTGTACTTCAGTCGGCATTGTGCCTTTTGTATTTAATTCCGATGCAATTTGTGTGTCTCATCGTCAATAAGAAGGTCCAAGGTATACAGTAAACCTGACGTAAAGCATCCGAATCTATAACTGGTGTCACAGGAATGGTTCAAACTATAGTCAGTAAGAAGATTCTGTCTTCTTGTACTTAAGTCGGCATTGTGCCTTTTGTATTTAATTCCGATGCAATTTCTGTGTTTCATCGTCAATAAGAATGTCCAAGGGATACAGTAGACCTGATGTGAAGCATCGCAATCTGTAACTAGTATCACAGGAATGGTTCAAAACATAGCCAGTAGGAAGAGTCAGTGTTCTTGTACTTAAGTCGGCATTTTGCCTTTTATATTTAATTCCGTATGCAATTTCTGTGTTTCATCGTCAATAAGAAGGTCCAAGGGATACAGTAAACCTGAAGTGAAGCATCGGAATCTACAACTAGTGTCACAGGACTGGTTCAAAACATAAACAGTAAGAAGAGTCAGTCTTCTTGTACTTATGTCGGCATTGTGCCTTTTCTATTTAATTCCGATGCAATTTCTGTGTTTCATCGTCACTAAGTAAGTCAGAGGGATACAGTAAACCTGAAGTGAAGCATCGGAATCTATAACTAGTGTCACAGTAATGGTTCAAACATAGACAGTAAGAAGAGTCAGTCTCCTTGTACTTAACTCGGCATTGTGACTTTTGTATTTAAATCCGATGCAATTTCTGTGTTTCATCGTCAATTAGACGGTCAGAGGGATACAGTAAACCTGGAGTGAAGCATCGGAATCTATAACTAGAGTCACAGTAATGGTTCAAAACATAGACAGTAAGAAGAGTCAGTCTTCATGTACTTAAGTCGGCATTGTGCCTTTTGTATTTAATTCCGATGCTATTTCTGTGTTTCATCGTCAATAAGAAGGTCAGAGGGATACAGTAAACCTGAAGAGAAGCATCGGAATGTATAACTAGTGTCACAGGAATGTTTCAAAACATAGTCAGTAATAAGAGTCAGTCTTCTTGTCTTTAAGTCGGCATTGTGCCTTTTGTATTTAATTCCGATGCAATTTCTGTGTTTCATCGGCAATAAGGTCAGAGGGATACAGTAAACCTGAAGTGTAGCATCGGAATCCAAAACTAGTGTCACAGGAATGGTTCAAAACATAGACAGTAAGAAGAGTCAGTTTTCTTGTGCGTAAGTCGGCATTGTGCCTTTTGTATTTAATTCCGATGCAATTTCTGAGTAGTCACCGTCAATAAGAAGGTCCAAACTATACAGTAAACCTGAAGTGAAGCATCGGAATCTATAACTAGTGTCACAGGAATGGTTCATAACATAGTCAGCATGAAGAGTCAGTCGTCTTGTACTTAAGTCGGCATTGTGGATTTTCTATTTAATTCCGATTCAATATCTGTGTTTCATCGTCAATAAGAAGTTCCATGGGATACAGTAAACCTGAAGTGAAGCATCGGAATCAACAACTAGTGTCACAGGATTGTTTCAAACATAGGCAGTAAGAAGAGTCAGTCTTCTTGTACTTAATTCGGCATTGTGCCTTTTCTATTTAATTCCGATGCAATTACTGTGTTTCATCGTCAATAAGACGGTCAGAGGGATACAGTAAACCTGAAGTGAAGCATCGGAATCTATAACTAGTGTCACAGGAATGGTTCAAAACATAGTCAGTAAGAAGATTCAGTCTTCTTGTTTTTAAGTCGGCTTTGAACCTTTTGTATTTAATTCCGATGCAATTTCTGTGTTTCATCGTCAATAAGTAGGTCCAAGGGATACAGTAAACCTGGAGTGAAGCACCGGAATCTATAACTAGAGTCACAGTAATGGTTCAAAATATAGACAGTAAGAAGGGTCGGTCTTCTTGTACTTAAGTCGGCATTGTGCCTTTTGTATTTAATTCCGATGCAATTTCTGTGTTTCATCGTCAATAAGAAGGTCCAAGGGATACAGTAATCCTGAAGTGAAGCATCGAAATCTATAACTAGTGTCACTGGAATGGTTCAAAATATAGACAGTAAGAAGAGTCAGTCTTCTTGTACTTAAGACGGCATTGTGCCTTTTCTATTTAATTCCGATGCAATTTCTGTGTTTGATCGCCAATAAGAAGGTCCAAGGGATACAGTAATCCTGGAGTGAAGCATCGGAATCTATAACTAGTGTCACAGAAATGGTTCAAACATAATCAGTAAGAAGAGTCAGTCTTCTTGTCCTTAAGTCGGCATTGTGCCTTTCGTATTTAATTCCGATGCAATTTCTGAGTTTCATCGGCAATAAGGTCGAAGGGATACAGAAAACCTGAAGTGAAGCATCGGAATCTATAACTAGTGTCACAGGAATGGTTCAAAACATAGACAGTAGGAAGAGTCAGTCTTCGTGTACATAAGTCGGCATTTTGCCTTTTGTATTTAATTCCGATGCAATTTCTGTGTTTCATCGTCAATAAGAAGGTCCAAGGGATACAGTCAACCTGAAGTGAAGCATCGGAATCCACAACTAGAGTCACAGGAACGGTTCAAAACATAGAAAGTAGGAAGAGGCAGTCTTCTTGTACTTAAGTCGGCATTGTGCCTTTTCTATTTAATTCCGATGCAATTTCTGTGTTTCATCGTCAATAAGAATGTCAGAGGGATACAATAAACCTGAGGTGAGGCATCGGAATCTATAACTAGTGTCACAGGAATGGTTCAAAACATAGTCAGTAAGAAGAGTCAGTCTTCTTGTACTTATGTCGGCATTGTGCCTTTTGTATGTAATTCCGATGCAATTTCTGTGTTTCATCGTCAATAAGAAGGTCCAAGGGATACAGTAAACCTGGAGTGTAGCATTGGAATCCATAACTAGTGTCACAGGATTGGTTCAAAACATAGACAGTAAGAAGAGTCAGTCTTCGTGTACATAAGTCGGCATTTTGCCTTTTGTATCTAATTCCGATGCAATTTCTGTATTTCAACGTCAATAACAAGGTCCAAGGGAAGCAGTAAACCAGAAGTGAAGCATCGGAATCTATAACTAGTGTCACAGGAATGGATCAAAGCATTGTCAGTAAGAAGAGTCAGTCTTCTTGTACTTAAGTCGGCATTGTGCCTTTTCTATTGAATTCCGATGCGAAGGCCGGGTTTCATAGTCAATAAGAAGGTCCAAGGGATACAGTAAACCTGGAGTGAAGCATCGGAATCTATAACAAGTGTCACAGGAAAGGTTCAAAACAAGGTCGGTAAGAAGAGTCAGTCTTCTTGTACTTAAGTCGGCATTGTGCCTTTTCTATTTAATTCCGATGCAATTTCTGTGTTTCATCGTCAATAAGAAGGTCAGAGGGATACAATAAACCTGAGGTGAAGTATCGGAATCTATAACTAGTGTCACAGGAATGGTTCAAAACATAGTCAGTAAGAAGAGTCAGTCTTCTTGTACTTAAGTCGGCATTGTGCCTTTTGTATTTAATTCCGAAGCAATTTCTGTGTTTCATCGTCAATAAAGGGTCCAAGGGATACAGTAAACCTGAAGTGTAACATTGGAATCTATAACTAGTGTCACAGGAATGGTTCAAAGCATAGACAGTAAGAAGAGTCAGTCTTCGTGTACTTAAGTCGGCATTTTGCCTTTTGTATTTAATTCCGATGCGATTTCTGTGTTTCATCGTCAATAAGACGGTCCAAGGGATACAGTAAACCAGAAATGAAACATCGGAATCTATAACTAGTGTCACAGGAATGGTTCAAAGCATAGTCAGTAAGAAGAGTCAGTCTTCTTCTCCATAAGTCGGCATTCTACCTTTCGTAGTTAATTCCGATGCATTTTCTGTGTTTCATCGTCAATAAGACGGTCCAACGGATATAGTAAACCTGGAGTGGAGCATCGGAATCTATAACTAGTGTCACAGGAATGGTTCAGAACATAGACAGTAAGAAGAGTCAGTCTTCTTGTACTTAAGTCGGCATTGTGCCTTTTGTATTTAATTCCGATGCAATTTCTGTGTTTCATCGTCAATAAGAATGTCCAAGGGATACAGTAAACCTGAAGTGAAGCATCCGAATCTACAACTAGTGTCACAGGATTGGTTCAAAACATAGACAGTAAGAAGAGTCAGTCTTCTTGTACTTAAGTCGGCATTGTGCCTTTTGTATTTATTTCCGATGCAATTTCTGTGTTTCATCGGCAATAAGACGGTCCAAGGGATATAGTAAACCTGGAGTGAAGCATCGGAATCTATAACTAGTGTCACAGGAATGGTTCAAAACATAGACAGTAAGGAGAGTCAGTCTTCTTGTACTTAAGACGGCATTGTGCCTTTTGTATTTAATTCCGATGCAATTTCTGTGTTTCATCGTCAATAAGAATGTCCAAGGGATACAGTAAACCTGAAGTGAAGCATCGGAATCTACAACTAGTGTCAAAGGATTATTTCAGAACATAGACAGTAAGAAGAGTCAGTCTTCTTGTACTTAAGTCGGCATTCTGCCTTTTGTATTTAATTCCGATGCAATTTCTGTGTTTCATCGTCAATAAGAATGTCCAAGGGATACAGTAAACCTGAAGTGAAGCATCGGAACCTACAACTAGTGTCACAGGATTGGTTCAGAACATAGACAGTAAGAAGAGTCAGTCTTCTTGTACTTAAGTCGGCATTGTGCCTTTTGTATTTAATTCCGATGTAATTTCTGTGTTTCATCGTCAATAAGAATGTCCAAGGGATACAGTAAACCTGGAGTGAAGCATCGGAATCTATCACTATAGTCAAGGGAATGGTTCAAACATAGACAGTAAGAAGAGTCAGTCCTCCTGTACTTAAGTCGACATTGTGCATTTTCTATTTAATTCCGATGCAATATCTGTGTTTCATCGTCAATAAGAAGGTCAGAGGGATACAATAACCCTGAAGTGAAGCATCGGAATCTATAACTAGTGTCACAGGAATGGTTCTAATCAAAGACAGTAAGAAGAGTCAGTCTTCGTGTACTTAAGTCGGCATTTCGCCTTTTGTATTTAATTCCGATGCAATTTCTGTGTTTCATCGCCCATATGGAGGTCAGAGGGATACAGTAAACCTGAAATGAAGCATCGGAATCCTCAACTAGTGTCACAGGAATCGTTCAAAACATAGACAGTAGGAAGAGGCAGTCTTCTTGTATTTATGTCGGCATTGTGCATTTTGGATTTAATTCCGATGCAATTTCTGTGTTTCATCGTCAATAAGAAGTTCCAAGGAATACAGTAAACCTGACGTAAAGCACGGAATCTTTATCTAGTGTCACAGGAATGGTTCAAACTATAATCAGTAAGAAGAGTCAGTCTTCTTGTACTTAAGTCGGCATTGTGCCTTTTCTATTGAATTCCGATGCGAAGGCCGGGTTTCATCGTCAATAAGAAGGTCCAAGGGATACAGTAAACCTGGAGTGAAGCATCGGAATCTATAACAAGTGTCACAGGAAAGGTTCAAAACAAGGTCGGTAAGAAGAGTCAGTCTTCTTGTACTTAAGTCGGCATTGTGCCTTTTCTATTTAATTCCGATGCAATTTCTGTGTTTCATCGTCAATAAGAAGGTCAGAGGGATACAATAAACCTGAGGTGAAGTATCGGAATCTATAACTAGTGTCACAGGAATGGTTCAAAACATAGTCAGTAAGAAGAGTCAGTCTTCTTGTACTTAAGTCGGCATTGTGCCTTTTGTATTTAATTCCGATGCAATTTCTGTGTTTCATCGTCAATAAAGGGTCCAAGGGATACAGTAAACCTGAAGTGTAACATTGGAATCCATAACTAGTGTCACAGGAATGGTTCAAAGCATAGACAGTAAGAAGAGTCAGTCTTCGTGTACTTAAGTCGGCATTTTGCCTTTTGTATTTAATTCCGATGCGATTTCTGTGTTTCATCGTCAATAAGACGGTCCAAGGGATACAGTAAACCAGAAATGAAACATCGGAATCTATAACTAGTGTCACAGGAATGGTTCAAAGCATAGTTAGTAAGAAGAGTCAGTCTTCTTCTCCATAAGTCGGCATTCTACCTTTCGTAGTTAATTCCGATGCATTTTCTGTAATTCATCGTCAATAAGACGGTCCAACGGATATAGTAAACCTGGAGTGGAGCATCGGAATCTATAACTAGTGTCACAGGAATGGTTCAGAACATAGACAGTAAGAAGAGTCAGTCTTCTTGTACCTAAGTCGGCATTGTGCCTTTTGTATTTAATTCCGATGCAATTTCTGTGTTTCATCGTCAATAAGAATGTCCAAGGGATACAGTAAACCTGAAGTGAAGCATCCGAATCTACAACTAGTGTCACAGGATTGGTTCAAAACATAGACAGTAAGAAGAGTCAGTCTTCTTGTAGTTAAGTCGGCATTGTGCCTTTTCTATTTAATTCCGATGCAATTTCTGTGTTTCATCGTCAATACGAAGGTCAAGGTATACAGTAAACCCGACGTAAAGCATCGGAATCTATAACTAGTGTCACAGGAATGGTTCAAACTATAATCAGTAAGAAGAGTCAGTCTTCTTGTACTAAGTCGGCATTGTGCCTTTTCTATTTCATTCCGATGCAATATCTGTGTTTCATCGTCAATAAGAAAGTCCAAGGGATACAGTAAACCTGGAGTGAAGCATGGGAATCTAAAACCACTGTCACAGGAATGGTTCAAACATATACAGTAAGAAGAGTCAGTCTTCTTGTACTTAACCCGGCATTGTGCCTTTTGTATTTAATTCCGATGCAATTTCTGTGTTTCATCGTCAATAAGAGGGTCAAAGGGATACAGGAAACATGAAGTCAAGCATCGGAATCTATAACTAGTGTCACAGGAATGGTTCAAATCATAGTCAGTATGCAGAGTCTGTCTTCTTGTCCTTAAGTCGGCATTGTGCCTTTTGTATTTAATTCCGATGCAATTTCTGTGTTTCATCGTCAATACGTAGGTCCTAGGGATACAGTAAACCTGGAGTGAAGCACCGGAATCTATAACTAGAGTCACAGTAATGGTTCAAAACACAGACAGTAAGAAGAGTCGGTCATCTTGTCCTTAAGTCGGCATTGTGCCTTTTGTCTTTAATTCCGATGCAATTTCAGGGTTTCATCGTCAATAAGAAGGTCCAAGGGATACAGTAAACCTGAAGCAGCATCGGAATCTATAACTTGTGTCACTCGAATGGTTCAAAATATAGACAGTAAGAAGAGTCAGTCTTCTTGTACTTATGTCGGCATTGTGCCTTTTCTATTTAATTCCGATGCAATTTCTGTGATTCATCGTCAATAAGGATTTCCATGGGATACAGTGAACCTGAAGTGAAGCATCGGACCCTATAACTAGTGTCACAGAAATGGTTCAAACATAGTCAGTAAGAAGAGTCAGTCTTCTTGTACTTAAGTCGGCATTGTGGCTTTTGTATTTAATTCCGATGCTCTTTCTGTGTTTCATCGTCAATAAGAAGGTCAGAGGGATACAGTAAACCTGAAGAGAAGCATCGGAATGTATAACTAGTGTCACAGGAATGGTTCAAAACATAGTCTGTAAGAAGAGTCAGTCTTCTTGTCTGTAAGTCGGCATTGTGCCTTTTGTATTTAATTCCGATGCAATTTCTGTGTTTCATCGGCAATAAGGTCAGAGGGATACAGTAAACCTGAAGTGTAGCATCGGAATCCAAAACTAGTGTCACAGGAATGGTTCAAAACATAGACAGTAAGAAGAGTCAGTTTTCTTGTGCGTAAGTCGGCATTGTGCCTTTTGTATTTAATTCCGATGCAATTTCTGAGTAGTCACCGTCAATAAGAAGGTCCAAGCTATACAGTAAACCTGAAGTGAAGCATCGGAATCTATAACTAGTGTCACAGGAATGGTTCATAACATAGTCAGCAAGAAGAGTCAGTCGTCTTGTACTTAAGTCGGCATTGTGGATTTTCTATTTAATTCCGATTCAATATCTGTGTTTCATCGTCAATAAGAAGTTCCAAGGGATACAGTAAACCTGAAGTGAAGTATCGGAATCAACAACTAGTGTCACAGGATTGTTTCAAACATAGGCAGTAAGAAGAGTCAGTCTTCTTGTACTTAATTCGGCATTGTGCCTTTTCTATTTAATTCCGATGCAATTACTGTGTTTCATCGTCAATAAGACGGTCAGAGGGATACAGTAAACCTGAAGTGAAGCATCGGAATCTATAACTAGTGTCACAGGAATGGTTCAAAACATAGTCAGTAAGAAGATTCAGTCTTCTTGTTTTTAAATCGGCTTTGAACCTTTTGTATTTAATTCCGATGCAATTTCTGTGTTTCATCGTCAATAAGTAGGTCCAAGGGATACAGTAAACCTGGAGTGAAGCACCGGAATCTATAACTAGAGTCACAGTAATGGTTCAAAATATAGACAGTAAGAAGGGTCGATCTTCTTGTACTTAAGTCGGCATTGTGCCTTTTGTATTTAATTCCGATGCAATTTCTGTGTTTCATCGTCAATAAGAAGGTCCAAGGGATACAGTAATCCTGAAGTGAAGCATCGGAATCTATAACTAGTGTCACTGGAATGGTTCAAAATATAGACAGTAAGAAGAGTCAGTCTTCTTGTACTTAAGACGGCATTGTGCCTTTTCTATTTAATTCCGATGCAATTTCTGTGTTTGATCGCCATTAAGAAGGTACAAGGGATACAGTAATCCTGAAGTGAAGCATCGGAATCTATAACTAGTGTCACAGGAATGGTTCAAACATAATCAGTAAGAAGAGTCAGTCTTCTTGTCCTTAAGTCGGCATTGTGCCTTTTGTATTTAATTCCGATGCAATTTCTGAGTTTCATCGGCAATAAGGTCGAAGGGATACAGACAACCTGAAGTGAAGCATCGGAATCTATAACTAGTGTCACAGGAATGGTTCAAAACATAGACAGTAGGAAGGGTCAGTCTTCGTGTACATAAGTCGGCATTTTGCCTTTTGTATTTAATTCCGATGCAATTTCTGTGTTTCATCGTCAATAAGAAGGTCCAAGGGATACAGTCAACCTGAAGTGAAGCATCGGAATCCACAACTAGAGTCACAGGAACGGTTCAAAACATAGAAAGTAGGAAGAGGCAGTCTTCTTGTACTTAAGTCGGCATTGTGCCTTTTCTATTTAATTCCGATGCAATTTCTGTGTTTCATCGTCAATAAGAAGGTCAGAGGGATACAATAAACCTGAGGTGAGGCATCGGAATCTATAACTAGTGTCACAGGAATGGTTCAAAACATAGTCAGTAAGAAGAGTCAGTCTTCTTGTACTTATGTCGGCATTGTGCCTTTTGTATGTAATTCCGATGCAATTTCTGTGTTTCATCGTCAATAAGAAGGTCCAAGGGATACAGTAAACCTGGAGTGTAGCATTGGAATCCATAACTAGTGTCACAGGAATGGTTCAAAACATAGACAGTAAGAAGAGTCAGTCTTCGTGTACATAAGTCGGCATTTTGCCTTTTGTATCTAATTCCGATGCAATTTCTGTATTTCATCGTCAATAACAAGGTCCAAGGGATACAGTAAACCAGAAGTGAAGCATCGGAATCTATAACTAGTGTCACAGGAATGGTTCAAAGCATAGTCAGTAAGAAGAGTCAGTCTTCTTGTACTTAAGTCGGCATTGTGCCTTTTGTATTTATTTCCGATGCAATTTCTGTGTTTCATCGTCAATAAGACTGTCCAGGGGATATAGTAAACCTGGAGTGAAGCATCGGAATCTATAACTAGTGTCACAGGAATGGTTCAAAACATAGACAGTAAGGAGAGTCTGTCTTCTTGTCCTTAAGACGGCATTGTGCCTTTTGTATTTAATTCCGATGCAATTTCTGTGTTTCATCGTCAATAAGAATGTCCAAGGGATACAGTAAACCTGAAGTGAAGCATCGGAATCTACAACTAGTGTCAAAGGATTGGTTCAGAACATAGACAGTAAGAAGAGTCAGTCTTCATGTACTTAAGTCGGCATTCTGCCTTTTGTATTTAATTCCGATGCAATTTCTGTGTTTCATCGTCAATAAGAATGTCCAAGGGATACAGTAAACCTGAAGTGAAGCATCGGAATCTACAACTAGTGTCACAGGATTGGTTCAGAACATAGACAGTAAGAAGAGTCAGTCTTCTTGTACTTAAGTCGGCATTGTGCCTTTTGTATTTAATTCCGATGCAATTTCTGTGTTTCATCGTCAATAAGAATGTCCAAGGGATACAGTAAACCTGGAGTGAAGCATCGGAATCTATCACTATAGTCAAGGGAATGGTTCAAAGATAGACAGTAAGGAGAGTCAGGCCTTCTGTACTTAAGTCGACATTGTGCATTTTCTATTTAATTCCGATGCAATATCTGTGTTTCATCGTCAATAAGAAGGTCAGAGGGATACAATAACCCTGAAGTGAAGCATCGGAATCTATAACTAGTGTCACAGGATTGGTTCAAATCAAAGACAGTAAGAAGAGTCAGTCTTCGTGTACTTAAGTCGGCATTTCGCCTTTTGTATTTAATTCCGATGCAATTTCTGTGTTTCATCGTCCATATGGAGGTCAGAGGGATACAGTAAACCTGACGTGAAGCATCGGAATCCTCAACTAGTGTCACAGGAATGGTTCAAAACATAGACAGTAGGAAGAGGCGGTCTTCTTGTACTTAGGTCGGCATTGTGCATTTTGGATTTAATTCCGATGCAATTTCTGTGTTCCATCGTCAATAAGAAGTTCCAAGGTATACAGTAAACCTGACGTAAAGCACGGAATCTTTATCTAGTGTCACAGGAATGGTTCAAACTATAATCAGTAAGAAGAGTCATTCTTCTTGTACTTAAGTCGGCATTGTGCCTTTTCTATTGAATTCCGATGCGAAGGCCGGGTTTCACCGTCAATAAGAAGGTCCAAGGGATACAGTAAACCTGGAGTGAAGCATCGGAATCTATAACAAGTGTCACAGGAAAGGTTCAAAACAAGGTCGGTAAGAAGAGTCAGTCTTCTTGTACTTAAGTCGGCATTGTGCCTTTTCTATTTAATTCCGATGCAATTTCTGTGTTTCATCGTCAATAAGAAGGTCAGAGGGATGCAATAAACCTGAGGTGAAGTATCGGAATCTATAACTAGTGTCACAGGAATGGTTCAAAACATAGTCAGTAAGAAGAGTTAGTCTTCTTGTACTTAAGTCGGCATTGTGCCTTTTGTATTTAATTCCGATGCAATATCTGTGTTTCATCGGCAATAAGGTCAGAGGGATACAGTAAACCTGAAGTGAAGCATCGGAATCTATAACTAGTGTCACTGGAATGGTTCAAAATATAGACAGTAAGAAGAGTCAGTCTTCTTGTACTGAAGTCGGCATTGTGCCTTTTGTATTTAATTCCGATGCAATTTCAGTGTTTCATCGGCAATAAGGTCAGAGGGATACAGTAAACCTGAAGTGAGGCATCGGAATCTATAACTAGTGTCACAGGAATGGTTCAAAACGTAGACAGTAGGAAGAGTCAGTCTTCTTGTACTTAAGTCGGCATTGTGCCTTTTCTATTTAATTCCGATGCAATTTCTGTGTTTCATCGTCAATAAGGAGGTCAGAGGGATACAGTAAACCTAAAGTGAAGCATCGGAATCCAAAACTAGTGTCAGAGGAATGGTTCAAAACATAGACAGTAGGAAGAGTCAGTCTTCTTGTACGTAAGTCGGCATTGTGCCTTTTCTATTTAATTAAGATGCAATTTCTGTGTTTCATCGTCAATAAGAAGGTCCAAGGTATACAGCAAACATGAAGTGAAGCATCGGAACCTGTAACTAGTGTCACAGGAATGGTTCAAAACATAGTCAGTAAGAAGAGTCAGTCTTCTTGTACTTAAGTCGGCATTGTGCCTTTTCTATTTAATTCCGATGCAATTTCTGTGTTTCATCGTCAATAAGAACGTCCAAGGGATACAGTAAACCTGGAGTGAAGCATCGGAATCTATAACTAGTGTCACAGGAATGGTTCAATACAAAGACAGTAAGAAGAGTCAGTCTTCGTGTTCTAAAGTCGGCATTTTGTCTTTTGTATTTAATTCTTATGCAATTTCTGTGTTTCATCGTCAATAAGAAGGTCCAAGGGATATAGTAAACCTGGAGTGAAGCATCGGAATCTGTAACTAGTGTCACATGAGTGGTTGAAAACATAGACAGTTGGAAGAGTCAGTGTTCTTGTACTTAAGTTGACATTGTGCCTTTTGTATTTAATTCCAACGCAATTTCTGTGTTTCATCGTCAATAAGAAGGTCCAAGGGATACAGTAAACCTGAAGTGAAGCATCGGAATCTACAACTAGTGTCACAGGATTGGTTCAAAACATAGACGGTAAGAAGAGTCAGCGTTCTTGTACTTAAGTCGGCATTGTGCCTTTTCTATTTATTTCCGATGCAATTTCTGTGTTTCATCGTCACTAAGAAGGTCAGAGGGATACAGTAAACCTGAAGTGGAGCATCGGAATCTATAACTAGTGTCACAATAATGGTTCAAATCATAGTCAGTAAGAAGAGTCATTCTTCTTGTACTTAAGTCGGCATTTTGCTTTTCGTATTTATTTCCGATGCAATTTCTGTGTTTCACCGTCAATAAGAAGGTCAGAGGGATACAGTAAACCTGAAGTGAAGCATCGGAATCTATAACTAGTGTCACGGGAATGGTTCAAACATATACAGTAAGATGAGTCAGTCTTCTTGTACTTAAGTCGGCATTGTGCCTTTTGTATTTAATTCTGATGCAATTTCTGTGTTTCATCGTCAATACGTAGGTCCAAGGGATACAGTAAACCTGGAGTGAAGCACCGGAATCTATAACTAGAGTCACAGTAATGGTTCAAAACATAGACAATAAGAAGAGTCGGTCTTTTTGTACTTTAGTCGGCATTGTGCCTTTTGTATTTAATTCCGATGCAATTTCAGTGTTTCATCGTCAATAAGAAGGTCCAAGGGATACAGTAAACTTGAAGTGAAGCATCGGAATCTATAACTAGTGTCACTGGAATGGTTCAAAATATAGACAGTAAGAAGAGTCAGTCTTCTTGTACTGAAGTCGGCATTGTGCCTTTTGTATTTAATTCCGATGCAATTTCTGTGTTTCATCATCAATAAGAACGTCCAAAGTATACAGTAAACCTGAAAGGAAGCATCGGAACCTATAACTAGTGTCACAGGAATGGTTCAAAACATAGTCAGTAAGAAGAGTCAGTCTTCTTGTCCTTAAGTCGGCATTGTGCCTTTTGTATTTAATTCCGATGCAATTTCTGTGTTTCATCGTCAATAAGAAGGTCCAAGAGTTACAGTAAACCTGGAGTGAAGCATCGGAATCTAGAACTAGTGTCACAGGATTGGTTCAAAACATAGACGGTAAGAAGAACCAGCCTTCTTGTACTTAAGTCGGCATTGTGCCTTTTCTATTTATTTCCGATGCAATTTCTGTGTTTCATCGTCACTAAGAAGGTCAGAGGGATACAGTAAACCTGAAGTGAAGCATCTGAATCTATAACTAGTATCACAGGAATGGTTCAAATCATTGTCAATAAGAAGAGTCGGTCTTCATGTACTTAAGTCGGCATTGTGCATTTTGTATTTAAGTCCTATGCAATTTCTGTGTTTCATCGTCAATAAGAAGGTCCAAGGGATACAGTAAACCTGGAGTGAAGCATCGGAATCTACAACTAGTGTCACAGGATTGGTTCAAAACATAGACGGTAAAAGAACCAGCCTTCTTGTACTTAAGTCGGCATTGTGCCTTTTCTATTTATTTCCGATGCAATTTCTGTGTTTCATCGTCACTAAGAAGGTCAGAGGGATACAGTAAACCTGAAGTGAAGCATCGGACTCTATAACTAGCGTCACAGGAATGGTTAAAACATATACAGTAAGAAGAGTCAGTCTTCTTGTACTTAAGTCGGCATTGTGTCCTTTGTATTTAATTCCGATCCAATTTCTGTGTTTCATCGTCAATAAGTAGGTCCAAGGGATACAGTAAACCTGGAGTGAAGCACCGGAATCTATAACTAGAGTCACAGTATTGGTTCAAAACATAAGCAATAAGAAGATTCGGTGATCTTGTACTTAAGTCGGCATTGTGCCTTTTGTATTTAATTCCGATGCAATTTCAGTGGTTAATCGTCAATAAGTAGGTCCAAGGCATATAGTAAACCTGAAGTGAAGCATCGGAATCTATAACTAGTGTCACAGGAATGGTTCAGAACATAGACAGTAAGAACAGTCAGTCTTCTTGTACTTATGTCGACATTGTGATTTTGCTATTTAATTCCGATGCAATTTCTGTGTTTCATCGTCAATAAGAAGGTCAGAGGGATTCAATGAACCTGAAGTGAAGCATCTTAATCTATAACTACACTCCTGGAATTGGAAAAAAGAACACATTGACACCGGTGTGTCAGACCCACCATACTTGCTCCGGACACTGCGAGAGGGCTGTACAAGCAATGATCACACGCACGGCACAGCGGACACACCAGGAACCGCGGTGTTGGCCGTCGAATGGCGCTAGCTGCGCAGCATTTGTGCACCGCCGCCGTCAGTGTCAGCCAGTTTGCCGTGGCATACGGAGCTCCATCGCAGTCTTTAACACTGGTAGCATGCCGCGACAGCGTGGACGTGAACCGTATGTGCAGTTGACGGACTTTGAGCGAGGGCGTATAGTGGGCATGCGGGAGGCCGGGTGGACGTACCGCCGAATTGCTCAACACGTGGGGCGTGAGGTCTCCACAGTACATCGATGTTGTCGCCAGTGGTCGGCGGAAGGTGCACGTGCCCGTCGACCTGGGACCGGACCGCAGCGACGCACGGATGCACGCCAAGACCGTAGTATCCTACGCAGTGCCGTAGGGGACCGCACCGCCACTTCCCAGCAAATTAGGGACACTGTTGCTCCTGGGGTATCGGCGAGGACCATTCGCAACCGTCTCCATGAAGCTGGGCTACGGTCCCGCACACCGTTAGGCCGTCTTCCGCTCACGCCCCAACATCGTGCAGCCCGCCTCCAGTGGTGTCGCGACAGGCGTGAATGGAGGGACGAATGGAGACGTGTCGTCTTCAGCGATGAGAGTCGCTTCTGCCTTGGTGCCAATGATGGTCGTATGCGTGTTTGGCGCCGTGCAGGTGAGCGCCACAATCAGGACTGCATACGACCGAGGCACACAGGGCCAACACCCGGCATCATGGTGTGGGGAGCGATCTCCTGCACTGGCCGTACACCACTGGTGATCGTCGAGGGGACACTGAATAGTGCACGGTACATCCAAACCGTCATCGAACCCATCGTTCTACCATTCCTAGACCGGCAAGGGAACTTGCTGTTCCAACAGGACAATGCACGTCCGCATGTATCCCGTGCCACCCAACGTGCTCTAGAAGGTGTAAGTCAACTACCCTGGCCAGCAAGATCTCCGGATCTGTCCCCTATTGAGCATGTTTGGGACTGGTTGAAGCGTCGTCTCACGCGGTCTGCACGTCCAGCACGAACGCTGGTCCAACTGAGGCGCCAGGTGGAAATGGCATGGCAAGCCGTTCCACAGGACTACATCCAGCATCTCTACGATCGTCTCCATGGGAGAATAGCAGCCTGCATTGCTGCGAAAGGTGGATATACACTGTACTAGTGCCGACATTGTGCATGCTCTGTTGCCTGTGTCTATGTGCCTGTGGTTCTGTCAGTGTGATCATGTGATGTATCTGACCCCAAGAATGTGTCAATAAAGTTTCCCCTTCCTGGGACAATGAATTCACGGTGTTCTTATTTCAATTTCCAGGAGTGTAGTATCACAGGAATGGTTCAAAACAAAGACAGTAAGAAGAGTCAGTCTTCGTGTTCTTAACTCGGCATTTTGCCTTTTGTATTTAATTCCGATGCAATTTCTGTGTTTCATCGTCAATAAGAAGGTCAAAGGGATACAGTAAACCTGGAGTGTAGCATCGGAATCTATAACTAGTATCACAGCAATGTTTCAAAACATAGATCGTAAGAAGAGTCAGTCTTCGCGCTCTTAAGTCGGCATTGTGCCTTTTGTATTTAATTCCGATGCAATTTCAGTGTTTCATCGGCAATAAGGTCAGAGGGATACAGTAAACCTGAAGTGAAGCATCGGAATCTATAACTAGTGTCACAGGAATGGTTCAAAACGTAGACAGTAGGAAGAGTCAGTCTTCTTGTACTTAAGTCGGCATTGTGCCTTTTCTATTTAATTCCGATGTAATTTCTGTGTTTCATCGTCAATAAGGAGGTCAGAGGGATACAGTAAACCTAAAGTGAAGCATCGGAATCCAAAACTAGTGTCAGAGGAATGGTTCAAAACATAGACAGTAGGAAGAGTCAGTCTTCTTGTACGTAAGTCGGCATTGTGCCTTTTCTATTTAATTAAGATGCAATTTCTGTGTTTCATCGTCAATAAGAAGGTCCAAGGTATACAGCAAACATGAAGTGAAGCATCGGAACCTGTAACTAGTGTCACAGGAATGGTTCAAAACATAGTCAGTAAGAAGAGTCAGTCTTCTTGTACTTAAGTCGGCATTGTGCCTTTTCTATTTAATTCCGATGCAATTTCTGTGTTTCATCGTCAATAAGAACGTCCAAGGGATACAGTAAACCTGGAGTGAAGCATCGGAATCTATAACTAGTGTCACAGGAATGGTTCAATACAAAGACAGTAAGAAGAGTCAGTCTTCGTGTTCTAAAGTCGGCATTTTGTCTTTTGTATTTAATTCCTATGCAATTTCTGTGTTTCATCGTCAATAAGAAGGTCCAAGGGATATAGTAAACCTGGAGTGAAGCATCGGAATCTGTAACTAGTGTCACATGAATGGTTGAAAACATAGACAGTTGGAAGAGTCAGTGTTCTTGTACTTAAGTTGACATTGTGCCTTTTGTATTTAATTCCTACGCAATTTCTGTGTTTCATCGTCAATAATAAGGTCCAAGGGATACAGTAAACCTGAAGTGAAGCATCGGAATCTACAACTAGTGTCACAGGATTGGTTCAAAACATAGACGGTAAGAAGAGTCAGCGTTCTTGTACTTAAGTCGGCATTGTGCCTTTTCTATTTATTTCCGATGCAATTTCTGTGTTTCATCGTCACTAAGAAGGTCATAGGGATACAGTAAACCTGAAGTGGAGCATCGGAATCTATAACTAGTGTCACAATAATGGTTCAAATCATAGTCAGTAAGAAGAGTCATTCCTCTTGTACTTAAGTCGGCATTTTGTTTTTCGTATTTATTTCCGATGCAATTTCTGTGTTTCACCGTCAATAAGAAGGTCAGAGGGATACAGTAAACCTGAAGTGAAGCATCGGAATCTATAACTAGTGTCACGGGAATGGTTCAAACATATGCAGTAAGATGAGTCAGTCTTCTTGTACTTAAGTCGGCATTGTGCCTTTTGTATTTAATTCTGATGCAATTTCTGTGTTTCATCGTCAATACGTAGGTCCAAGGGATACAGTAAACCTGGAGTGAAGCACCGGAATCTATAACTAGAGTCACAGTAATGGTTCAAAACATAGACAATAAGAAGAGTCGGTCTTTTTGTACTTTAGTCGGCATTGTGCCTTTTGTATTTAATTCCGATGCAATTTCAGTGTTTCATCGTCAATAAGAAGGTCCAAGGGATACAGTAAACTTGAAGTGAAGCATCGGAATCTATAACTAGTGTCACTGGAATGGTTCAAAATATAGACAGTAAGAAGAGTCAGTCTTCTTGTACTGAAGTCGGCATTGTGCCTTTTGTATTTAATTCCGATGCTATTTCTGTGTTTCATCATCAATAAGAACGTCCAAAGTATACAGTAAACCTGAAAGGAAGCATCGGAACCTATAACTAGTGTCACAGGAATGGTTCAAAACATAGTCAGTAAGAAGAGTCAGTCTTCTTGTCCTTAAGTCGGCATTGTGCCTTTTGTATTTAATTCCGATGCAATTTCTGTGTTTCATCGTCAATAAGAAGGTCCAAGAGTTACAGTAAACCTGGAGTGAAGCATCGGAATCTACAACTAGTGTCACAGGATTGGTTCAAAACATAGACGGTAAGAAGAACCAGCCTTCTTGTACTTAAGTCGGCATTGTGCCTTTTCTATTTATTTCCGATGCAATTTCTGTGTTTCATCGTCACTAAGAAGGTCAGAGGGATACAGTAAACCTGAAGTGAAGCATCTGAATCTATAACTAGTATCACAGGAATGGTTCAAATCATTGTCAATAAGAAGAGTCGGTCTTCATGTACTTCAGTCGGCATTGTGCATTTTGTATTTAAGTCCTATGCAATTTCTGTGTTTCATCGTCAATAAGAAGGTCCAAGGGATACAGTAAACCTGGAGTGAAGCATCGGAATCTACAACTAGTGTCACAGGATTGGTTCAAAACATAGACGGTAAAAGAACCAGCCTTCTTGTACTTACGTCGGCATTGTGCCTTTTCTATTTATTTCCGATGCAATTTCTGTGTTTCATCGTCACTAAGAAGGTCAGAGGGATACAGTAAACCTGAAGTGAAGCATCGGAATCTATAACTAGCGTCACAGGAATGGTTAAAACATATACAGTAAGAAGAGTCAGTCTTCTTGTACTTAAGTCGGCATTGTGTCCTTTGTATTTAATTCCGATGCAATTTCTGTGTTTCATCGTCAATAAGTAGGTCCAAGGGATACAGTAAACCTGGAGTGAAGCACCGGAATCTATAACTAGAGTCACAGTATTGGTTCAAAACATAAGCAATAAGAAGATTCGGTGATCTTGTACTTAAGTCGGCATTGTGCCTTTTGTATTTAATTCCGATGCAATTTCAGTGGTTCATCGTCAATAATTAGGTCCAAGGCATATAGTAAACCTGAAGTGAAGCATCGGAATCTATAACTAGTGTCACAGGAATGGTTCAGAACATAGACAGTAAGAACAGTCAGTCTTCTTGTACTTATGTCGACATTGTGCCTTTGCTATTTAATTCCGATGCAATTTCTGTGTTTCATCGTCAATAAGAAGGTCAGAGGGATTCAATGAACCTGAAGTGAAGCATCTTAATCTATAACTAGTATCACAGGAATGGTTCAAAACAAAGACAGTAAGAAGAGTCAGTCTTCGTGTTCTTAACTCGGCATTTTGCCTTTGGTATTTAATTCCGATGCAATTTCTGTGTTTCATCGTCAATAAGAAGGTCCAAGGGATACAGTAAACCTGGAGTGTAGCATCGGAATCTATAACTAGTATCACAGCAATGTTTCAAAACATAGATCGTAAGAAGAGTCAGTCTTCGCGCTCTTAAGTCGGCATTTTGCCTTTTGTATTTAATTCCGATGCAATTTCTGTGTTTCATCGTCAATAAGAAGGTCCAAGGGATATAGTAAACCTGGAGTGAAGCATCGGAATCTGTAACTAGTGTCACATGAATGGTTGAAACCATAGACAGTTGGAAGAGTCAGTGTTCTTGTACTTAAGTCGGCATTGTGCCTTTTGTATTTAATTCCTATGCAATTTCTGTGTTTCATCGTCAATAAGAAGGTCCAAGGGATACAGTAAACCTGAAGTGAAGCATCGGAATCTACAACTAGTGTCACAGGATTGGTTCAAAACATAGACGGTAAGAAGAGTCAGCCTTCTTGTACTTAAGTCGGGATTGTGCCTTTTCTATTTATTTCCGATGCAATTTCTGTGTTTCATCGTCACTAAGAAGGTCAGAGGGATACAGTAAACCTGAAGTGGAGCATCGGAATCTATAACTAGTGTCACAGGAATGGTTGAAAACATAGTCAGTAAGAAGAGTCAGTCTTCTTGTACTTCAGTCGGCATTTTGCTTTTCGTATTTAATTCCGATGCAATATCTGTGTTTCACCGTCAATAAGAAGGTCAGAGGGATACAGTAAACATGAAGTGAAGCATCGGAAAATATAACTAGTGTCACGGGAATGGTTAAAACATATACAGTAAGAAGAGTCAGTCTTCTTGTACTTAAGTCGGCATTGTGCCTTTTGTATTTAATTCCGATGCAATTTCTGTGTTTCATCGTCAATAAGAAGGTCCAAGGGATACAGTAAACCTTGAGTGAAGCATCGGAATCTGTAACTAGTGTCAATGGAATGGTTCAAAACATAGACAGTAAGAAGAGTCAGTCTTCTTGTACTTAAGTCGGCATTCTGCCTTTTGTGTTTAATTCCGATGCTATTTCTGAGTTTCATCGTCAATAAGAAGGGCAGAGGGATACAGTAAACCTGAAGTGAAGCATCGGAACCTATAACTAGTGTCACAGGAATGGTTCAAACATAGTCAGTAAGAAGAGTCAGTCTTCTTGTCCATAAGTCGGCATTGTGCCTTTTGTATTTAATTCCGATGCAATTTCTGTGTTTCATCGTCAATAAGAAGGTCCAAGGGATATAGTAAACCTGGAGTGAAGCATCGGAATCTACAACTAGTGTCACAGGAATGGTTCAAAACATAGACAGTAAGAAGAGTCAGTCTTCTTGTACTTAAGTCGGCGTTATGCCTTTTGTATTCAATTTCGATGCAATTTCTGTGTTTCATAGTCAACAAAAATGTCCAAGGGATACAGTAAACCTGAAGTGACGCATCTGAATCTATAACTAGTATCACAGGAATGGTTCAAATCATTGTCAATAAGAAGAGTCGGTCTTCATGTACTTAAGTCGGCATTGTGCATTTTGTATTTAATTCCGATGCAATTTCTGTGTTTCATCGTTAATAAGAAGGTACAAGGGATACAGTAAACCTGAAGTGAAGCGTCGGATTCTATAACTAATGTCACAGGAATGGTTCAAAACATAGACAGTTGGAAGAGTAAGTGTTCTTGTACTTAAGTCGGCATTGTACCTTTTGTATTTAAGTCCTATGCAATTTCTGTGTTTCATCGTCAATAAGAAGGTCCAAGGGATACAGTAAACTTGAACTGAAGCATCGGAATCTACAACTAGTGTCACAGAATTGGTTCAAAACATAGACGGTAAGAAGAGTCAGCCTTCATGTACTTAAGTCGGCATTGTGCCTTTTCTATTTAATTCCGATGCAATTTGTCTGTTTCTTCGTCACTAAGAAGGTCAGAGGGATACAGTAAATCTGAAATGAAGCATCGGAATCTATAACTAGTGTCACAGGAATGGTTAAAACATATACAGTAAGAAGAGTCAGTCTTCTTGTACTTAAGTCGGCATTGTGCCTTTTGTATTTAATTCCGATGCAATTTCTGTGTTTCATCGTAAATAAGTAGGTCCAAGGGATACAGTAAACCTGGAGTGAAGCACCGGAATCTATAACTAGTGTCACAGTATTGGTTCAAAACATAGGCAATAAGAAGATTCGGTGATCATGTACTTAAGTCGGCATTGTGCCTTTTGTATTTAATTCCGATGCAATTTCAGTGTTTCATCGTCAATAAGAAGGTCCAAGGGATACAGTAAACCTGAAGTGAAGCATCGGAATCTATAACTAGTGTCACAGGAATGGTTAAAACATATAGAGTAAGAAGAGACAGTCTTCTTGTACTTAAGTCGGCATTGTGCCTTTTCTATTTAATTCCGATGCAATTTCTGTGTTTCATCGTCAATAAGAAGGTCCAAGGGATACAGTAAACCTGAAGTCAAGCATCGGAATCTATAACTAGTGACACACTAATGGTTCAAAACAAAGTCAGTAAGAAGAGTCAGTCTTCTTGTCCTTAAGTCGGCATTGTGCTTTTTTATTTAATTCCGATGCAATTTCTGTGTTTCATCGTCAATAAGGAGGTCCAAGGGATACAGTAAACCTGGAGTGTAGCATCGGAATTTATAAGTAGTGTCACAGGAATGGTACAAAACATAGACCGTAAGAAGAGTCAGTCTTCGTGTTCTTAAGTCGGCATTTTGCCTTTTGTATTTAATTCCGATGCAATTTCTGCGTTTCATCGTCAATAAGAAGGTCCAAGCGATACAGTAAACCTGAAGTGAAGCATCGGAATCTATAACTAGTGTCACAAGAATGGTTCAAAACATAGTCAGTAAGAAAAGTCAGTCTTCTTGTCCTTAAGTCGGCATTGTGCCTTTTGTATTTAATTCCAATGCAATTTCTGTGTTTCATCGTCAATAAGAAGGTCCAAGGGATATAGTAAACCTAGAGTGAAGCATCGGAATCTATAACTAGTGTCACAGGAATGGTTCAAAACATAGACAGTAAGAAGAGTCAGTCTTCTTGTACTTAAGTCGGCATTGTGCCTTTTGTATTTAATTCCGATGCAATTTCTGTGTTTCATCATCAATAAGAACGTCCAAAGTATACAGTAAACCTGAAAGGAAGCATCGGAACCTATAACTAGTGTCACAGGAATGGTTCAAAGCATATACAGTAAGAAGAGTCAGTCTTCTTGCCCTTAAGTCGGCATTGTGCCTTTTGTATTTAATTCCGATGCAATTTCTGTGTTTCATCGTCAATAAGAAGGTCCAAGAGTTACAGTAAACCTGGAGTGAAGCATCGGAATCTACAACTAGTGTCACAGGATTGGTTCAAACATAGACGGTAAGAAGAACCAGCCTTCTTGTACTTAAGTCGGCATTGTGCCTTTTCTATTTATTTCCGATGCAATTTCTGTGTTTCATCGTCACTAAGAAGGTCAGAGGGATACAGTAAACCTGAAGTGAAGCATTTGAATCTATAACTAGTATCACAGGAATGGTTCAAATGATTGTCAATAAGAAGAGTCGGTCTTCATGTACTTAAGTCGGCATTGTGCATTTTGTATTTAAGTCCTATGCAATTTCTGTGTTTCATCGTCAATAAGAAGGTCCAAGGGATACAGTAAACCTGGAGTGAAGCATCGGAATCTACAACTAGTGTCACAGGATTGGTTCAAAACATAGACGGTAAAAGAACCAGCCTTCTTGTACTTAAGTCGGCATTGTGCCTTTTCTATTTATTTCCGATGCAATTTCTGTGTTTCATCGTCACTAAGAAGGTCAGAGGGATACAGTAAACCTGAAGTGAAGCATCGGAATCTATAACTGGCGTCACAGGAATGGTTAAAACATATACAGTAAGAAGAGTCAGTCTTCTTGTACTTAAGTCGGCATTGTGTCCTTTGTATTTAATTCCGATGCAATTTCTGTGTTTCATCGTCAATAAGTAGGTCCAAGGGATACAGTAAACCTGGAGTGAAGCACCGGAATCTATAACTAGAGTCACAGTATTGGTTCAAAACATAAGCAATAAGAAGATTCGGTGATCTTGTACTTAAGTCGGCATTGTGCGTTTTGTATTTAATTCCGATGCAATTTCAGTGGTTCATCGTCAATAAGTAGGTCCAAGGCATATAGTAAACCTGAAGTGAAGCATCGGAATCTATAACTAGTGTCACAGGAATGGTTCAGAACATAGACAGTAAGAACAGTCAGTCATCTTGTACTTATGTCGACATTGTGCCTTTGCTATTTAATTCCGATGCAATTTCTGTGTTTCATCGTCAATAAGAAGGTCAGAGGGATTCAATGAACCTGAAGTGAAGCATCTTAATCTATAACTAGTATCACAGGAATGGTTCAAAACAAAGACAGTAAGAAGAGTCAGTCTTCGAGTTCTTAACTCGGCATTTTGCCTTTTGTATTTAATTCCGATGCAATTTCTGTGTTTCATCGTCAATAAGAAGGTCCAAGGGATACAGTAAACCTGGAGTGTAGCATCGGAATCTATAACTAGTATCACAGCAATGTTTCAAAACATAGATCGTAAGAAGAGTCAGTCTTCGCCCTCTTAAGTCGGCATTTTGCCTTTTGTATTTAATTCCGATGCAATTTCTGTGTTTCATCGTCAATAAGAAGGTCCAAGGGATATAGTAAACCTGGAGTGAAGCATCGGAATCTGTAACTAGTGTCACATGAATGGTTGAAACCATAGACAGTTGGAATAGTCAGTGTTCTTGTACTTAAGTCGGCATTGTGCCTTTTGTATTTAATTCCTATGCAATTTCTGTGTTTCATCGTCAATAAGAAGGTCCAAGGGATACAGTAAACCTGAAGTGAAGCATCGGAATCTACAACTAGTGTCACAGGATTGGTTCAAAACATAGACGGTAAGAAGAGTCAGCCTTCTTGTACTTAAGTCGGGATTGTGCCCTTTCTATTTATTTCCGATGCAATTTCTGTGTTTCATCGTCACTAAGAAGGTCAGAGGGATACAGTAAACCTGAAGTGGAGCATCGGAATCTATAACTAGTGTCACAGGAATGGTTGAAAACATAGTCAGTAAGAAGAGTCAGTCTTCTTGTACTTCAGTAGGCATTTTGCTTTTCGTATTTAATTCCGATGCAATATCTGTGTTTCACCGTCAATAAGAAGGTCAGAGGGATACAGTAAACCTGAAGTGAAGCATCGGAAAATATAACTAGTGTCACGGGAATGGTTCAAACATATACAGTAAGATGAGTCAGTCTTCTTGTACTTAAGTCGGCATTGTGCCTTTTGTATTTCATTCCGATGCAATTTCTGTGTTTCATCGTCAATAAGTAGGCCCAAGGGATACAGTAAACCTGGAGTGAAGCACCGGAATCTATAACTAGAGTCACAGTAATGGTTCAAAACATAGACATTAAGAAGAGTCGGTCTTCTTGTACTTTAGTCGGCATTGTGCCTTTTGTATTTAATTCCGATGCAATTTCAGTGTTACATCGTCAATAAGAATGTCCAAGGGATACAGTAAACCTGAAGTGAAGCATCGGAATCTATAACTAGTGTCACTGGAATGGTTCAAAATATAGACAGTAAGAAGAGTCAGTCTTCTTGTACTGAAGTCGGCATTGTGCCTTTTGTATTTAATTCCGATGCAATTTCTGTGTTTCATCGTCAATAAGAACGTCCAAAGTATACAGTGAACCTGAAGTGAAGCATCGGAACCTATAACTAGTGTCACAGGAATGGTTCAAAACATAGTCAGTAAGAAGAGTCAGTCTTCTTGTCCTTAAGTCGGCATTGTGCCTTTTGTATTTAATTCCGATGCAATTTCTGTGTTTCATCGTCAATAAGAAGGTCCAAGGGATACAGTAAACCTTGAGTGAAGCATCGGAATCTGTAACTAGTGTCAATGGAATGGTTCAAAACATAGACAGTAAGAAGAGTCAGTCTTCTTGTACTTAAGTCGGCATTCTGCCTTTTGTGTTTAATTCCGATGCTATTTCTGAGTTTCATCGTCAATAAGAAGGGCAGAGGGATACAGTAAACCTGAAGTGAAGCATCGGAACCTATAACTAGTGTCACAGGAATGGTTCAAACATAGTCAGTAAGAATAGTCAGTCTTCTTGTCCATAAGTCGGCATTGTGCCTTTTGTATTTAATTCCGATGCAATTTCTGTGTTTCATCGTCAATAAGAAGGTCCAAGGGATACAGTAAACCTGAAGTGACGCATCTGAATCTATAACTAGTATCACAGGAATGGTTCAAATCATTGTCAATAAGAAGAGTCGGTCTTCATGTACTTAAGTCGGCATTGTGCATTTTGTATTTAATTCCGATGCAATTTCTGTGTTTCATCGTTAATAAGAAGGTACAAGGGATACAGTAAACCTGAAGTGAAGCGTCGGATTCTATAACTAATGTCACAGGAATGGTTCAAAACATAGACAGTTGGAAGAGTAAGTGTTCTTGTACTTAAGTCGGCATTGTGCATTTTGTATTTAAGTCCTATGCAATTTCTGTGTTTCATCGTCAATAAAAAGGTCCAAGGGATACAGTAAACTTGAACTGAAGCATCGGAATCTACAACTAGTGTCACAGAATTGGTTCAAAACATAGACGGTAAGAAGAGTCAGCCTTCATGTACTAAAGTCGGCATTGTGCCTTTTCTATTTAATTCCGATGCAATTTGTCTGTTTCTTCGTCACTAAGAAGGTCAGAGGGATACAGTAATTCTGAAATGAAGCATCGGAATCTATAACTAGTGTCACAGGAATGGTTAAAACATATACAGTAAGAAGAGTCAGTCTTCTTGTACTTAAGTCGGCATTGTGCCTTTTGTATTTAATTCCGATGCAATTTCTGTGTTTCATCGTCAATAAGTAGGTCCAAGGGATACAGTAAACCTGGAGTGAAGCACCGGAATCTATAACTAGAGGCACAGTATTGGTTCAAAACATAGGCAATAAGAAGATTCGGTGATCATGTACTTAAGTCGGCATTGTGCCTTTTGTATTTAATTCCGATGCAATTTCAGTGTTTCATCGTCAATAAGAAGGTCCAAGGGATACAGTAAACCTTAAGTGAAGCATCGGAATCTATAACTAGTGTCACAGGAATGGTTAAAACATATAGAGTAAGAAGAGACAGTCTTCTTGTACTTAAGTCGGCATTGTGCCTTTTCTATTTAATTCCGATGCAATTTCTGTGTTTCATCGTCAATAAGAAGGTCCAAGGGATACAGTAAACCTGAAGTCAAGCATCGGAATCTATAACTAGTGACACACTAATGGTTCAAAACAAAGTCAGTAAGAAGAGTCAGTCTTCTTGTCCTTAAGTCGGCATTGTGCTTTTTTATTTAATTCCGATGCAATTTCTGTGTTTCATCGTCAATAAGAAGGTCCAAGGGATACAGTAAACCTGGAGTGTAGCATCGGAATTTATAAGTAGTGTCACAGGAATGGTACAAAACATAGACCGTAAGAAGAGTCAGTCTTCGTGTTCTTAAGTCGGCATTTTGCCTTTTGTATTTAATTCCGATGCAATTTCTGTGTTTCATCGTCAATAAGAAGGTCCAAGCGATACAGTAAACCTGAAGTGAAGCATCGGAATCTATAACTAGTGTCACAAGAATGGTTCAAAACATAGTCAGTAAGAAAAGTCAGTCTTCTTGTCCTTAAGTCGGCATTGTGCCTTTTGTATTTAATTCCGATGCAATTTCTGTGTTTCATCGTCAATAAGAAGGTCCAAGGGATATAGTAAACCTAGAGTGAAGCATCGGAATCTATAACTAGTGTCACAGGAATGGTTCAAAACATAGACAGTAAGAAGAGTCAGTCTTCTTGTACTTAAGTCGGCATTGTGCCTTTTGTATTTAATTCCGATGCAATTTCCGTGTTTCATCGTCAATAAGAATGTCCAATGGATACAGTAAACCTGAAGTGAAGCATCGGAATCTATAACTAGTATCACAGGAATGGTTCAAATCATTGTCAATAAGAAGAGTCGGTCTTCATGTACTTAAGTCGGCATTGTGCCTTTTGTATTTAATTCCGATGCAATTTCTGTGTTTCATCGTCAATAAGAAGTTACAAGGGATACAGTAAACCTGAAGTGAAGCGTCGGAATCTATAACTAGTGTCGCAGGAATGGTTCAAATCATAGACAGTTGGAAGAGTCAGTGTTCTTGTACTTAAGTCGGCATTGTGCCTTTTGTATTTAATTCCTATGCAATTTCTGTGTTTCATCGTCAATAAGAAGGTCCAAGGGATACAATAAACCTGAAGTCAAGTATCGGAATCTATAACTAGTGTCACAGGAATGGTTCAAAACATAGTCAGTAAGAAGAGTCAGTCTTCCAGTACTTAAGTCGGCATTTATCTTTTCGTATTTAATTCCGATGCAATTTCTGAGTTTCACCGTGAATAAGAAGGTCAGAGGGATACAGTAAACCTGAAGTGAAGCATCGCAATCTATAACTAGTGTCACAGGAATGGTTCAAACATATAAAGTAAGAAGAGTCAGTCTTCTTGTACTTAAGTCGGCATTCTGCCTTTTGTGTTTAATTCCGATGCTATTTCTGAGTTTCATCGTCAATAAGAAGGGCAGAGGGATACAGTAAACCTGAAGTGAAGCATCGGAACCTATAACTAGTGTCACAGGAATGGTTCAAACATAGTCAGTAAGAAGAGTCAGTCTTCTTGTCCATAAGTCGGCATTGTGCCTTTTGTATTACATTCCGATGCAATTTCTGTGTTTCATCGTCAATAAGAAGGTCCAAGGGATATAGTAAACCTGGAGTGAAGCATCGGAATCTACAACTAGTGTCACAGGAATGGTTCAAAACATAGACAGTAAGAAGAGTCAGTCTTCTTGTACTTAAGTCGGCGTTATGCCTTTTGTATTCAATTTCGATGCAATTTCTGTGTTTCATAGTCAACAAAAATGTCCAAGGGATACAGTAAACCTGAAGTGACGCATCTGAATCTATAACTAGTATCACAGGAATGGTTCAAATCATTGTCAATAAGAAGAGTCGGTCTTCATGTACTTAAGTCGGCATTGTGCATTTTGTATTTAATTCCGATGCAATTTCTGTGTTTCATCGTTAATAAGAAGGTACAAGGGATACAGTAAACCTGAAGTGAAGCGTCGGATTCTATAACTAATGTCATAGGAATGGTTCAAAACATAGACAGTTGGAAGAGTAAGTGTTCTTGTACCTAAGTCGGCATTGTGCCTTTTGTATTTAAGTCCTATGCAATTTCTGTGTTTCATCGTCAATAAGAAGGTCCAAGGGATACAGTAAACTTGAACTGAAGCATCGGAATCTACAACTAGTGTCACAGAATTGGTTCAAAACATAAACGGTAAGAAGAGTCAGCCTTCATGTACTTAAGTCGGCATTGTGCCTTTTCTATTTAATTCCGATGCAATTTGTCTGTTTCTTCGTCACTAAGAAGGTCAGAGGGATACAGTAAATCTGAAATGAAGCATCGGACTCTATAACTAGTGTCACAGGAATGGTTAAAA